>NC_142408.1:326250-640000 GCF_059441095.1 Idiotropiscis lumnitzeri
GCAAAAGACGTCAAAGATCTATTTTTTATTTATTTTTTTTACTTGGCTGGTAGTGAATGAGTTAAGAGAAAGTCCATTTTTTCTGACGTTAAAGAGCATGGTCGCTAGCTAAGGAGTGGCCGAGCAACGGGCTCATCCCAAATGTTCTTATTTTGCTCGGTGTAGTGTTGCGTGTCAGAAACGCGTCGGCGATGGTTACGTGAATTAAACACGACGTCATGCGCGTGAGACCTCCGAACACATTCTGGACCGAGTCGCGTATCCATCGACAGGTGAAGGCTGATCGGCCTGCGCGCGTTTTCAAGTGCATTCAGCAAACACCTCGGCAGCATTTAAGAGCTGGGAGGAGCTTGAACTTTTATGGTTTGAAAGTCTCATTTCATATTATTTGGTGATTTCTCAAATTTGGCAAACTTCTCTGTGGCGTGACATTTTTTTTAGTTTCGACTTTTAAGTGTGCTGTTACCAAATGTGCTCTACAAATAAAGTTGTCTTGGTTGAGAAGTGGAAAAACAGTTTTTCTTTTTTTTCAAATATGGTTTCAATGTTTTTGAACGTTTAAAAAATTCTTCAAATTATAGGCAAGCGCATGGCTTTGTCGTCGGTGTCTTTTGAAAGGCCGTTATCATCCCGAACAGATCAAGCTTCCGATCCGCAGCCCTTCGGCGCGCCGTTCCGACAGCTCGGAGATAAGCTCGGAAGACGACAGCACCCTGGTCCTGCTGGCTTCCGACTCCCGCAGCCCGAGCCCCAAAGCCGTTAAGCATCATCAGCGCCGGCGCCGTGGCAGCCGCAGCCCCGTCGTCGCGTCCAACCCGCTGCCCTCCCTGCAGGGCCTCAGCCTGTGCCCCCTGCCCAAAGAGACCACCGCTAGCCGCTCACCCGCTTCCGGCTCCAAAAAGGAACGACTCTTTTCCTCCGGCTCTTTGCCGTCCCCGGCCGTCAGTCCTCTCAGCCCCCGCAGCCCCGTGTCTGTTACGGCACCGGAGGCCTTGATTGCCGCCATGTTAGGGGAGCGCAAACCTGCTCAGGGAAGCCCCGCTGGACTCAAACAGCTTGGACGTGCAGCCAGGAACAACCCGTCATAGGTGAGGGAGATACCCGACGATGTCGCCCGTGCGCAACTCTGCAAATGTCAATTTCCGAAGCATCTCACACTGTGTCGCGTCCCTCATACAAGTGCTTTTAGAGACTCGCAAGTTCCAACGTGTCGACACACACACACGCGCATTGAATGTGACATGCAGGCAAGTCCAAATCAATCAGGTGTACTCGTGTGTGCACGTGTCGGCCTTTGTCTTGAAGTCCGTGTTAAAAACACGCATTTGGAATCAGGTGAGAGTTTCCAATTGAAGCCTAAAAGTCGGTCAGCGTTCAAAACATTCACCAAATTGAACGTTTCAAACCAAAAATGAAAGGATGGATGGACGTGCGACTTGATTCGATCAGGGGTGGGCAATGTATGGCGCGCTCACCACGTGCGGCATCTTCCCTTCCGTCATTTGGCCCATCAAACGTTTTGATTTTCAAGACTTCTGACGTCTTTCAATTTTTATTTCATTTGAATGAATTCATTTGTTGTAAATAATAGATTAGTCACATTAAAAAAGTCATTTAACCTTTTGGTATGTTATTGAATAATTAGGCAGTTAATGATGAGAAAATTAATTAAAAAAATATATTTTATTATTAAATCAAATATTTTAAACATTTTTTTAAACCTCATTTATGAAGGATCTGAGTGATGATTTTAGAAATATGGTTCTTGAGCTGCACGTTCCACTGGACATCCAGACTGACGGCCGTCAGTTGTTTAGGTATGCGGGCGGCCGTGCGCTCGGCGAAAAAAAATCCCCAAAATCTTCATTTTGGTGCCGAGCAAGTCTAAACTAGCATCTTTAGGAAGGCCATGCGGGCACATGAAGCTGCCACACCTCCGACCCACCTAATTATTTGCCACAGACAAACTGCGCTTGGCAAAAAACAAAAAAACGGGTGCATCTCCATTTTTATGCCAGGGCAGGTCGAGTTTGTCGTGTTTGTGAATTTGGTCGCCGCTCTATGCCTTGCTGACAATTCCGTGCGCCGGGCCAGCGCTCACCCCGGCGCAGCTCGCAATTTGGTGACCTAAAACGTCATCTAAGTTGTGGCGCAGGTGGTGTGACCAGATTTTAGGTTCACACCCACAACGGCGCAAACGCCCTGTGACGCCCCATTCCACCTGCGCAAAGTCTACCAAAAACAAAAAAACTCCACCGACCGTCATGAGTTGGGCTGCACGTTGCGCTAACGTGTGCTGCGAACGCAAATAGTTTTGGGGGTGATTTTCCTTTGAAAAACTCCACATTTGTTTTGCATTCTTCTCGCCTGTCTGCGTTTGCTCATAAAGACGAACAAAGACGAGAGTCCGCACTTTTCATACGTATGCAGCCGTGCTGGGAGCGAGAATGATTGAGGACACGTGTTGTTAAAGTGAATCTCGAAACTTGGACCTTTGTCACCAGCGGCAGACAGATATCACCCGTCTACGAAGAACATCGAGTCGAAGTTTACGGAGTCATGTGAGGGTTTTTTTTTCTTTTTCCTTAAGACAATGAGAGACTATTTGGATTAGTGAGGCTTTGTAATTACCAAGGCAGACAAGCAGCAAGACACAATGCAAGCGAGATAATGCTTTTGAAAATGATAACGCTTTACCCATACCGACTTCAGGTGATACGGAAGTCGTAAAGCTTTCGCCACCAGGTCATAGAAATAATTTTCCTCATCAGTTTACTCACAAATGTTCTGCTTGATATGAAATATGACCTGAAAGTTGTTACTCTGTTTTGTGATTGGCAACAAAAAAATGACAGCTAATTCAGTAACCAAGCGAAGCTCAATTTTCTCGATTCTACTTTTGTGCAATGAAAGATGTTTTTTTTTTTTGGGGGGGGGGGCAAAGTCCCTTGGTGGGCGGCCTCCACGTCCCATTTGGGCCTCAACGTTGAATGTTTCCATCCGCGCCACATGGGAGCAGTAGCAAGTTCATAGGTTGCTGCTTTCAGGCCACTCCTGCCTTCCATACAAGAAACAACCCAAGCAGTCCAACCAGTTTGCAGATCACCAGCGGCGGGTCGCCCGAAGCGCAACGCAACTTTCATTGGATCGGAACCGCATACGCAGACTTGTAAAGGCTGTGCGCGTGTTTGTCTCCACATTTACCAAATTAGAAGAAGAAGGAGGCTATCCGAACGACTAGCTTGTTAGCTAACCGCAGTCAAGATGAACGGCGAGCTAAACGGTTTCCATAACAACTCGCCCGTCGACGACGACTGCTTCCTCTTCACGTCCGAATCTGTCGGAGAAGGACATCCTGGTCAGTTGGAATTTGAAATTGTTTCCATGATTAATAAAAGAAATGTTGCATGTTTACAAATGCTAGTTTGATAGCACCTCGTCCAAGGTCATGTGGCTTGTCTCTTTTTGTGAGTTTGTGGAGTTTTGATGCCCCGTTTCATGTGTTTGCAACATTTCGAAGGACTTTGTTCCGTTTCTTTCTCTTTAATGTAAACTTGACCGCGGCTATTCGCTAGCTAGTTAAATTGGAAGGCGAAATGGCAAACACTTGGTTGAATTGAAAACATTTCAAGTTCAGTCGGGCTAATTTGTCTGAGTCGCTTCTCATCCGCATTATCTTTACGAGGAATAAGCATTTGGTTGGCTTTAAGCGGATTTATTAGCGTCTCATTTCCCTTCTCGCCGGTATCAGCAAGTTGTTAGCCGGTTAGCTTCCTACTTCATTCGCATTGGCAGGAGAATAACAGTCAACGTAAAATGCAATATGTCATCTAATAATATGCCTGTTCTTATTTCGGAATTTTGTATTTGTCTGATTTTCCTTTGTGTAATACTTATTTTTGTACTATATATTTTATATTGTAACGTAATCATTCTTGAAATTCTTCTGTTTTCTCTTTGTTGTTATAATATTCTGCTGTTGTTTTGGTCTTAATTTGCAGGCCAAATGTGATGTTCTTCTGTCAACCTCTCAATACTTAGACCATGACAATGAATCCAGTTGGCCATCGTTAAGTTATGAGCAAAAAAAAAAAGTGTGCTGCAATGCTTGAATGACCATGACATGTGAGCTCCTTCAAGGGTCAGTCCATGAACCCCTTTGGTTCGGCTCCCCTTGGATTAAATTCTTCTCAACCCTGATGTTGGCTATCGCGGCTCTGCAGATGACACACAGCTACATCTATATCAACGATTCAATTAGTGTTTTAAAGGTTGGTTCATCCAGAATGAGGGCGGCACGGTGGCCCGACTGGTTAGCACCATGGCCTCACAGTGAGAGACGGCAGCGGTTGTGGGTTTCCTCCGGGTACTCCGGTTTCCTCCCCCATTCCAAATAACACGCATGGCAGGTTGATCGAACATTCTAAATTGCCCCTCGGTATGAGTGTCTCCGTGTGCCCTGCGATTGGCTGGCAACCCGTTCAGGG
The DNA here is from genome assembly GCF_059441095.1 of Idiotropiscis lumnitzeri. Taxonomy (NCBI): domain Eukaryota; kingdom Metazoa; phylum Chordata; class Actinopteri; order Syngnathiformes; family Syngnathidae; genus Idiotropiscis; species Idiotropiscis lumnitzeri. Next base: position 330,738 of record NC_142408.1, read on the forward strand.
TGTCCCCTGCCCGTCTACTGCCCGAAGAGAGCTGGCATAGGCTCCAGCGCCCTCGCGACCCTCGTGAGGAGAAGCGGTTCAGATAATGGATGGACATTGATGGGCTTGTTCTGTTTTGCTGTCACTGACTTCAACACCGTCTTGTGACAGCTGTTGTGGCAAACAAACAACTGAACAGCGGAACAAATATCGCTGCTTCTTGTTTTCAACACCACAAGTGATCTACACTTCTCAAGTGTGAGGAGGGAGATATTAGTTTGTTGATGCAACAAAGTAACTTTATCTTGACTTGTTTTAAAGATTGAAAGGTATCAGTTGCCGATACAAATCTAGAGTGGAAAGCGGTTAAACCTGTCCCATAACAACTACACGAAGCCGCATGTCTGCAATAATAATCCTGTGTTGCATCACGTTAAGAGGTGTTTCTAATATTTTGGTTAACACAAGAGAAGCAAAATGTCAAAACAGATTGACAAGAGAGGTCCAAAAGGTAATTACAGCACCACGTTATTATGTTTCAAAGAAAGTGTCGTTCCCAGTGGATTTATTAAGCCACAGTAACCATACTACTTTGAATGTTTTTTTATTTGATTTATTTTTCTGCTCAGAATATCTTAAAAGTACATTTGTCATTCTTCAGATAAGATTTGCGACCAAATTAGTGATGCTGTTTTGGATGCGCACCTCACCCAAGACCCGGATGCCAAAGTAGCATGTGGTAAGTCTTTCTTGCGTCACTTAATCTTACAACTTGATTGTGGTGCGGATGTTTAGTGTCATATTCGGACTTTTTCTTCTTCTTGTTTTCAAAGAATTGCTTTCATCACAAAAATAAACTTCTCTTTTGTTACTCCGAAGCCCGCAGGACCTAACCGAGGAGCTTGCACTAAATTCAATGAAATACTTTAATGAGCCGTGTCTTGATATAACGAGCACGGAACATGTCCTGCAGCTATTCTTTTCCCAAACGCAATCCTGTTTGCCCCTTTGCTGCACTTTTGTAATGACTGCATTCCAGGCCAGTTTAATAGTCAACATCTTTTATATTTCTTTGCCGCATGTCCTTCAGGATGTTTCACTCTTGAAATGAGAGTTCTTCTATTTTACCCGAACAGAGACGGTCGCTAAGACCGGGATGATCCTGCTGGCTGGCGAGATCACCTCCAGGGCTGTGGTGGACTACCAGAAAATTGTGCGAGAGACCATCAAGCATATCGGCTACGACGATTCCTCCAAAGGTAAACTTGCGGAAACATCGAGTGCTTTTGCAGACTAGCTCGCCGCTATTCCTAACCGTATGATTTTTGAAAGCATGTTCGCGGGGAAGTGTTTTGAGCAACGGAAGCCATTAGAAAATGAAAATGTTTTGTCAAATAATAGCATTGATTCGTCGACGCTTGTCCAGCATGATTGAGCTTCGATTGTCGGCCGCAGGCTTTGATTACAAGACCTGCAACGTGCTGGTGGCTTTGGAGCAGCAGTCGTGCGACATCGCTCAAGGCGTTCACCTTGACCGCAAAGAGGAGGATGTCGGCGCCGGCGATCAGGTCTGAAGGCACACCGGCACGGACGTCCGCCATTTCGGCTCGTCTCTGTCCCTGATGTCGCGACGACTCCCGCAGGGTCTGATGTTCGGCTACGCCACGGATGAAACGGAAGAATGCATGCCGCTCACGATCGTCCTGGCCCACAAGCTCAACGCCAAGATGGCCGAGTTACGCCGTGACGGGACTTTGCCGTGGCTCCGACCGGATTCCAAAACTCAGGTCAGATACCGAGCACGTGTCCAGTTTCTGGCAGTCCGTTCCGCGGAGCGAAACGCATTTTGTTAAGGTTTATCCCGATTACGAGAAAATAATTTCCGGAAAGTCGCTCGATGTAGCAAAAAATGTCACCGAGTTGGCAACACAAGTGTGCGCATAAAGGCCGACTTTCCAAATAAAAGCTCTGCATATTTCATCTGCGAGGGCCACGCAGAGAGCGTGGACGGGCCAGATGTGGCACCCGGGCCACACTTTGACAAACCCTTTGCTAGCTTGAAGCTCGGGACGCATTTTTACATGGCTACAAAAATATGCTGGCCGACGTCTGGCCTCGGGCTTTGCGTTTGCCGTCGTGTTTTGGTTCACGTTTGTGGACATTTTGTTTTTCTGACAGGTGACCGTCCAGTACAGACAGGACCGCGGCGCCGTGGTTCCGCGCCGCGTCCACACCATTGTGATTTCCGTGCAACACGACGAGCATGTCGCTCTGGAGGAGATGCGTCACAGTCTGAAGGAGCGCGTGGTCAAAGCGGTGGTCCCTCCGTGCTATCTGGATGACGACACCATCTATCACCTGCAACCCAGCGGTCGCTTCGTCATCGGGGGGCCGCAGGTAAGACGCGAGATGCTCTTGGTTTTCATTGCGCCGATCCAAAAGGTGCCGCATTGCCTCCGCCTTCATTTCCTAATAAATGTCATGCTTCATGTAATCAGCGGATGCATCATTGAGTTGAACAAGTCCATTTTATTTGTAGCGCCCTAAATCACAGACAGTCTCAAAGAGCTTTTCATAACCGCAATCGACATCCCCGATCTTAACCCCCAGGAGGGCAAGAAAAAACTCCAAACCTCATTCGGGGAAAAGTGAGAAAGCTTGAGAAGGGACCACAGATGGGGGAATCCCCGTTTCCAGGATGACCAGCCTGCAACGGAGGCCAAGTGGGCAACATTTGACACATCAAATGATGCGATAGATGAGATGATGTGAGAGTTGATGTAATAAACTTGGAACATACGAAGGATGTGCGACGATGACGTCTTTTCATTCACTACAATAAAATTTCGCTCTGGTAGAATCCATGAAGCTTTTTACCATAGGATTTTTGCGGCCGATCAGCGAGTTTCAAATAGTCGCTAACCTATCCGATTCCAAGAAGGAGCGAAGGTCTATTTACTTGTTTATTTCCAAAAATGTTTTCCTTGGCTTTCCACTAGAATCGACACCGTACCGGAATTAATTGTCACGTACGTGGTCTACTTGAAAAAATCGATTGTTCACATGAAATAAGTCATCAGATAAATGACGTGGCAACCTGCAGCTTCTAATTGCCTTTTCTAGTTCTCAAAGGTTGGACTCGAATCAACACAACATCTCATTGAAAAATGTGTTGTGAGCAGAAGGCCATCCCCATGCGTGGGAAAAGAAGTCGACCAAAGAATATTGCACTTGATAAAGAGCCGCACGCTAACGACGCCGAAAAACATGCAGAAAGCCATTTGAGTCGGAGCGGTGGCCGAGCTGAACGTGTGTTTTTGCCGCCATCAGGGTGACGCCGGTCTGACTGGCCGCAAGATCATCGTCGATACTTACGGCGGCTGGGGCGCCCACGGCGGCGGCGCTTTCTCCGGCAAGGACTACACCAAGGTGGACCGTTCGGCCGCCTACGCCGCTCGCTGGGTGGCCAAGTCGCTGGTGAAAGCGGGACTGTGCAGGCGCGTTCTGGTCCAGGTGAGAGTCGAGCATCTCGGCGCCCACGTGAGCAGAGGGTGGCTAAAGGCTGGCTAAAATCCGCGGCAGGTGTCCTACGCCATCGGTGTGGCGCATCCGCTCTCCGTCTCCATCTTCCACTACGGGACATCCCAGAAGAATGAGAGTGAGCTGCTGGACATCGTCAGGAAGAACTTCGACCTGCGTCCCGGAGTGATCGTGAGGTATCTCCTTGCGCATTTCCTGTCGTTCTGTCGGCACATTTTTCTTTTCCGCGACGTTCTTTCTCACTGTTGTATTCTTTTCGATGGCAGGGAGTTGGACCTAAAAAAGCCCATCTACCAGCGCACCGCCGCTTACGGTCACTTTGGCCGTGTTCTCTTTTCATGGGAGGTTCCCAAGGAGCTCAAATACTAAAATCCCCCCCCTTGAAAGTTGTACGTGTTCATCTCCGCTTCCTCTGCACAAGTCACTGCCGCATCTGTTGCACAATGTACTTCACTCTTCAGCCATTTCGTATTCTTGCTCCACTCCATGTAAGATTTGCATTTGTGAAACCGATCAAGTGCACTCGTTTCCTTGCCCGTGCTGTCCCTTCACGCCATTTTCTTTCTGACGTTTTACAGAGAAGTCAGAAGCTGCTAATGACCATTTTGGCTGTGTCGGGCTCCACGTCAACTTCACTCCAGTTTTAAAATGTTCTTTGATTTTGTCAAGCGGTTGTTCGAAACGAGGTCAAGTGTTGTGGGTGTCGTTTCAGGGTGCGGGGGCGGGGCTTCCCTTGGTCACATGGCAGTGGCCCGTACTTGACGCATAGAATGTATTTTGACTGCCGCCGGACCGGAATTGTGTGAACGTCTGTCGATTTCCTGCTCGTCGTTGAATCGCACTTCGGGCCGCCCTTTCTATAGCTTCGTTTTGCACCGCGGACGAACACAACTCGTTGAATTTGCAACACGCTCCTCCACCTGTACTCGCATCTTCGACCGAGCTGTGTCCCAAGTATTCCGATTTACTCTTTTTTTTTTTTTTACGGTCAAGCAAGCGTATCCCACGAAACCGATGATCAGGCATCGCGCACCTCCTTGTTCGCTCCAAAGACTTGCTGAAGCACAAACTCATCGTTCTTCTTCTTTCCACCCAATTGAGATTGTTTGCATTTTCAAATGCTCCGGACCTCCGCCAAAGACGATAATCATCTTACTCGTTGTTTCTGCCTTTTCAACAGAATGCTCTGAAACGTGCGCCGCTTGAAACTAAACAAGTGATTGGGCACAAAGTCTGGTGAAAAAAAAAAGCAATCTGGTCGTTTTCCATCTTTGGAGCTCGTACCCGAGTTGTGGCGGAAGAAAGCGTCAAGGACTAAAGAATCGTGTGACGTTTAACACCTCACGGCCCAAGAAGTAATTTACTCGCCATTCCTGACAGCGATGTCGTCTCGCATCTAATTATCCGAATGTAGGATTACACAGTGGTGGAGATTCTGTGTCGACGATACAGGTGTGCGAAATGCCGCATTGAAACATCTGCTCGACTTTGTTACCGCATTTCGTATCAGTGCAATTTTTGCGGACCAGCGACGCGTCAATTTAAAAAAAACAGAAATCAATCCAGGCTTTAACAGCGTTTTGACAAGGCATCGCAGTCTCTGGCACCACCGTGTGGCTCCTGAAGTGTACTACAGAGAAACTTCAGCCGAGTCACAGATCCGGTAAAAGGCCTTCCCGGTGACTTTCCATTGTTTACAACCACAAGATGGGAGAAAAACTTGTACAGAGGAACCATCTCCCTCAGGTTCTCCTTTTGTTCGATTATTTTGGAAACGCCACGCTTTTCTTTGATTGTGTAAGTGCCTTTTGTCATTTTGTGCGTCGCCGACCGCAACCCTTCCCGCCCGTTTGCATTTGTTGTACACTGTTTCACCCTCCGAAGTCTAACCTGCTGTCGAGCTTCTCACAATAAATTGCGGGCTTTGCTCATGCATTTTGATTACGCGTCACATCTTTTTACAGAAAATGTGTTGCCTTTTTGCAATACCTGCATAACGTCGGAGCAAAGACCCGCATAGACTTCTTCTAGAATCATTTGAAGATATTTATTCAACAATGGATGCAAACAAGTACAGATTTGGGTAAAAGAGGTTAGTAGAAAATCTTTAGGTCATAAACTTATCTGAGCCAAGCTCTCGCTTTCTCTTTCTGGTAATTTTCAAGACAAAATGTCATACTCTCTAATTATACAATGCAACTTTCTTTATAATGGCGCATTTAGCAAACAATGCCACAGAGAGAGTCCTCTTCCAGGATTAGTTGCGGTTTTCACGCGTGTTTGATTCCAACCTGACCCAAAAAAAAAAAAAAGAGGGCATTATGTTTTGCGTGACATCATCAAAGATTCTTAAGGCTTTAGTCATACGTACCTGATAACTGTCGCTGAGGCGTTTCCAGGCAAATCTTTGACAGTAGAAAAGAGTCTACCTGGGGTGGGAAAAGTGTTTGGGCAAAAATGTTGATCAATATATACCAAAGTAAAAACAAATGTTTGATTGTGATTCAACACAAAGATATGTCAGCTTTTGTGGCGGAAGACTGAAATGGAATTTCAAAACTTCAAATGTGCTCTTATTGCTCACTCCACATTTCAGAGCACTTTGCAGGTCTCTGCACTTGTCGGTTGCCAAGTTGCAGGCGTGTGGAGGCAGAAAATGGACAAGTTGTTAATATTTCTCATTTCTATGGCCGTCAATCCTGCGCCGCGGCCTTCAACGTAAAGTGAAGGCAGACGAAGGGGAACTCGCCTTGAATTTTTATGCAGACGCGTGTATTAAAAGAGAATCACGGCTCGCAAACGTACTGCTACGACGGTAATCAAGCTGATGGCCATCGGAAGGATCTTGTCCACCTCCTCCTTGCAGAATGCGAGCATGCTGGCTTTCCCGGGCAGAAAGTCACACAGGTTGCCGATGCCGTGTGTGATCTTTTTCTAAAAGAAACGTACGTTACTCGCCACAACAATTCCATTACTAATTGATATTGGAACAACCTAAAGTGCAAAGCGGCCAAACAATCCAAGAGGTACGTTTGATTCAATGACATTAAGTTCCACTCCAGTCCTGTAGGTGGCAGTGTCTCCACACCACAATGACATTGGCGACTTCACGACGAAGAAAACCTCATCAGTCGACATCATCTCGATCTGCAGTAAAACTGAACGTGCTCGCCCAACGCTTGTGTACTTTTTACACATAATACTACCGCCTATTTACCTTGGTGTCAAGAGCACTTTTACGTCGTATTTCAAAAGAAGAAAGTCATCGAAATGATTCATTGATTATCAAAAATATTTAGCGATTCATTCTATAATGGATTAATCGTTGCACTATATGATCGTATTTCATCTTTACGTGTTTGTTTTTTTGTGCAACTTTTTGTTCTTTGTGTGTCGCTTGTGGCGGCGGAACACTAAATTGCCATGGAATCTTCACCATGACCGTGACTGGCACCCATTTTTGGGCACAACCCAAAACTGCCAATTATGGGTGACGTAACCTGACTACAGAATACAAATAATTATGTTGATCTAAATTGCTGCAGGGGTTTTTTCCACTTCCATTGTGAAGTGATAAATTGTGTAACTTGTTTGTTACCAGTAAATGATTCCATTTTTGATATGAAATCTTAAAACAAAGTAGAAGCTCGGCTTGACCATGATCCCTACTGTGTCTGCGATTTCAAGATTCCAAACGGCATGACATGAGCGCAGCATCCTAAGTCGACGTGGTGCGGCAACGCTAGAAGCACAAGTTCGTTTTTTTTTCCAGTTGACTATTTCACATTTATTGCTTTTACGTGTTTTTATGCACAAGTGGACTGTCATTTTGGCGCTTTTCGGTTCGTGATAGCTCATGGCACATTCCGATCTGCGCTTTGTCGCATCACCGCAGTTGGAACTTTGTGAGCCAACGATTGTTGGTGCCATTATGGTTCGAAAAGGAAGCAGTTCTAAAAAAAAAATTGCCCTAAAACAGCCGTGAGTCAGCAAGGGAGAATTCAGTCATTTGAAATGAAACGCATTTAGAACAGAGATGAAGTCCATTTTTTGCCACAGTTGCGCTTGCCTTAAGTGGTTGGTGCCTCGTTCATATTTTGGCACACAAAGTCACGTTAAGAAAATGAAAGGGAGAATTATTGACCGGTGCCTATTTGTGCCCGATGCACGTATCGTTTCAGATCAACTTTATCACTCGATAATTCTTTGCTCTTTCCCTCTGATATAAATATGCGCCAAGCAGCATTCCAAGAATTTTGGGGTGAACTTGTTCTTTTCAATGAAACCCACTCGATAGTGCGATAGCATTGTGAGCGACCAGCCGATAAGGATGGTGCCAGAAGCAAAGTGTTCACCTGGACGTCCGTGTTGGAAAGCAGCTCAACGAAGAGGTCGAGTATTTTCGTGCAGTCCTCACAGGGAGTCCCGGCCTGGGCACAAAGTCGCAAAAGAAAGGAACACACGCCGGCACACTGCACATCATTGAACATATAAACGCCAAATAAACGCCATATAAACGTGCTAGCGTCGTTCAGCACAGTTGACAAGTCACAAGGAGTAGGAAGGCCGAGAAAAAATGTTTCTTGTTCCACTCTTCGTTCGCTAGAAATTCTTATGCAAATCGTGGTAACGCGCTGAAGGATTCCGAACAGTGGCATTATTTGAAACATTTACGGGACGGAATGTCAATCATTTAATTTAGCGGCTTCATATTTACGGAATATGTTAAACGGTGATCAGACGAGAAGCATTTATCCAACAAAACTAGAACGACGGTGCGCAGTAAGGGCCGTCTTGTCGTGATGCCGTTTCCTGATTATTAGATCACACACACAATTGCATACAGGCAAGATTTGAGGAGAAGGCCAGTCCTGGGACGCAACCTTCCGTTGAGGACGACCGATTTCAACCGACATCACCCTTGACATAGAAACCTGGCTGGAGAAATCCTATAAAATGTGAGGGGGGGCTGAGAAAAAAAAACGCAATTTTCCCAACGGTCCTCGCTCGTGAGGTGAAGAAAAAGCCGGCCAGATATCTTTCTTTGTACTATTTCCTGAACTCCAGAGAATCGAAGAAACGATCGGAACGAAACTCGGATTCCGTTGTTGAGTCTTTCTTGAAAATAAAAAAAACAAACACGCATTGACTTAACAAAGGGTTTATTACCTCGTCATTTTGGTCAACTAATTCCAACAACAAAATAAAAAGAGAACAAAAAGGCACTCCTCGTTTTCTGCATGAGCGTGACAAATCGTACGCCCTCATCCAAAAAGCAATCATTTCGCCCTTGTCGCCCAAACATGCACATCATTTATCATTTCAACACGTAGAAAAAGAAACTTACTGTCATCCGTGCATCTGGGCCGTTATTCAAGCCATCGCTGTTCAAAGTCAGAGCTGCAGAATCATTGGAATCAATCATATATTCTATTTGGATGGACACATTTCCAGACGGGATTTTAAAACGCTCACCGGACCAGTGAAGAGAAACAAAGCAAACGTGATGCACTTCATCCTCTCTGGAATTTGCCGTCCCGACTGCGCTACGTGTCGGGAGCCTCAAAATGCGGCTTTTATTTGACAGCGGCCGGCCGACATCTCCGAGCTCGACCCCCGCTGGCTCCAAAGAGAACAAAAAAGTTGGCTTTTTTGATAACGTTTGTATTTGCAGGGTAGAGATGAGCGGCCTTTCACTTCATCACAGGTGGGAATGAGTCAACAGAGTTGCTACGATGCAACCCAAAAGGAATTCAAAGCGATGCATATTTGGCCCTTTTCGTGCCTCCAAATGCAAATGAATTATGACAACTAAAACATACACTCAAACTAAACAAATATTCAACACGAAACAATCCTGTTGCTTTGTAACTTTTAAGTGCTGTAAAGCTCAAATATATCACCTTGGTAAATTTGCAAAGGAATTACGAGGCAGTTTGTCCAATATGGGCCACATATTTGCAGTTTGTTGTTGAAAGAAAAGGGTCATCCTCGGGACCACCAACCATAGTCAAGCCATGGAAATGTGCGCTGACGTCTGTTATTTATTTATTTGTATATGTATGTATTTATTTATTTATTTATTGTTGGAGCCTGTATCAGTCGAGAGGGCGGGTGCACGCAATACCTTCTGTCACCAGCAGGTGGAGAAAATGGCTGCATTGCGAAAAGGGTCCGGATACGAATGTATAAATACACAGTGAGCACTCTTTAACCTTTTCTGATATGTTTTAATGACACATCCGTGGAAGAAGTGATAAAGAAATTTGCTACAAAGTTACAAACAGTGAGTGCGCTGCTTTTATTCCAGTTTCAAGTCACCTCAAAATAATCACACAGTCATCAATGTCAAGTCCATTTTATTTGTATAGCCCTTAATCACAGACAGTCTCAAAGGGCTTTACATAGCCACAATCGACATCCCCGATCTTAACCCCCAGGAGGGCAAGGAAAAACTCACAAAACCTCATTAGGGGAAAAGTGAGAAACCTTGAGAAGGGACCACAGATGGGGGAATCCCCCTTCCAGGATGACCAGGCTGCAATGGAGGCCAACTGGGCAACATTTGACACATACAATGATGCTATGCAATAATAGATGAGATAATGTAAGAGTCAATTGAATGAAGTGCTGCAGGAAGATGACTTCAGTGGAGTGGGTCCTCATCCAGGGCCGTAATATCCATGGCGGCATATCCGAAGATGAGCCTTCGATCTTGTACCGGTCAGTTGGTGTAAATTCAGAACAGCCACTTCCAAGTGAATCGCCATCACCGCTTCGTCAGTGCCGTAATCTTCAAAGCATGTCCCCATCACCTAATTCCCAAGCCGGGGGAAGGAGGGGGCAGAAAAGAAAAAAAAGCGGCAGTAAACAGGCCAACAAATATTTCAGCTAAATGCACAAGAGTATAAATGCGTCTTTAATAGTGTTTTGAACATTTCTACTGAAGTGGCGCCTCTAATATCTGAGGGAAGTGCATTCCAAAGCATTGGTGCCCGAATAGAGAACGCTCTAGAACGTGCAGACTTCTTTTTGGCTGGCGGGATCACTAAAAGACCAGCATTTTGTCGACATACAAAAGTGAATACTGTTTGTTTTGCTGTCGCAGACCAGAGGACATGATTCCTGTAATTCATGTCTTTAATCTGCTTTTCTACAACACTGTTTGCCATCTTTACTTGGAGACGACAGCCATGCAGACCAAATTGATGGAGCGGGTCAGCACTGATAGGCTGAGACTTGCTGTAAAACGCATTTACTTTAATGGTTATCATGAATGTTAAGATTTATTTTGCGTTAGTAAGAATTTTGTTCATGTATTGCGTCGGCTTTCTATTGCAGAACCAAGTTCCGTTATGTGCGTGTTGCACGTGGACGATAATAATTGATGCACAACATTACGTCAGAGGAAAAAAAGGCTACCTCCAAGAGGAGCTGTTTTAACGTTTTGACGAAGCGGTTTTGCAGTCATTTGAAATGTGTCTTTTGTTATTATTTTACAAAGCTTTTGGAAGAAGGGTGCCATTGTTAGTTCGCTACCCGCTTGTCCGTTAGCATGTTAGCGTTAGCATAGTGCAGCGTGTGCAGGTTATTGTATGGCAACGGCGGTTATTTTTTTCTGTGTTTATGTTCTCTATGAGAATGATATTCTGTGTTTTCCCTATTTTGTACAGTTCTCGCGGCATGCTTAACAGCAATAAATGCCTGTTGCAAAAAGACATCTTGGTTTCTACATTTGGACTGGAGAGGAGTAACATTTGCGCTTTGCCATTTGCAGTTGCAGGCGGTTGAAAACGACCGAAAATATTTCTGTGGCCATCGGTTGCATCACTTTGTGTGCTTCAACTGCAGCTTGCATGCAAGTACTTTCAACACGTTGACATGTTTTAACATTATTGCCGCATAACCTCGTCTGACCTCTTCTAGTGCATGGAGCAATATTAGATAACGATGGTTTGTTAACTGCGAGCAAAAATCATTGCGGTGTAACAGTACAGCTCTAAACTGACCTTTTTTAAAAAAAAAAAAAAATTGGGATCGCTTCATAACAACCCAATGAACACAACCTATTTCATTTGAGGCGACTGGTTCGCACGATGACCTCACAGGGATTGATTCCGGTTTCCTACCACATTCCAAAGACACGCATGTTCGGTTGTTTGGATGTCCTTAATTATCCCTAAGTGTGATTGTGCGGGCGGATGGTTTTCTTTGTGTGCTCTGCGATTGATTGGCTGGCAACCAGTTCAGGATGTACCGACCCAACCTACTGCCTGAAGACAGATGCGATTGACTCTGGCGCCTCGGCAACGCTTGTGCGGATAAGCGGCTTGGATAAGTGATCAATGGATGCAGCTACAGAAGAAACGTGAAAATAAATCATTTTTCTAATCATTCTTCCAATGGCTCTATTCTTCTGAGTGTGCCACAGCGTCGCAACCCCGGTTTTTGTTGTTGTTGTTTTGTTTTGTTTTGTAGAACGGACCTGTGAGTTACTCATGTGGACCTTAGGGCTAAAGAGTACCCGCTGGCACTTTTTTTTGGTCTTGGTCTATGGCACATTAATCAACAGCAGCAAAAAAGCATCTGCGTTTGCAATGTCTCTTTCATCTTGCTCTCCCCCTCGTCCTCCAATGTGCTCACCCCACCCCATTCTGCTTCCCAAAAAAAAAAAAAAAACATTAATTGGAGGCAAACTTCAAAGAGGTGTGGCTCGCTTAATCAACTCCTCGACAAGCAATCCTTTTTTGTCCTTAGATCTCCCTCCAAAAAGAAAAGAAGAGCTCATTGCCACCATTAGCGGTTATTAAAGCATTGACTTTTTAAAACCACAATAAATCATCAAGATGGTAATCCGCCCATGCCAACCAAATCCATAAAGTCACACTTCAGTTTGCGGCGTCAGATGCTTCTCCGCCATCCACCTCATTGTTCCAACTGACCGTGTCTGGAACTTTTTGCCACAACGGAGTCCAAATTCCAAATTGCCCTTTTGAACGAGGACACTTTTACTCGTTCAACTCCGGCACTTGTATGCCAAAATGACATCAGTCCTAAAATGTACCTTTGCTGACTCGGCAGTGCGGAGGGGGGCGTGGCCCAATTGCTCATTAAAAGTAGGCCTTTTTCAAGTCGTCACTTATTTCCTAATTACTCCCAAATGAATGGATAAAGAAAAAGATAATGATAACTATTTTTAGTTTCCTGATCTTTTTTTTTTTTTGGGCCATCTTGGCTGGCTAATTCCTTTCAGATCCGCTGAGTGTAACTCCACGGCCAGACAATATTTTTATGGATTGTTGGATGTTTGATGTCGTCTGTATCGTTCAGTGTTGAACTGTTGTTGTTGTTTTTATTTTTGAACGCCTGCAAAAATCCAGTTAAGTGCAGCTTAGGTGAGAACGGAAACAAAGGAGTAGCACGCCTACACCATGCGACGGGTGATCCGCCGTCACTGAGGCAGTGCGTGGGAATGGCAACCAACTGGATTCCATTCGACAGTCAACTGCTGGAACATTCTCGCCAAGCCAAAAATGCCAGGTGGGAGGTGTTTGTCATCGTTAATTTTTCTGTTTATTTGCGGCGGTTGGCCGGCAACCCTCGAAGACGTTCCAACGCGCCCGCGACCCTCGTGAGGAGCGGCGCTTTGGGCAATGGATGGCTTGTTTGTTGACATTTTTTTTTTAGTTGACATTTTGCCGTTTGTGTCCAAGCATAAATGGATCATGAGCGCTCGTGCGAACGGGCGGCCGAGCCATTGCGCATCATTCTCTTTGGATTTCTCCATTTTACTACTCATCAATTACTGCGTGTGCGCGCATACACGCACTCGACACCTGATAGGTACTCTTGGATTAAATATAAAATCTGTATCTAAAACCCTCCTTTTAATGCTGAGTTTTGACTTTGATCTTTTAGCGAACAATTTTCTTTTATTTTTCCGCTTGCGGTGTTAAGTGATACAGAAACACGATATTGAAAGCGTTACTTCCAAAATAAGAATAATTATTAATGACTCGCATTTGAACATACGATCATGTTTTTTTTCCCCAATATTTCCGTCTGTGTAGAGCAGTAAGTTACTTTTTGGTCCTTAGTTAACTCATTTATGACGTCAAAGATACTTTTTTAAAACATTTTTTTACTTTGCTGGTAGTGAATGAGTTAATTGTAATTCCTCATAGAGATGCGCAAAAGTCGTATGAGGCGTAGATTGCATCTGCAAATCGTTCCAACCAATAATTGAATACCACATCAAGTATTTGGGAACCCGAGCGTACATCCCGCTTGAAATAAAAAAGCGTGAGAACATAAATGTCGCTTCCGTTGCACATTTCAAAATGTCGTCCACAGACTTTTGGCTTTCCATCTTGAAAATGCAAATCTCTCTCTTTCTTTCTTCACGAGTCGATCTGGAAACGTGACTTTGACGTGTCGCTCTCCCATACAGTCCATTATTGCTTCAATGAGAAGTTCTGAGAACTTTCCTGAAAGCTTCTCGGAAATGTTGTGCAAAGCGCCCCAGTAACTAGTAAAAAACTTTTAAATGTGTCAGTTAAATATTGATTTCAATTCCGGTCAAATCTTCCTTTCCTGTTTTCCCAGCTGCGATTGTGTTTCTTCCTTCTTAACTAATCATTACATGTGAGACGTAAGCAAAGATTATCATCAACGCTGACTCATGTCCGAAGGCCGCCGATTCCCGCTTCGGACGAGCTGTCGGCTTACTTCCTTGTTCTTTTCTTTTTCCACTTTTGACGGTTAACCCGTCAAACATTTGCTTCTGTTTTTCAAGACTGACAAACGAGAGGTACAGAAGTACTGACGAAACGATATTTCTTGCTACACCGCTAAAGGTTGACCAACAACATTTCAAGCGGTTGCGTCCTTTTTTTTTGCTTTTCCAGGGGCCACAAACGGGAAGTCAAGCGACTTTGTGCGGGATGTTGCGAAACAAAAAAAGCAAAGGTACACGCTGCAAACGTGCGCGCTAGCTTGATTGAACGCTCGAAATTGCGATTGTGTGCGGACGTTCGTGTTTGTCTGGCAACCCGTTGAGGGTGCGACCCCGGAGACAGGCCACGGCACCCCCGCGACCCGCGTCAGGAAAAGCGGCTTCGATGATGGATGGAGGCTTCCAAAAGAAATCTCATCTCCAGATTAGCGACGCAGACTGTAAATTTCATTTTCTGCTTGTGCCAACACGAGCCAGCGCCATTCTCATTGGATCAAATTCAACACTGTGAAGAATCGGATTCTGATTTCTTGATTGTTAGGCCAGCAGAGAAGGCCTTGAGCGCCCGCCACAGCACAAAAGGGAGACTCCATTTTAGACGAGGCACAGGCAGACACATTTGCGGCGGACTTCGTGGCGCGTTACTCGTCCCTCGGAATCTTTGCAACCAGCCAATTCCAAACAAATCTATTTTAATAGAATCCGATCGACATTTGGCTCGCAAGGCCGTCTTCAGTTGCCCTCGTCGCCCATCTGGAAGATTTTTCAGCTTCACGTGCCAATTTTCCTGCTCCAACTCCAGCGAGTCTGATTTCTGTTTTCACACGTCGAGCGCGACCTTTCAACCTGAACCGGTTGCCAGCCAATCGCAGAGCACACACGCTCACCGCCACACCTAAGGACGGACAATTTTAGTGCGTTCAATCAAGCTGCCAGGCAAGTTTTTTGCTAGCTGGGAAGAAACGGCAGGACGGGGAACCCGGGAACGAACTTTGCACCTCACGAGTGTGAGAGGCAGACGTGCTAACGGGCGGCAAAGAAAAAGTGCCGACGGAAGCCAACGCGTCGCTCGTCTTCCTTTTTCACATCATATCAAGGTTGGCCGAGTGGTCTAAGGCGCCGCGTTCAGGACCCAGTCTCCCCAGTCTCCCCAGGCGGCCTGGGTTCGAATCTCGAATTTCCCCATTGTGGGACTAATAAAGGCATTATTATTATAAATGCCACTTTGACGATTTGCCATCAAAAAGTTCATCCGCACTTTTGTCCTATTCTGGCCTCATTTCCAGTTTTGAGATTTCAAATGTCAAATCGCTTGAACTCTAAATCCGTCCGGGTAATTAAGTCATTGTGCAGCCGACTCGATTATTGTTTTATGATCCGCAGTCCTCGGTCACCACTCCCTGGTTTGTTTGTGTGACCTTGCCGTCTAAAGTGGAACGGATTAGCGAGTCCCTTGAGTGGAGACTTCCTGCAGCTCAATTCTTTATTCCTCTTCCTATATTTTCTCCTTTATTGTGCGTGTTGTGACTTTTGGTGGCGATTCTCCTTGAGTTGGTTTTCTATCGGCAGTTGAGATGAATAAATCTGTGTCTGTTCTGCTGCTGAGCGGTTTAATCCCTCACCGGTTTGCCATTGGGAACTTTTGTCTGCGTCTGATTGGCAACGGTGACGATGTGGTTGAAAGAATGTGATTACACACCCACTCGCACTCGTTTTTCTTCATTGCAAGACGGTGTCTTGTTGCATCCTTTGACAGAAATGGAGAGAATCACTTCAATGGACAATGATTGGGATTTTATTGGCGGCACCCGCTATGACAATAAAGGGATTTCTAATTCTAATTCTAATTCTATTGCGATTTTTGGGCCACTAAAATGAAAGAAGACCCCCCAAAATGCCCTCGGTCCGAACTCATCCGTCAATTTGTCCTCAAAAAGGTTCCGCTACGTTACGTCACTATTGCTGCATCCGCTATTGTTTGGAGCAAAAAGCGTCTCCTACTTTATCTATTATTGATAATTCTCCATTTAATAACGTGGAGCCCCGCGGCTATTCGTCCGAAGCGGCTGATGTATGACCAAATCCGTTTTTATGGCTAAATTGAGCTAAGCGGCTTTCAATCAGGCGTGCTTTTTTTTGGGGTGGTGCAGAAATGCGCGGGGGATGCGGCGCGATTATTTTCTGAATAAAGATGGCGGGAGGATGACGGAAGTGTGGCCGGCTCGCGCACGCGTGACGGACCGGCAAAAGAGGGTCACGTGACCCTCTGCGCTCATGACTTGGATTGGCCGAATAGTGACGGGTCCCTCGCGTGACTCCCACCAAGACATGGCGGGAAGCGAGGGAGGCGTGGCCATAAAGCTCACGAGCAGGAGGCATTTTTACACGTCTTTGTTTTGGATGCATTTCTCCAAAACAAACGAATACAATTAAAAATGCAAGCAAATATCATTTTCCTGGTTTAAAAAAAAAAAGAAAGAAAGAAAGAAATTGATGTGGTTATTGCAAAATGGACCCTCCCGGCGGGATGATCCTTTTAAGAAGCGAAACCCACTTTTTTTTCTTCATAAAACATCAAGAGTTGAAGTGAAGACCAATTTCTCCGCATTATTGTTGTAATGTGATTTGGATCATTTACTGACTTATGTTTCGGTCACACTCGTTTGGTAGAATTTTGTGATTTAGTAAGTTAACGATAAACGGTCTTTGGTATTTGTTTTTGGGTCAGTTGACTTTATTTGAGTCGAACTCATAATACCAAAAACATTTCCGAATAATAAATCCGATATTGTTTGTTGTAATACTCATGAATTTTTTTTGTTAAAAAAAATGTACGGGAAGAAAACGTCAAAAATGTCATGGCACTTGCAACATTAAGGAGGTAAAGAAAAAAATGCAATTACATGAGATGAATTTTCAAACTCATTGCGAGCCACTTCAGATGACAACGCACCCGTCACGATCGTGCACGTTAATATCGTCACGATCCTCAAGATAAGGAAAGAAAAGCATCTGACGTGACTCCATCGCATTTGAAGAACAAAAAGTGAATTTCATTCGTAGCAATATTTTTTGTCTCAATATTGAGTTATTTGATTTTTTTTATGCCACCTCAGCTCATTTGGTCTTTTTTGACCTGATGTGGTGCAAGGAGCTCGCCAAATACCTGCGTGCCGTTCAATTTGAATTTGGCGAGGCGTTTTGTGCTGAAGTGGCGCTAAGAAGATTAACAAGAAGGAATGAGGAAAACACGTTCGCTGACAATCGGCGAGTCGAGCCGAGCGATTGAAGGGGCGAGGCCGCGACACGTCAGCCAAATAAAAGCAGCTGACTGCAATGACAACATTCACACGCTTCTGACAGGTAAGCCTCTCGCCGCGTTCCACTTTGCTCGTCTTTCGACGAATGTTGATGAAACGACGACACTTGGTTTCTAGCTGCTCCGGTTGTTCATTTGTGATTTTTTTTTTTTCTTGCTTTCAGAGATGCATTTTTTTGCTGTCTTGCTCACGCTGGCCATCTGCCTGGCGCCGGCACACTTGAAACCCACCGGTAGATTTTCTACATTTACACCGAGCGTCCGATTAAGAATGTTTCTGACTCCCCCCCTCTCTTTGTAGAACATCTCGGAAGTCCGTTCCTTCAGCAATGCTTTGAGGAAGCCAAGAAAATCGTCGACGATGCCTACACATACTCCAGAGCGGAGTAAGTTTGACTTCTTCGGTCGTCGCCTCGGAGCCGCAGCTCGTAGGAGGGAGCGCGTTGAGTTGAGTTGCGAAGCCGTCGAAATCCGACACGCTTTCGATTCGTTGCAATGACATTGGCGGGAAATTAGTCCTCGATCGAACATCCCTTCTATTCATCCGAACGGAAACGTTACTTCTGGAATAATCTTAACAGGCTAGCATGTGGCTAAACATGTCCAAATAAGTTGAATCAACTTAAGGAACCAAACAAGACCATTTAAACGTTGATTGTGAATGCGAACGAAGGAAATTTTTTGCGTTTTTCCGGCTAACGAACTTGGACATTTTTTCATTATCGGACGAATCAACAAATGAAACGCCGCTGGGCAACATTTTGAGAAACCGGCCACATTTGATGTATTTTCTAGAAAATGGAAGAAAAATGTGAGCAGCCTGCGGGAGTTTGGCAAAGTGAGCCCATTGAAGTTTGATTCTTTGTGGTCCCTTTCCAGAAGTCTGCGGCGAGTGCGCAAGGACGTGGTGGCGCCTCACGATGCTCTTCGTCTGCTGAAGCAGCCTCGCGGGGACACGCGCTCCTCGGTGAGGTCCGCCGACTACATGGCGCAGACGCTTCACCTGGTGCAGGAGAGGGTGCACCGCCTCCACAAACGCTCCCTCAATGCCACGGGTGCGAACTTGGCAACTGGGGGGGGGGGGCACGCCGTCAGACTTGTCCACGAAATGAATGTCGCCGCCGCGTGTCCTCGTCACAGATTTGCTGTCCGACGACGATCTGGAGACGCTCAGCATGATAACGGGCTGCGCCGCTCGAATCCGGCCCCCCCCCTGCAGCAGCACGCAAAACCTCGACAAGTATCGCACGGCGACAAGCGTCTGCAACAACCGGTCAGCTTCTTTGTTGTCATTTGCGCTTTCTTCTCATTCGGTGACTTTTCCGACGCAGAGTGAAAACGACGGACCAAAGAGTTGAAAGCGCCGCTGGTGACACTTGACTCCCAAAAAAAAGTGTCGCGACCCGCCGTCGTTTGCGTCAAATGTTGTGCCGCGCTCAACAGAACGGATGGGCTTCCTTTGGAGTTGCACAAGCAGGCTTTGTAAAGTCCAACGTTTGCTTTGCAGACGAAATCCCCGCCTGGGCGCCTCCAACACCGCCTTCGCCCGCTGGCTTCCCGCCGTCTACGACGACGACATCTCCGCCCCGAAAGGGTCCCGGCCCAACCGAACGTTCGACAACTTCATCCTTCCTCTGGTACCGGCCCGCAAAAAGGTCCGCCGCGCTGGAGCGGAACTCACGCGGCTCTTCTGCGTCCTCAGGTGCGGCAGGTGTCCAATCATATCCTGAACACGACGGACGCGGGCGTGGTCAGCGACAGCGAGCTGTCCTTCATGTTGACGCTGTTCGGCCAGTGGAACGACCACGACGTCACCTTCACGCCCTTCTCGCCCAGCATCCGCTCCTTCAGCAACGGCGTCAACTGCGACGAAAGCTGCGACAACACCGAGCCGTGCATCCCCATCGCGGTCGGTCCCCGAAAGGCCCGACCGTTGGCCCGGAAGGAATTTCCTCGCGCTTAACCTTTGCCGTCCGTTTTCCAAGGAAGATTCCTCCCGGCGACCCGCGCGTGCCCGCCGGTCCCAACAGCTGCATCCCGTCATTCCGCTCGGCCCCCGCTTGCGGAACGGGATTCTCCGCCTACAACTTTGGAGGAGAGCCCGAGCGGCGCGAGCAGATCAACGCGCTGACCGCCTTCCTGGATCTGGGCCAGGTGTACGGTTCCGAGACTCAGCTGGCGCTCAGCCTCCGCGATCTCTCCGGCGACGGCCTTCTGCGCGTCAATTCCGAGTTTCGCGACAACGGACGGGAGCTGCTGCCCTTCCACCCGCTGCCGCTCAACATGTGCGCCACGCGCGGGCGTGTCACCAATAACACCAACGCCAGAGAGGTTCCCTGTTTTATTGCAGGTCGGCCATCTTGTCGCTCGAAAGCGCAGTTCATAAAAAAAAAAAAAAAACCACGACGCATCGACCGGAAAGTTGCGAAAATGTTGTCGGGCCGCGCTGGCATTTCGAAACGGAGTGAGTGAAGTAAGAATGTTGCTCTCATCTGATCCGACCAACCGTTTGCCGTCCCGCAGGCGACGTCCGCGTGGATGAAAATGTGGCGCTGACGACCATTCACACCATGTTCTTGCGCGAGCACAACCGTCTCGCTCGCGCTCTCAAGACGCTCAACCCCCAATGGGACAGCGAGACGCTCTACCAGGAGGCGCGCAAGATCATGGGCGCTTACTCACAGGTCCCATTTCTTTAGCCATCCATCATTTTCTCTCCCAAGCGCGAAGGAATCGTTCACCCGTCCACGTGTTTCTCAGGTGTTTGTATTCCGCGACTACCTGCCAAAAATCGTTGGCGACGACGCCACGCTCAGGCTGCTGGGCCCTTATCCCGGCTACAACCCCGACGCCGACCCCAGGATCTCCAACGTCTTCGCCACGGCCGCCTACCGCTTCGCTCACTTGACCGTCCAACCCATCTTAGCCCGCCTGGGCCCAAACTACAGAGAAGACCCTCGCTTCCCCAGCTTCCCCTTGTTCAAAGGCTTCTTCACGCCCTGGAGAATCGTGTTTGAGGGTGAGCCAACACGGCCAAATTAGAGAAAAAAAAACACAAACCTTGAGCAGGGGCCGCAGAGGGGGGAATGGATGCCGAACGGGCATTTCACGCAACGTTCGGCACTCGCTCAAAGCGGATTTCATGAAGCGACCGGTTCTTGGGCACCTCGATTGCTACGTTGGCCTCACCATGCTCGCGAATCGGAAATCTTTTCCGTCGTTTTGACCCTCCAGGTGGCATCGACTCGCTCGTGCGTGGTCTCCTGGCCCGGCCGGCGAAACTCAACACTCAGGACCACATGATGGTGGATGCGCTCAGGGAGAGGCTCTTCGAGTTCCTGCACCATCTGGCTCTGGACTTGGGCTCCCTCAACATGCAGAGGGGGCGTGACCACGGCTTACCCGGTGGGTCGCGCACCGACCTTCGGGAGCGGCCGTTCTCTCGTCTTCTCAGACGCTCACTTTCTACGTTTCCCTCCCTAGGTTACAACGCGTGGCGCAAATTTTGCAACCTGTCCGAGCCCGGCGACGAGGCCGAGCTCGGCCAGGTCCTGGAAAACCGCGACTTGGCCCGCAGGTTGCTGCAACTCTACGGGACGCCCGCCAACATCGACGTGTGGCTGGGAGGCGTGGCGGAGCCGTTTGTCGCCGGCGGCCGCGTGGGGCCTCTGTTTGCCTGCATCATTTCCGTCCAGTTCCAGAAAATCCGCGACGGTGACAGGTCAGCCTTACGCCTCGGTCGAGGCACGGATCCGTTTCGCTTGCCGTCGGCTCACGACGTTCTTGCCCAAATCCAAAGGCTGTGGTACGAGAACCCCGGCGTCTTCACGGCGAGTCAGCGAGCCGCCCTGTCCAAAGCCTCGCTGTCCAGGATCATCTGCGACAACACGGGCATCAATGCCGTCCCCCGAGACGCCTTTAGCGTCATCTCAAATAGTAACAGGCTTGTACTGTGCAACAACGTGCGACGCGTCAATCTGGAGCCGTGGAGAGAGAGGAGCTGTACGGATTTCTTAGGTGAGAACATTCCAATTGCCAGGCTTTTCTTTCAAGATTTCATTCTTGTTTCGTCCAAATTTTGATGACGTCGGCGCCAACGTGGAAATGAGAACATTTTAAAATGGAGCTGGAATTTGTGGGCACCCTCAACAGGTTTGAATTCTCAATTATTACTGACTTTTTATTTTGCAGAAACTGGTCAGTGCCCGGATCTCCCATCTGAAAACGAAGTCAGTATTCCCTTTCTTAATCCGTCCTTCCTAAAAAAATCCCCGCAAAAAAATCAATTCACTCAAATATCGGGATTTGACGACCGCTTAGCACAAAGTGCGGCGGTCGTGGGTTCGATTCTGGTGCCGGCATCCCTGTGTGGAGTTTGCATGTTGCCCGGGTTTTCTACGGGTTCTCCCACATTCCAAAGACGTGCATGATAGGTTGATGGAACGCTCTAAATTGTCCCCAAGTGTTCGTTCGTCCACGATTGGCTGGCAACCAGTTTGGGGTGTGACCCCGCCTACTGCCCAAGAAGGCGGGGATGGGCTCCAGAAACCCCCGCTTAGATTATGGCGAGCTGGATGGATGTGCTGAGATTCAATAAGTCGATTTCAAAGTTCAGAATTGCTTTTCCCAATTTTTCAAAAAGCAAAGGTGAAGCTTCCACTTTCCGCCAGTGCGGAGCCAATTTGTTGTGGTGAGTCAGGAGGCGCTTGAGTCATCTGGCTACATTGACTGAATTAGATGACTCAACTTGCGTATTGTTGAGAGTTTACATTGTTTTAAAATGAGATAATGAAAGAAAAAATGCACGGTTTGGGGAAAACAGCAAAGACTGTGAAAATCTATTGCAAATGGCAAAATAATTGTATTGAAAGCGATAAACAATAAATAATAAGCAATAATTCTCCAAAATCACGTCAGCCTAGCAATCCGTCCTGAGACATGGTGTGTTTAGATCGACTTTGTGCTACCATTTTTATACAGTCTTGGAA
Source organism: Idiotropiscis lumnitzeri (assembly GCF_059441095.1). Classification (NCBI taxonomy): domain Eukaryota; kingdom Metazoa; phylum Chordata; class Actinopteri; order Syngnathiformes; family Syngnathidae; genus Idiotropiscis; species Idiotropiscis lumnitzeri. The sequence continues at coordinate 353,299 of NC_142408.1, forward strand.
TTTTATGGAACTCAATATGAATAAGAGACATACAAAATTTCATTCAAGGTGCATCATATCAGACTTATTTCACTCGATATTTTATTGAAAAGAGGAATGGTTATTAAAAGTGGAGAGCTCCAAGCCCTTACCGTTTGTCACTTCTCTGTATTGAAAACCAAACGACGTAAGTAGAACAGAACGTAAGCTAAACAGCACCACCTGCTGGACAGATGAGGGATCCACGTGTGACCTGATTTTTTTTTTTCTCATTTCGTTTCCTTGCAGCATCCATCCTTCAGTTGAAAGAGCCCCAGCCACTCGTGCTCCTCATCACCCATCGCCTGCCACCCCCCCCTCTCCCCCTCCCCATCGTCCACTTGCCCCAATTCAGTCAAATCTCCTCTTGAGGTTATCTCCAACGAGCAGAACCTTCACCATCTCTCTCTGCACGTGAATCCTGCCAGAGTGGCGTCAATGTTCAGTTCAGTGTGCATTACTTTCTTCTGGCCGACTGACACCAGCACTTTTTTTCTTGGTCCTCCCTCAAATGTGCACACGAGCGGCTGACAATGATACGTGCAGCGAAATTTGTTCAACATGATCTCCTTCCAGTTACACCATGCAAGTTGTTTTTTTTGTTTGTATTTTGATGATTATTTATGTAATGAAGCATAGGCATGCGCAAAGGCTTTTTATAATGAATCCCTCTCATCTGTTTCTGTTCTGCACTTAATAAATATTGAAGTAAAAACAGACGCCGCCAAGTGTTTTATGCTTGTGTTCTTAATTTGAGGTCATCAAGTCAGATTTAAATTCTTCAAATTAAACTCGAGACTAGCAAAAAAAAAATGATTCAAGACCATGCTTGGGACATGTCAAAACGCATGACAGGAAGACCTGTTGAAATAAAGTTCTTATTTTTTTTATTTGAAGTGTTTCAGATTTCCGTGCCAATGACCGCAATCTTGGATCGTGCAGTAACACCAAATGGACTGTAGATGACGCTACCTCATCTACTTTTTCCTCCTTCCTACTTTGGTCAGCAGTCACGTTTGGCTTCATTTCCATCTCGTGCTGATGGTCTTTTTGAAACCAAATCTACTCGAACTTCTTCATACATATTGAGAATTTTACTTTCTAAACTAAAATAATTTTTGCAAGTTTGGAGGCAGCTTCATGTGGAAATTTGGGGGCTGGAAATGTTTTAACACTCAATATTTAGATTTTATTGAGATTTACTTGGTCAATATCGGGTCCCGGCATTTGGAAAACGAATCAATCCATTTGGAGCTCAAGGAGAGTCTGTGAAGCGTTCAAGAACATTCTCCCACTTTCAGAACTTATCAGTACGTCATAAATTACAGCCACGAAAGCGCACAACTTTATCACTGAGCAGACTTTGAGCAAATGAGATCCCCCCCCCCACCGCATTCCTCCAATTGTGAGAGCAACAGACACGTTGGAATTTTCTTTTAGAAATCTATAAATCTGCATGACAGTGTGAGTCCAAGGACCGTATATATCAAGTGTGTCGGGTTCCACTTTCGCTCCTCCTCCCCCCATGGTTTGAAAAGAGTGCCACGTAGTCCACCAGACTGCGTGTGTGTGCGTGTGTGTGTGCATGCGGTGCCGGCCCTGACGCAGTGCTCTGAGAGTAACGGAAAACCAAGAATCTTTGAAACCGGAGGAAATATGTGAATGATCTGTGTCTGTTAGAGAACTTTGAGCTCGTCTTGAATGTATTTCAGTCTGCTTCATTTTTGCTCAACACGTGAAAAATACACGGGAAAGTCCATTTCATGGAAATGGAAATGTAAAGCTAGAGTTGGGAGTTGGGACGAACCTGTGAAGGGCAGCGCAACGGAAAGGGCTTAGCATGCCAGTTCCAAAGTTTGGGCTTCGGCCTTCGTATCTGGTGTTTTTGCATGTTGTCCCGTGGTCGTTTCGGTTACACTCCAGCTTCCTGCCACGATCCCAAAACATTTTCTCATCGGTGTGACTTTTCCACCTACTTGTATGTTGCTAGCTTAGTTGCCTAATTGGCTAACTTAACTTGCTGTACCAAATCAATCGAAAAGAGATCATCCACTCCGCTTATCCTTGACGGGGTCTGACCGCAAGCGAAAAGGCAACGACCAATCACGGCTGAGCCACGATTGGTCGTTACCTGAGCAACCGTGATGTCATTTTCAGTCGACAGAAGTGACAAAATGGCCGCCCGCTAAAAGGAGTGGATTTTACTGCTTAACTCGCATTCCACAAAGGAACTATCAATCAGAAAGTCACGTTTGGACACATTTTTGTCAAGAAAAAATTGTGTTTGACTTCCCCTTTAACATCGTGCTTACATTTGTAATTGTCTGACTTTAGGGGCGTTCACTTGGGCAGGTTCCACAGGAGTGTGGTTTTTATTCACAGCAATGAAGTCGCAAAGCCGAAAATCAGGCCTACTTTTGGAATGACCAAATTGAAAAATGTACATTTTCCCAACAATCTGGCTTTAAATGCTCTTTAAAAAAGTACACTCCATAACATTCCTCTGCCTGCACGCTGCTCTCCAACAAAATGTCTGCCAGATGTGGACCAAGTGAGAGCAATCGAAATTGACGTTAAATTTAGTATCATGGGAAAATGGAGACCTCACTCCAACAACTTGTGGTTGTTCTTCTTTGAAAAGGCCCAATGACCATCACATGGTTTGGAAGTAGAAAAGTGCTTGCAATCTGGCTTTTGCTCGATCATCAGTGGCCCTACACAACAGCCCTGCGGATCACCAGAGTATATTTTGACTCTTTCAAAAAAAAAAAACACTGGCCATGTTCTGCCAGTTGTAATTCATCCTTCAAATTCCTGCCGCCCAATTGAACAGCCAAAAATGTGGACTTGAGCTGGATTCCAGCAACAAAAGAACTTGGCTAATTCCTTACAGATGTGTGCGGGAATGAGAGAAGTGAAAATTCCATGAATGAAAAATCTCCCATTGCAACTCCGTATGACTCGCTCAATAAATTTTTTTCATGCACCATCGCAAAAGTGAAAACAAACAAAGTGCTTGCCGAATAGAAAAACACAAAAAGGCGTTCAAATATTGCCTTGAGGTCAAACTTTGGAACTTTTTTCCCACTGAGTATTTCTCTTCTGCCAATCTGCAAAGACGAAGCATCAACTTCCAATTATGTGGTGGCGGCGCCGCGCAGGGAAGAAACCTTTTTCGATGCTTCTGCGACTCCATTTGGCTTCCATCAGTTTGCACACCTCGAGGGATGTGAAATGTTGTCTGTTATCTGAGACGTCTCGTGTAGCTGCCGTTACCCGAAGGAAACGTGCTGAAATGTTCTGATTATCTGAGGACAGTAGAACCCCAAGTTGAGAGATGATTTGCTCCTCGCCGCCCATTTCTACTACAAGAAGAAGAAGAAGAAGAATGCATTCAATCGATTGAGTCCCACGACGAGTCTCTTTTCATATTTATTTTTATTATTATTGATCGCTCACCGTATATTGTGCAGAGCACTCTTTGTGCACGCTCTCTTTTTTTACTCATTTTGCAAGCTCGTGGGTTTAATATTCGCGTAATGCGACCGAGATCATTTGCAAGATGCCTCAAGAGTCCGAGCCCGTCACTCTTCAAAATCAAATATTTTTCAGCCTCGAATAATAAATGAACCAAAAGTACTGTCATTTATTTCCCATTTGTACGTTCCACCGTGGCTCGCTCCAAAATGACTCACGGACAACCATAGAATTGAAACTAGAAAACGATTCCAGGGCTTCTCAATTCTTTTCTGTTACGCCCCCCCCCCAGCAAGAAGAAAAAAATTGCGCCCCCCACCCCACCACCCACTCTCCGCCACAACAAGAAAATAGTCGCATTTTCTTTGTAAAACAAGCCTACAATACTCACAATGAGTGAGGAGAGCGCCACTGCCACCTACTGGAGTGGAGGTTCAATTACACCTTGTTGTAGTAAGGCAGGGGGGGGCGTTGGAGCATGTTCCCCAGGGTCACACGCGCCCCCTCAGGGGGGTCCGCCCCTCTATTTGTCGTGGTAAAATCCGTAAGCGACTGGTTATATGCAGTCTGCGAAATAAACTTTAAAAATAAAATGGTATTGTATGCTCAAAGGCCAAATTAAAATAAGAATCACCACAGAAGTTTGAAAATTTGGCAGAAAGAATGCAGCTCTCAATGCTCCAGGAATCCCGTTTTGCAGATTGCACGGGGGGGGGGACCACAGTTGACGCAAGCGCGGCGGCCAACAGAAGAGCGAAAATGTGAACAGCTTACAGGTGTCGTCACCGCGTCGGCTTCATCGCTCACTTTTGGCGCCAATCTGACCCTGCCTGCAAATCACAGCTCAACGGCACCCAATCAAAGCCTTTCGCATCCGCGTATGACCGGCGGTGAATGCGTGCAAAACGCCAGCAGAAATGCTTGCGAGACTGTGTTGGAATGACGCGGCAAGCCGCGGGAGTTGCTCATCCTCTTCGAGCATCTGTTCCTAAGCAAGGGAAAATGAAAGGCTTTCACCTTTCCCAAAGTGAGCTCGGCGTTAGCGGCGAACATTTGAACGAAACGCTTTTCAATTTAATGCCGACCACAAAAACGTCCAGTTTAGAAAATGCCATCGCGGCTTAAAACTTCGGAATGTATAGCAAGTATTTTGCTGTACTTGTATATTTTGATCACCTCTCAACTAAAATGAAATCAAAGTAGAATGGAACCTCAATTGAAATGGAAGTAAGACAAAGATGGACTCATAAGTGACCCAATTTACGAGAGTTTTTCAAGTTAAGACACTTCACTGGATTTATTTTGCTTTGGGTTGCGAGCCAAAAATTTGTGACATGAATTTGTTTCGTTGGCCTCTAACATTCAAGCTAACGTTGTGTCGCATCATTTGATGTGTCCAACGTTGCCCACTTGGCCTCCGTTGCAGCCTGGTCATCCTGGAAACGGGGATTCCCCCATCTGTGGTCCCTTCTCAAGGTTTCTCACTTTTCCCCGAATGAGGTTTTGTGAGTTTTTCCTTGCCCTCCTGGGGGTTAAGATCGGGGATGTCGATTGCGGTTATGAAAAGCCCTTTGAGACTGTTTGTGATTTAGGGCGCTACAAATAAAATGGACTTGACTTGACTCGACTAAATCAGGGCTGTCAAACTCATTTTAGCTCAGGGGCCACATGGAGGAAAAGCCATTAGCAATTGGGCCAGACCAGTAAAATTATGATCGATAACAAAAAGCAATCGCCGTCATTATGTAAATATGCAGATTAGCGCTATTTGTATGCTGTCCTGGTTCACTGTAAACATATTGCTTCATATAAAAGAAAAGTATGCATTTTGTATAGAACACAGAATGATATGAACTAAAAATCAAACAATAAATAAATACAATGAAGCTCAACTATCCAATGTGTGGTTGAATCAATTAATTTTCTCGCATTTCTTGCCGGCCAGATTAAATCCGTTTGCGGGCCGCATCTTTGACACCCTCTCGTTAGGGTGCTTTTGTAGTGCAAAAATGGCAAAGACATTTAGTTGGCCAAGTGGGCTCAGACTGACGTCACGTATTCAGTTGTTATATGACTAGTAAGAGACTTGTGTAACGATCCCATCGTGCCAACTCACAACTCCGCCTCCTCCTCCTCATCTCGAAGTGCATGCGCAGGCTGCAGGATTGGAGAGATGTAACTTTCACACTTTCTTTTGCCGAGTGTTTGCTCTCCACGTTCGCTTTGCAATTGACATGGTGGATTTGTAAAGGAAAAGCAAGACAAGTGCCAGGGTCGCGAGTGAGTCCAACATGGGATTACGCGTTGGCACGCCGCTTTACGCATTCGTGTGCGTCTATTTATTTGTCTTGACCCTTCGCGGTGCGCGTTGCCAGAGGCCCCCCGAGACCCCCCAAGGGAATCCCCCTCGAGCCGCTCCCAGGCAGACACTGCAGTGGTCTCACAATGGCAACATTTTCAGCATTTTAAGCCACGGCGCCGAGTACCAACCGGCCAGGCGTCGCGGCGCGTCGCAGGCGCAAACGCAAGCGCAGAGACCGATCACGATCGTTAGCGACGCCAAGCAGCGGGCGCCGGACACCCCGCAGCAGCCCACCGCTGCCCGGTCGGGCTCCGACGCGCTCCCACCCGCGCTCCAGCGGCTGGTGAGAGGCAGGGAGCACCGCCGGGTCCCGGTCCCGGTCCCGGTCCCGGTCCAGGGCCACCAGAGCCAGCGGAGCAACGACACCCAGGCCAAGATGACCGTGAGCCCGCCTCAGGCCAGAAAGGAGGACGTGATGCTCGCCGACGACCCCTACGACCCGTCCAAGTCCTACGATATGGACCACGACAACCCCTATTACAATTACTACGACGTGTACGAGAGGCCCAGGTCCAGATCATCCAGACCGGGATATGGCACAAGGTACCATCAGTACGGTAAGAGTGAGGGCTCGGATCTCTGGACACCATCGAGACAATGAATTATGTAGACCTGCACAATCCGATCAAATCCAATAGATACGATACGTATCGATCCATCCGTTTTCTGTTCCGTTTCTCCTCACGAGGGTCGCGCGGTGCTGGAGCCTATCTCAGCTGTCTTCGGACACTAGGCGGGGTACACCCTCAACTGGTTGCCAGCCAATATAGATATTAAAAAAAAAAAAAAAAGAGTTTTATTGTCTGTTTCTAATATTTTGACTTTACCGAAAGTGCAGCCACAATTTATAAATAAATCTTGCTAACTACAGCATTAACACAGCACAATCTAATAACTGTTAATTAAATGAAATACATTTAAATATTAAATATGCAGTAGCATGTTGAATAGTACAAATGAAAAACAAAATCAAAATATTTTTTAATAAAATGACATCCAATAAAAAAAATAATGTGACCAATAGATTTAAGAAAAACAATCATGAATCCAATCAAATGTTCAATACTAAATACGGAATCTAGCTATACTGAATATGATGAACTGAATCATAGTTAAGAAAATAGTCAAATACAACGCGGTGTCACAAATGCTGCTGACCTCCGCCAAGCCTCAACACCAGTGACCAGTAGATGGCGCTCATGTCCTACTTGTACTGTCGATAGAATTTCGCAATGATAAATCCTTCCATATTATAAGTTTATAAATGACGAGAAAGAGACCCAACTCCAACCACAATGATGCACTTTTCATAACATTGTATTGGAATAAAATCTTTGTCAAGTCAACTCTTGCATTGCAGCTCACGAACGTTGTGCTTCTCAAGTGACATCACGTCTTGAAAATGTATTTCATTTGAAATCATCGTGTGTTTGTTGCAGGTCTTCCAGACCTGGTGCTTGACCCCTACTACATTCAGACTGCTGCTTACGTGCAGAGCACCCCCATGTACAACCTCCGATGCGCCGCGGAGGAAAACTGTTTGTCAAGGTGAGCCAAGGGTGGTTTGGAAACCAAACAAAACAACACGGCAGTTAGCGTGATTCCGAATGAGAGCCGTGACTTTAAAGCGCTCGTGGTCAAGCTCTGCCCCTGCGCGACTGTGAGAGGAGGTAAAAGGAGCCAAATGCTGCCAGTGACGGGGCCGGCGGGGGCGGATTGGACGAAAGCTAATCATAGTTTGCCTGCGGAAAAAGAAGCCGGTCTGGTGAACACATCAGCGAACCCAAACACCCACGTGCCTGCGTGCTATTTTCCACCCGCCATTTAAGCGCAGGCCGTTTTCCTTCTGGGGCGACTCCTCACGTCAGGACAGCATCGCGGGAAAAAAACTAAACAAAACAAATATTCTCTCTTCCCTGCAGCTCGGCCTACTTGGCCCGAGACTATGACACCCGAACGCTGCTGCGTTTCCCCCAGAGAGTCAAGAACCAAGGCACGGCGGACTTCCGGCCCAGCAGGCCGCGCTACGCCTGGGAATGGCACAGTTGTCACCAGTAAGTCGACACACATTGTAGAGAATGACTTCTTTGGCTCTGGGGCTGGTGACGGGCTCGATGAGGAAGTTCTGTTTGCCTTGTCTTTATTTAACAGGATTGTTCAAAAGTTCGATGTTGACTGAAATTGCTCGGGACTCAGGTAAGAAGCAATCACGTCTCGGCTTCAGAAAAAAGGAATATAAATACAATTAAAGGGCAGGAAAAAGAAAACATCCGATTAAAAATAACTTAATTAGAGGGTGCGCTGCAAAAGGGTCACTACTGGCCACATTTTGCAGTCTTTTGGAGTGCGAGACGACGAGCCCTTTGCTGACTTTGATCGGAAGGAAGGAAAAATGCTCGATTGTTGCCTCCTCGGTCAAGAACGCCTTTGGATTGATGGCGAACTTCACATTTACAACCCTGACGCAGACATTGTAAGACCAACAGCCGTCATGAGCACTTTTCCCCTAATGGAAAATTAACTGGCTTCTCAATTCTGAAAAAAAAAAAAAAAAAATGACCTCATTCCAAAGTTATGTGTGGAGGAGGGAAAAAAAAATCAACTGTTTGTACAACTCCTTCTAAATGGTAAGCATGTGGCCGCGCTGATGTGAGTCGTGTTGTATTGTTGGGGTTCCAAAATCAGCTGATTTGTTTGTCGTGAACAAAACTATTTCCAAGGTTTATTGTCGAAAAGAATACCTCGTTTTTCAATTTTGTTGTGTTTTTTCCTTTTCAACTTGAATTACGCTGCAGTTTTCAAGTCGTTGGCTTGTATTTAACTTTTAAGTCCGGCACAATACGTTTGCATTCAGTCTCGAAACCATTAAAAAATATCAAAGTACATTTTTTACATACATAGCTAATGTGCAATATCAATGAAATCCCGATTTAAGTGCTCTTTATTTTGGGGACGCAAACAGGTATGTATTTTTTGAGGCGGTCTTGGGAGTAAAAGTTGTGTGGATGTTGGCGAATATTTGCACGCATGTAATGACACGGCAATGTGGACCCGCAGGCACTTTCACAGCATGGACGAGTTCAGTCGCTACGAGTTGCTGGACTCAACCACGCAGCGGTCGGTCGCCGAGGGCCACAAAGTCAGCTTCTGCCTGGAGGACACATCCTGTGACCCCGGCTACTACAGGCGCTACGCTTGTACCTCGCACACGCAGGTGCACAACGACTATTTCGGTACATTATCTGGAGCAGTGCTTCTCAAAAGTGGGACAAGACCGCCCTGCTAAGGGGGACGCGTGAGAACCTGGGGAACATGCTCCCCCCCCGCCTTACTACAATAAAGTGTAATTGCACCTCCACTCCAGTAGGTGGCAGTGGCGCTCTCATTACCGATTGTGCGCAGCGAGTATTAACTCGACGGTGTCGGTTTGTTTTGCAACAAAAATGCTATTATTTATAGTTGCGGCGGAAAGTGGCTGGTGGGGGGGGGGCGACGCAAATGGTTTTCTTCTTGCTGAGTAACAGAAAATAATTGAGAAGCACTGATCTAGATTCCTGTGATATTTGGTGATGGCATTTTGTTACCTACCTCATGAAAAAGTTGTTTTGTTGATGTATTGGCAATATCAAACTAGGAGTGAAATAAAAGTTGATCCAGATGATTCAAACTGGTGCTGTCCATTATCCAGGGTCTGAGTCCAGGATGTTACGACACCTACAACGCAGACATCGACTGTCAGTGGATTGACATCACCGATGTGAAACCGGGGAATTACGTCCTCAAGGTGTGCCGCATGCCAACGTCACCCAAGACGCATTTACTGCATCCGCAACGTTATGGTGAATTATCTTCTCCGTTTTTTTTGTCCGCAGGTCAGTGTGAATCCTTTCTATCAGGTGCCAGAGGAAGACTACACCAACAACATCGTGCGTTGCGACGTCCGCTATACGGGCAACTACGCTTACTTGTCTGGTTGCCACATGGCAACGTAAGAACCGACTCACCACACCTTTCCCGTGATCCTTTGAAGTGCCCGCAGTCTCCTAATCGTGATCCAATGTTACTTTTCAGGTATTAATAGAAGAGAATCGTTCACAGCATCTTGACTGCGTGGCTGACATTGGGGATGACTGCATACGAAAATATTTAAAAGACAAGTGGTCATTGTTTAACACCGTTTGAAGTGTGGGAATACTCATAGTTTATATTGTTAGACATAATAGAAATGATTTTCAATGCATGCCATATGCCTTCAATAATGGTTTTCTTAAGATTTGGATTTTATTTTCCTTTACGTCCTGTTTTTCTACTTTCCTTCTGACAGACTCTTTATCTTATTTTTTACTTTTGTTTGTTCTCTTCTTTCTTGTGAAGTATTGTAATTAAAAACATTCAAATCTCTAAAATGACCATTGATTTCAAATAATTCAATAACATGCCTTACTTTTTAAATCACAGTGAAAGTGATGTTTTTTTATAGCAAAATGTGTTCAGTCTTATTTGAATAAAAGTTTGTGATAATGTATAATTTGCAAGAAATATCGATTTGAAGCGACTCGCCTGTCTTTCCCTTTGTGTCTACGCTTGTATGATTGCTCGTGTTTCTCTGTGTGTCAAGAACTGCTATTCTGTCTCACTCTCCACCTTTCATGTCATGAAACAGCATATTGAAAGCGCCGTCTGTTGTGAAATGCGCCATAAAAATTGTATTGTATGTACAGTATATGCTATAGGAACCTGTTTTGTGACACTTTTTTTATATAGACGTTAGCTATTCATCATCTACTTTTTTTATTATGAACATATTTTATATTCTTGTTCGTTGTGGTTCAATATTGTGCTGTAACCTAGAATCAAACTATCGGTATGAAATCATTCTCACTATGTTGATGCGTCTAATCGCCGTTAGAGGACGCTAACGGACTTAGTATGTGAAAATGTATTTTAACGAAAGTAAAGTGTTCAGTACAGGTACTTCCATGCGCACTCCTTGTGGACTTCAGACGTCATCAGCAATCGACCCGTTCGTCCTTGAAAAGAGACAGCGGTCCGTAATAATAATAATAATATTAATTACATTAGTTTACAAAGAACCTTAGATGTGACTCAGTGACAGCAAATCATTTGTATTTATTACATTTTACATTTGTCATTCTATTAAAGCACATTATTCAAGGTACAGCGAACGCGCAAAGTACCCGGAAGTGTTCTGGCTCCAAACAAGAAGCGTCCAACACGTGCTGCATTGTGGGATATGTTCTATGTTTTACGTCACGAAGCCCCGCGCAGTGGCCTCTCGAGGCGAGCGAGCTAGCACGCAAGTATAAACTAGCGTACTTGTTTTAATGCGGGGTTCAATTGGCTAGTGTTACCTTTAACTGTGCGTGCGTGGACACGCAAAAGTGTCAGGCTGCAGGCGCAGCTCACGCGAGTGTGTATGTCTAGTAAATGCTGTAGCTAAGGATCTGAACACGAGTTGTCGTTATGCATCCTATCAGCGTGTCCATTCCGTCTTTTCGTTCGGAAAACAACCACATCGAGAGGGGCTACACGGTGAGCTTGTATGTTACGTGTTGTGGTCACCTGTTCTCTTCGCGATGTATCATTTTTTCTACTTCATGGCTTTTTATATTACGCACTGTCAGTGCTTTGTACTCTGTTTCGTTGACATTCCAACAACAACAGCATTCTCTGTTGTGCCATCCCAAATTGAAGTTTCAAACTGAAGGACACTCCAGGCAGTTAATCGTAGAAACGTTCGAGTGTCGCTTATTAATTGGGTGGCTATTTGGGAAAACTACGTTTCCCACAATGCACTATAGCGTTCATTAAGCACACGGTAATTAATTCCGAAATGGAGGATCATTCTCTTCTTTGGTAGTTTTGATTTATTTAATCGTGATTAACAAACATTTGCTTTCTTTTCCAATTGTCTTTTTTATGACGATGTGTGCTTGTGTTTGTTCATTCCGTTCCAAAATTGATAGACCCTAACCACAGTTTTCACTGAGTATGTCATTGTTACAAGATCCTCATTATTTCCATTGCAAAATAGGTGCCTTGGCTCAATACCGGCTGTGAAACACTGATTTAAAGATTTTCAGGTTTTGTGACTATTTGTTTTGTATGTATGTTCATTATAGCTATAACCTTTCCTTTTCACAAGTAGGGAAGAGTGGGACTGACAGGAGGAAGTTTAACTGTCATCGCCACGTTTCCTCCTGATAATCACTGACACATGCAGCCGTCATTCGTAAGTGGGTCAGGATGCAAACATCCCGTTTTTTTCATGGTCGTTCCTCTCTTTCAGGTGTTTCGAATTGACGTCCTTACAAGCGGAAGGCAACATGCTGTTGAGAAACGCTACAGTGAATTCCACTCCTTGCATAAAATGGTGAGCTGATTAAGCATCACGCACGTCTCATGCGGTATGACGTCATCACGCAGATTCGGAAATGTTTAGTCAACAGATGTGACAATTTGGGTAGAATGTACGGGCTTTTATCTGGGATTGTTGTTTTTTTTTTTCTTTTAGTATGAACATCATATGATTTATTGTGGAAATATTAATATGAATTACGAAGCGGAAAGAACAGACCAAAAAGTATGTGCGGGCGGAACAGAGTGCTGTATTTCTCTTCATTTGTCTATATTATAGTTAAAAGGCGAATTATGAGGTCATGGAGAATGACATCCAATTTTGGAAATGTTCCATGTGGGCCTGGCATTATTTACTTGAATTTTCCTGACTGAATCCAATGCAATTGCGGTTTCAAATATTAGCCAGTATAAATGTTGCCTTCCGATAGCTTTTAGGCAAGCGGAGAAGGCCTTGCTGACCCGAACAACTCACTACCGGATTGTAATGTTCCATGATCATCATCATCATAACTAAAACTGCAAAAAGAGAAAATAAATTCCTCCAAAACAAATTCTATGTACACTTTCCTGAGGCTGATGTACGACAATGTGGCCGTACAATTTTGGATTGTGGAGCACATACAGGAAATCTGAGCTGTAAAAAAAAAAATAAAAATCTGATCATCAGTTTGTTTGCACGCTCTGCCATAAGTACTTCCTCTTCCCATTTTTTTATTCTAAGTGGGGCCTCTCAACAGAACACTTGTTGTTCACGTGAGGTCATCTTTCGCCCTTGGCCTAGTTTGAATTCCAAAAATAATTGACAAGAAGGTTGCATTTATATGTTACATTTATTTATAAGGCTCATTAATAACTGAATAAATCAACCAGCGGAGGAAGATGTAAAAAAGGGAATTAATTGGGTATGCATTTTGTATTTTTTAATTAAATAAATTAATTAAAGTGGAAAACATCTGAAAAGTCTAAAATGGCGCAACAAATGAGAACATTTAACAACCTGAAGTAAACTTTCAAATGTTTTGTGTGTGTGTGCGCGCCCGTTTTCTTACTCCATTTAATTTTTTTTCTTTGGTGTTTCCAGCTAAAGAAAAGCATAAAACCGCCTGAGATTCCGTCCAAGCATGTGAGGAACTGGGTTCCCAAAGTGCTGGAGCAGAGGAGACAAGGACTAGAGCTCTACCTGCAGGTACTCGCCAGCACTACACTTACTTGACCGCCATTTTGTATATTTGCTACATTGAGATCTCAACATGAGATCGAAATGAACTGATATTACCATGTGGTGAACATTTCAATACACAGTGCTCGCTTTCGGCTCTTTGTCACTCCCACTTGAGGTTTGATCACAAAACAAAGGCAATAATGCATATTTAACCAAGGCACATAGTATTTATAACTATTTCAGCAATGGGTATTTGAACCGAAACGTTGCACCAACACGTCTATTCTCTGCGAAAAACGACTCGTGTTCCTGCAGCTTTGACTGCACAACGTCTTTTTCTATATCTGTATTTTACTGCCCCCGGGTGGCCAAGGCACACATTGCATAAAGAGCGCAATGTAAAATCATAACGCATAAACTGTTTAATTCTTTACATATATTGAATTATGATACGGCTGTGTGCATTTACGACGTATAACACTGTGGAGTGCTACTTTGTTTGTTAATTGAAAATTAAAAAATATTGATGATTGAATAACTTTCATGGTGCTTAAACTACTGGCAGCTCTTGTTCATCTAAAGCTGAACAAGTTGCCACGCAGAGTAACAATGCTGTGTTTTTTTCTTTCTTTCTTTCTTGCTGTTTTCTCTGTCTTGCCAGACTATAATTATGGAGAATGAGGTTCTTCCAAAGATATTCCTGGATTTCCTCAATATCCGCCATTTCCCTTCCCTGCCAAAGACGGAAAGCTGTGGGTAAGTAGAAGCTGAATTCAGACCCCAAAAAAATAAGCTTGTTTTTGTGGCTTTCTGTGTTAAGTCACTAGTCTGTCCACTAGAAGGCTTTGTGCCTTAGCCTCCGTTTTGCCTTCTTTAAGGTCTTTCGATACAGACTCAGTGGAATCGAGGTGAGTCGGTTCTGTTGCATTGTTCAAATACGATTAATAGTCGGTCAAAATAATTAAAAACAAAAACATTGATGGTTTGTTTGTGTGACTTTCAGTAAACTTTCACATCAGCCCGTCATGGTGTTTCTGAATGACCCATACCTGCTGCCAGATACACGCGGTGAGTTCAGGCCAGCCGCGGCACTTTATATATATTTCATTTTTAAGCCCTGATTTTAATTGCTTTCCCACTGCACCCCCCGCCTTTCCTTTATGACTTTTAGATACATTTTCAAACGTTGTGGTTGAAGGTGTCATCCATGGAGTTTTCTTTGCTGATCTCCAGCCTCGGTAGAGCCACAAAAAGTGGGGAAAAAGGTCTGCCAGGAAGCAAGTCTTAGAAAAGTGAAACCTCATTAACATTGGTTTCAAGATAAAATACGGTGATGAATCTTTTTTTTTTTTTGCTTAAACTTTCACGTCATCATAGATCGGAGGTAATTGAATTAGATAAATGAAGTAAATCCAGAAGTTTTAAATGACTGAAGCAGCAAAATGATCGTTTGAAGTCTTTTTAACATGCTTTACACTCTAAAATATATATATATATATTCATAATCTGGTAAAGACGTTTGAGAAAAAGAGGCAGCTCACATGTGTGGGGTATACTTATTTGACTCCCAAAATGATTGAGGGATACAAGCTGCTCTGAGGAGCCACATGAGAAATGAGGCGTTGAAGGTTTCCTGGTTAAAAAAAAAAAGAAAAGAGCAGGGAAGTGCCACTCCCTTTAAAATCCCAGCACCCGGGTCACCAAGGACTTTAAAGGGACATTGGGTTCATTTTAAACCCAGAAGACTGACCTTACTTTGATTTTTGCACTTGAACCGATGACATGATGATTTCTTCCTAATGAGTTTTGACAAAAAAAAAAAAAAAAGCTTGTTTTAACACTCAAGTCTTAATGGCCAGTATATGACACTAGTACCAGTAATGTCCCAGACGGGATGCAAATAATGAAATAAAATTTTGTGGAATTGGAAATCAATGCCTCACGATGAATTGCAGTTCACTTTCATTTTTTTAAGAAAGCCAATTCTTGCCTGATTTCCAAAATCATTTTGATTGTTTCAAATGGAAGTTCTTGATGGTCAATTTGTTGCTTTGTTGTGAATCAATTTCACTTTTTGAATTGAACTACAAGAATGAAATATTCAAATTTAGTGAGCCGCTCCTGTTTGTTGTCCGATGTAAAAGAATGTCCTGGAAGCGATCAAAGTTGTGAATTGATGTCACATGTCAACGCAGCAGTTTTGTAAGACCTCATCTTCGCGTACTGAATGATTGAACAAAAGTGAAAAAGAAAATGTCCTCTCGTGTCGGGCTTATTGTCCCTTTTGTGCTCGGATGTGTGAAGAGTCACAATGTGCCAAAGGATGGATGAAAGGGACTCATTTATGATTAAAACCACAATGTTACTGACATCACAGGCTTTTTTTTTTATTCTTATAAAAGTGAGTAAAAAGGCTTGACAAAGTATTACTCACAGTGTGGAGGTTTGTGTCCAACCTGTTCACGTCGACCGTATTTCTTCAAATAGTGTAATCGACGGCACGTCTTTTCTATCGCGGGTGAACAGGAGACAGGATAGTTTCGTCTTTGCTGAAACTGACATGCCTGTTTTGTGGAATGTAGGAGGAAAGCGACGGAGAACGTGAGACTCGAACCCAGACCTCCTGACTGTGAGCCGCACATGCTAACCAATGTGAGATAGAACCATGCCTGGCCACTGTTTGAAGGAAATATGGAAATCAACAGTTACAAATGTGCTTATTTAACTGATGTTGAATCACAGCAACAAAATCAAAGTTGACCAACAACTGAAATTCATGAACATTCACATCCAACTCCAATCCCTTTCCTCTAAAAAAAGACATCGGGTCCCATTTCAGCCCAAATAATCGTCATGATCTGTTAGTGAAAAATGGTGACTTTTCCTAATTTAGAAGAAATCTGAAATGACAACTACAAGTATAAAAATGTCCATTGTCAGTCTTGGCGCGTGCGTGTTTCCCATAGTAACAGTCAGGTAGAACCAACAAACACTCCGGATCGAGGAGGTCCTGCAGTCACATGATTAGAGTTCTCCGTGACTGACTTCATCTTTAAGCCGCTCGTCGTGGTTTCCTTCTGCCTCGGGTTCCTTCATGTTGGCAAACGCCACTTCCTTCGTCAGCTGCTCAAGCGGAGGCAAACCCACCGCCAGGTTTCGCACGGCTATGGCGGTCATCAAGAATCTAAAGGAAAAGGAAACGATGACACAGGGTTCAAAACATAAGGTGGACACTCACCTAGGCAAAAGATTATCCTGAGTGTTTCTCCTGTGGCGTGTGTTGGAAGAGATTTTTACTCCGCAGTCGAGGCCGACAACTGCAAACGTTCAAACTGTTCAATATTTACAATCGCAAACACGTGTGTGTGTGTGTGTGTGTGTGTGTGTGTGTGTGTGTGTGTGTGTGTGTGTGTGTGTGTGTGTGTGTGTGTGGTTATCACCAAGTTCAGAAGAGGCACAAACTCCGCGATTGGGAAGTGAAACGAAACGAAAGGCAATTTGCCCGATGGACCGTAAATTGAAGAGTAACTAATTGTGTTGAGTGTTTCCGCAACGCGTTTCCCGCCCAAGTCATTTCCACAATAAAAAAGGCGGAGTTTTAAACCACAATGTAGCTACCAGATAAGCTAACAGTTAGCCTAGCTTCTTCTATTACGACTGTTTGGTCTTTCTTGTATTTACCGGCAGTCTGGTGTCTGCCTCCTACTGGTCAGTCGTTGTATTACAAAAGACGCTTTACTCACCCTCGTCGTATGGCGTAGTACTTCTTGACGGTAAAGCGCTCAAGCCTTTCCAGCACGCCAGCCTCTCTGCGTTTCTTCACTTCCTTAATGCGCCGCTGCCGCTTAAGGAAGAGCCTCACGACGGGATCGCTTGCATTGACTTCAGCGCCGTCTTCGTCGTCGCTCGACATGAGAGGCTGCAGCTCGGGCGGAAGAGGTTCCGTTTCTGTTCAGGTAAGACTCAAGTCAACTCTTTTGGGGTTGCAAATTCAAATCTGTCTCTAGTTATACTCCAGAAACAGACAACCTATGCTGAAGTTGACAAAAGACGCTAAAAATCAAAGTGGACTGGAAACTCTGAGATTTGCGTTTGTTATTTTAAACCAAATTTATTTGAGGGTTCAAAAAAACCAAAATAAAAGATTTCAATGGGATGGCTGATCGGTGCCAATGGCTTAGAATCTCACCTGTCCCGTTGCGAATGCGCTCCTGCAGATCCAGCAGTTTGGTGAAGTTGTGCTGCAGCGCCGCCTCGGTGGTGTTGACGTAGACGTACATGTAGCAAGATGGCTCCCCTGCCACCGTGTACACTCTGTGGTAAGCCCCGGCAGGAACCTGCGCCACATCCGACACTTGTTTGTGATAAGAAGGCCAAATGTCCACAAACACAATGTTGTCCTTTTCTTTACCTGCATGTTCTCCCCAGCCTGCAGAGAATAGTTGTTCTTCTCATCGACTATCTCCACACTCAGGCTACCCTGCAACAAGTGGATGCTGGTGTTCCCCAGATCTTCACTCACAAAGTTCTCCAAGTGGAGACCTGCAAGGAACACACGCATTTCACGCGTGTAGCAGCAGTTGAGTCACTAGACGAGGCGATGGCGTCAACCTGGGAAGTCGGCGATGAAGACGATCTCCGTCTGGTTGTCCAACGTGCTCTCAATCTCCTGGAACTTGCTTCTCCACGGCGAGAGATCCACCAGCAGGGGCATCAGCCACCCGTTGGGTCGGAATGGCGACCAATCGGCCCCGACGATGTCCACGCGCGGGTCGAAGATCCTTGGAAGGGGCTCCGAGTGAGTATTTGAAAAGGCGCACGAGCCAAGCACAACATTTGATACACTTGCGCTGTCTGACACACGTTCATGGCCGCGGGAAATGATCCAATTTCACTGGGATAACGGATAGCTTGGTTTTAGAAAAAAAAAAGCCACATAGCCAAGCGAAGGCGTCGCTTGGTCCCGAGCTCGAGAGCGTTACCTTTGCTGGAAGCGTTCATTGATGGACACCCAGATGTCAAAGTAGATTTGAGGCTCGGAGATGTTGTAGCGCGGCAGGAGGTCGCTTAGGCACGTGGCGTACTGCTTCAGCATGTCGCCGTGGTCCTTCCAGCGCCGGCTTTGTGTGAACACCTGTCATACGCAAACACACACGCAGTGAAAATATACGTGCTAAGGTTTTGGCAAAAAGCAACTTCACTCCTTTTCTTTGTGTTTTGGATTCAATGAATGTTGTACGTATGTTCGCTCGAGTAAGATGCTGTTTTGCCACTAACTCACCCCCGGGTTGAGGTATCCCACCTCTCCCGTTTTCCCATCCTTGTATGTGATTTTGACATGCTGGTGGCTACGAGAGTGAACCATCATGTCCCATGAGTACCCGTACAAGCCGTTGGTCCAGTTGTTGTAACCCTGCCAAAGAGAAGCAAAGGATCAGGACATCGGAGACCAAGCCATGATCCTTTTTCTTTTTCCCATCGGCGGGCCTGTGACCTTGCTGACCGTCATTGCTCAACATGATAAGGCTTTGTTGACAGAAAACCAGAGCTCCCGAAACTGTCGCAACAAGTGATGATATGCTGTTAATGCAAAGAAGTGCTTGTACCTGAGTGATGAAGTGGGAGTAAGGCAGGAAAAACTGCTCCAGTATGTAGAGCAGACTAAAAACGGCCGCCAACTTGTGCTTAAATCGGAGTTTTGGAGTTTTGGAGACGGCCGACTTCGGCCGGCGTCCGCTGCCGGGGGCCTCGTGGTAAACGCAGGAGGAGCTGGGCTGGGGGTTGGCCGACGTGAGCGGGAGTACGCCCCTGAGGCATGCCGGAAAGCGTCCGAAGAACCTTCTCGGCCAGTCGGCATAACAGAACAGCGGACTTGTCGCCAGCATTGCGTATGGGAACATGCCTGTGGGAGAGAAACGTGAAGCTAACGTCGCACGCCATGAGCGGTGATCTTCAACAGAGCTTTACTGTAATGTGTTGTTATCGGCAGGGGCAAGAAATAAAGTCGTCGAGGCGCTCCCCAAATCTTTAGAATTGCGAGTATTAATAGTTTAAATCGGTCACAAACTGCGGACTTTTGTTCCAAAGTCATATTATGACATAACCTTTAAAACCAAAAATCTTACCGTTGATTTCATATTCAAGAAAAGCACCGGAAGTGCACATGCGGCTAATCTTAGCTTCTGCCTGACATGTAAATTTTATCTCTCAGGTGAAATGTAGTCTGACTTAAACATACTTGCAATTATTGGACAGTTTTTCTATTCAGGCGGGGCTTTTGTGGCGTCTTTTAGATGGCATGAAGCCACAAATGTGTTTCGCTTCCAATGAACTGAAATAGTTGGAGAAAGGCTCCACGGAAAACAACGGGAATAGGTTCATCCATGATAACATGTACATTTTGACGTGATATCTTTTTAAAAACAACTTTAGTTTCAAGTTGAATGTGTGTTTAAATCAGTTAATTGTACATGCTTGAATCAAACAAATACTTAAGAATGTGGCCTCTGAGTGGACAGACAAGCTAGATGGGAGGATTTATAAAGTACTTTATATGAACAACTTAAACCGTAAACGCTTGAGTTGTCGTCACGGTAAGAATAAAAGTGAACAGACAAACTCACCGATGCTGAAGAGCTGCGAGTTCATGCAGTGGAAGTAGGAGACAAAGACCATCACATAAGGCCGCGTGGCGTCGAAAAAGAGCAGGAAGCCGGCGCTCAAGTCCAGCACGAGGCCGCCCCCGTGCACCACCAGCAAACTCACCAACTCCACGGGAAGAATCGCCCTGAAAATGGGATCAATGCGGTGACTTTGAGTGAGCTGGGACTTGAGCAGCTCGTTGTGATTGACGCCTACTTAAAGGGATCAAACAGCCAATGGTGCGCCAGGTACGACATGGAGTATCCCTCCACCCAATCGGCATCCAGCTTTTTCACACCAGCGATAAAGTAGACAATGAATATCTATTTAGAGACAACAGTAACACCATTAGACAACTTGAAACGTTACATGGATGAAAATAATTGGTCGCAATGTTCAAACCTGCGTCCTCAACAACGTGTAGTTCCAAAGCGGCACATGTGCGTTTCTGATGGAAGGTCTCCTCAAGCCATCGAGAGACCTGGAAAAAAAGCGACATCAACGCAAAAAGCCTCCCAGCTGGTTTAGCAAAAAGCAACCACTCACCAATATCTGTTGCCGTCCATGAGTGTGAGTTGAAATCCGATGAGGCCGTAGAGATACGAGTGATTATTCCATGCCGTTTTGTCCAGGAAGAAGATGTACCAATATGTGGAGATGAACATTAGACAGGACAGACGGTACAAACAGCCCAGCATGATGCCCAACGCACCTTCAGAGAGACACACACACAAACACATTTAAGCAAAAATAACAGATGTAGTTTGAGCGTTGTTTCTCAGTTTGTATAGGCCCCGAATGTAAATCTTGTAATAATAACCAAGTCATTATGAACGTACTCTCAGAATATCGATCAAAAAAAGAGAGTGACGAGATGAGGATGTTTCTGGGAGTGGGATTCAAGAACCACAAATAGCATGTGCGCTATTATGTCCGTTAACAGTGCCACACCCACAGAGACGTATGAAATGTGCAACCCACCGAGGAACATCAGCAGGTAGACCAGATACATCCAGTCCATGGGAAGAGGCTTCAGGAAATTGAAAAGTGGAAAGCGGCACACGGGGGCACCGTCCAGGTACTTGTAGTCCACGTGACTGAGGCCACGCTCTTGTGTGATGTCCACGGCCATCAGCAGTCCTGCGCACACACAATCATGATATTGATCACCTTCAAACAGCAGGTCATTTGTTTCCAAAGCTTCCCACTTCTCACGACTCACCAAACAAGCAGCGGAAGATGCCCAAAGATGCAGGGTCCGTGGGCCGGTTCAGAAGGGCCACTAGGCTGGACCAGGAGGTCAAGTCCTCCTTCTTGAAACCGAAGAGCTGCTCCAGTTTACTTTGAGGTGCTATTTTCTTAAGTGCTGCGGCCTTTTTTGCAGTTGTTCGCTCTCCATCGCTGCCCACGAAAGCACCTACATTATTATAGTAACGTCTTAATAACCTTCTTGGAAGACGTCCACACGCATTATACAGGTTTTACATGAGCTTGTATTTAAAATAAGGCGTATAATCACCTCTGTAGTACATAATGTAGCAACTTTAGGTTTGAATGCAAGTTGATTTAATGACTCGTATTCTCCGTGTTTATTATTACATTGATTAAAACTACAACACGTAGCCAGGCTAACAACCTCACCTGCGCTCGCGACTCTCGCTTTCATGGTTTCACTTGTTGAAATGAAAGCAGTAATGGCGGAGTGGGTTCGGGGCAGGGGCTCAGAAAAAAAATCTCGGTCGGCTGTCCTGGCCGGAGGTAAAGGTGGAGGTGTCCTGCCCGGGGGAGTGAACCAGACAGACCAACTTACGTGTCACAGTCCCACGCAGACCCAAACCGCCCGCTGACAAGGGGGCGGGACCATGGAAATGCTGTCGGAGAGAAACTCGTCGTCTATTGGCTGTTTCTCTGAAAACCGCCCCCAAAATGAAGTTTTAGACGTCATATCCGGGTAGCATAAAACACATTTGTTAACAAATGCTATGAAATATATCCAGTACAGGATTTTCATTCAAATAAGGTTTGTTTTACATTTTTATTTATTTTATTTAAAATTCCCGTTTAAGCGTTTTTATCTAAAAAATGCTTTAAAAGGGCATGATGCCAAATATTGATCGTCTGTGCACTTTGGATTCTCGCAGAGAATTTATTCAACAAATTCAGCAAACAGTGTATGATCGAGCAGAATTTGGTTCCGTTTCATAATGTTTAAATGAAAATAAGATTACCTTGGCCGCTTTATAATTTGAGCTGCTGATCTTGCGAGGTGGCTTTGTCTTGAAAATGCTCTTAAAAAATGTAATGTCCTTTTTCTAACCATGCCATTTATTCTTCTACAAGTGTACTTTGCCGATCTGACATAAGAGGCGCTAGTGAGCCTGACAGCCTCGCGTAGGCAAAGAGAGAAGAAGAAGAACGATCACAACAGCAGATTTTCAGTATTGTTGCTCTTCGGCATACGTCTTAGTTTCCATTTGTACTCCTTTTTGTGTGTGGGGGACAACATGTAACTGGTTTACAGGCTTTTGTCAGGGCGTATCTTGTGACGGCCGACGCCGTCATCGTTGGAGACTTTGTTTTTGAATGGTAATCCGTAGAGCAAATCCATTCTCAGCTGTCTAGGTGATAAACAAACGTGGTTTTGTTTTAAAGTCCCACGTCAAACCTCCTCGATTGACCCCGTCCTCGTCAAAAGGTAAGTAACATGTTCGTGCTGAATATGCTAAATCAAACATCATATAGATGTACAGTCACTTGTAAGAGAGCAGCAGCCTTTTAGCCCACTGCAGCATGGATAAATGGTGTTCAGTCCTTGTAGGTTGTGCACGTCGAACCCACGAACTAAATTGTCACTTGATCAGATACAGGGAAATGTTGAGGTCTGTTTTGGAAGTAAAGTACCACTGTGTTGCTTTAACGATTAGCTAATCAAACTTGTTCAATAACTCTATTGGACTAAAACCATGTTTATGGAGTATTTTGATTAAGTGAGCGAAATGTGAGATGCGCTGTCTTAAAAGTGCAAATGTTAATATTGCAAAGTCAGTCACTGTTTTTTAACCTGCTTTTTTTTACCTGATTGTTCAGGCAAAGATGGGCAATATGGGAAGCAGATTTCAGTCCTCGAAGGGACCAGAGGAAACCGGCGAAAGCAGTCGCAAACATGGATGCGAATGGAAGAGGAAACGGAACACTCAGTGTGACTGCGAGGATGACAAAGAGGACGACGACGCCATTCTAGATACACCGCGTCGGCAAGTAACAAGAAGCCCATCAGTCAATTCGCAAACTGTCCTCACATGTCATCTTGCATTGCATTTTTTGTCTTTAATCTTGAACAGGAAGAAACTGAAAAGCACCTCCAATTACATTTATCAAACGTTGTTCCTCAATGGAGAAAACAGCGACATTCGCATCTGTGCGCTGGGACAAGAGTGGAACCTTCATAAATTGTACCTGTGCCAGGTGAAAAAAAAAACAATTTATGAGTCACCTTCTTGTTGTATTCTATTAAACATATAAACTTGCCTAGATATCCGCGTGCGCTCTAGCGGCCTGGTTGAGCAACATGTCTTTGTGCAGGCAATGCATTTGCATTGAAAATGAATCATCGCTTGCTCATATCTTCACTGCTTTTTGTAAGGTTTATGATTTTGCCAACATCAAAGCATGTTCTGTTAAAATAGAACATGGGGCGGATCCCCCAAATCATTACCTATGCACTCTCAGTAGTATTAGTGGTGTTTAAAAAAAAAAAAAAAAAAAGATTTGCTTTCGATTTCACAAACCAAATCCAATCTTTATGTATTATTACATCGTTGAATCCTATCGGAAGCCCATTTATCGAGATGCGTATCAAATAGCCTTTTTTGAGATCACAGAAACTATCAATCTAAGTGCGGTGCTAACTTCAAACTGTCATAAAATATTTCCGCAGTGCACACCATACGTCACTCAAATTGGCCGACATGTATCAGATTATTATTTTTGGAAGCTATCTGATTCCAGGCATTTAAAATCATAATTGTCATTTGAACCATGGAGTGTAAATCCAGCCTTTGTGTCACCTTTATTGTAACCCTTCCGTTTTTTGGCACCTGCCAGTCGGGTTATTTCTCCAGCATGTTCAGCGGCTCATGGAAGGAGTCCAACATGATGGAAATCAACCTGGAGATACCTGACCAGAACATTGACGTCGAAGGTGAGAAGGCCACTGAAATTGTGCGGCGGTTCAAAATGTTTTCAAAATAAAACGGCAACAATTTCTTTCAGCTACATGAAAGGAGAATTGAGTGAGTGTGAAACTTCACACTTCAGCCCTCGAGCGGACATTTTAAGCTATGAGATTCCCAATCACTGACACCTGATTGATCTTTTTTTCCGTATATTCAGCCCTGCAGGTCGTCTTTG
The DNA here is from genome assembly GCF_059441095.1 of Idiotropiscis lumnitzeri. Classification (NCBI taxonomy): domain Eukaryota; kingdom Metazoa; phylum Chordata; class Actinopteri; order Syngnathiformes; family Syngnathidae; genus Idiotropiscis; species Idiotropiscis lumnitzeri. Next base: position 377,751 of record NC_142408.1, read on the forward strand.
GATCCTTGTACCGTGACGACGTTCTCATCAAGCCCAGTGGGGTTGTCAGTATCCTTGCAGCCGCTTGTATGCTACAGCTGGTCAGTAAAGGGAATTCTTGTTGGTATTTTGGTAAACTGGTGCTGATGTGGTATAAAGGCACAATGAGATCAAGCCTTTTTTTGTTGTGTTTGCAGGACGGTTTGATCCAGCAGTGTGGCGAGACCATGAAAGAAAACATCAGCTCAAAGACCGTGTGCGGCTTCTACGCGTCCTCTTGCATCTACGGCTTGGACTCCGTCATGAAAAAGTCAGTGATTATTTTCCACCAGACCTCAAAATGTTCAAGAGGAAAGTCAAACATGACTGATAAAATTGTTTCATTAATGAGGATTTGATCAAAAGAGCAAATTCCTGACATTGTTGTCACGTGCTGCAGAATGCTCTCCCTTGCTGATGGTGTGTTGCTGTGTGTCTTTGTGCAGATGTCTGGAGTGGCTACTAAACAACCTCATGACACACCAAAATGTGGACTTGATGAAAGAAATTGGGTACGTGGTCTTGAGTCGAGCACTTTTTAAAGTGGCGAAAGTCCGTCTATGATTGACGCCGATTGAAACCCTAAAAGACGCTGATAAACATCAATTATGTGTTTTCCATGAAAAGTCATTTGAAAATGAGGGAATTGTGCCACCTAGCAAACTCCCACAAAAAACATTCTGTGAATCTCCGATTGCTGCGTGAGTATGCAGGGTGTCAACTCTGCTACACGCCTCTTGTTTTTAAATCAAATTCTTGCACTTGGGTTGGCAGGTCATGAAACGTTTAATTTTATTATTTAAAAAAGAAAAAAAACAACGGCGACAGCATGGATGCAGATGCCGTTTTCAATGCTGGGAAAACAGTAGAAAAAAAAAAGAAAAAAAACCCGCCAAAGCTGCACCCATCCCGAAGTGACCAGGCCCCGCCTCTTAGAGGCACATGCAAGTATCAAACAGACACTGCAATATGTACGTCATTTTCTCTTTGTTTTATGCTTGCTATGCTTCCTAAATATTTGAAATCATAGAAAGTGTGGTGTGTGAGGCGTTGCTCACAGTAACGCTCGTATTTATTTTGGAGCTCATTAGATTGGGCAAGCGTACTTGACGTTGTGGCTTTTATTCGTTCAGAACGGAGATGATGGAGCAGCTCATCCAGTCGTCGGATCTGTTCGTCATGCAGGTGGAGATGGATGTCTACACCGCTCTGAAGAAGGTATTCCATCTTTGCTTTTATGCTTCCCCGCGTGGTTATGTCACTCCTGTATGATTTTGTCTCGGTCAGTGGATGTTCCTGCAGCTCAACCCCATGTGGGACGGACCCATAAAGCAACTTTTGGCCGACGCCGACGCCTGGCTGTGCAAGCGCAGGACCGGTACCACTTTGGATACAAAAAAATCACGTCCTTCCTTTTGCACGTTCTTCCGACCGTTGTTTGTGGTTGCAATTTGCAGACTTGTGTGAGAGGGACCCCTTCCTAAACACAGAGGAGGGGGCCCCCTTTTGCTCCGTGTTCAAATATGTGCGTCTTCAGTATATCGTCAACGACCTCGCTTCTGCACGCATCCTAGAACGGGACAACATTTTACCTCACGGTATACGTCATTTCATTGCTAATTCTCCTCTCGTTTGGTGAACGACAGTTCAAAGGCCTTTCAAGAGAAAGCAGTTGCAGCCCGTTGTTTGGTTTCCCCTCTCTTGCAGATTGGTTGACCGCAGTGTACAAAACGCAGTGGTTTGCAATGTTGCGGACAGAATTTGACAATGATCATGGGTAAGAAAAGTTGGACTGAGAGAAAATTGTGCCAAATGTCTTCAAACTGAATGAATAATTACCGCTGGCCACCATTAGTCCGCAGGAAGCCAACAAAGAAGAATTTGAGTTAAGCAGCATGAGGTGTGGCAGGAAACTGACCAAAGATGGAGATGTGAGTGACACGCCATTCTAATCACGTCATTACTTGATTATCTCCAATTTTTTTTGTTTGTAATCCTCAGTACTGCTGGCGATGGACCGGTTTCAATTTTGGTTTCGACCTGCTTGTGACCTACACCAACCGCTTCATCATCTTCAAAAGGAACACGCTAAGTCAGCCGTGCGGGGGCGCCGTCAGCCTGCAGCCCAGGCGACATCTTGCGTACAGGTTCGCACGAGGCCTCACGCTCACTTCCTGTTGTGGCTCACGTCCTTGACGGAGCATATTAAAGAAGGTTTTTTCCTTTTTAGTTGCTTCTTACGAACGCGGGCAGGCGGCTGCGTTCGTTTGAATCCTCTGGGGCCTTCAATTGACAAATTTTAGCGGCTCAACAATGTCTGAACTTCATCTGGGCTTAATCAGAAGCTCTTGAAATGGTCCCGGTTGTGCCGACTCCCGTTTAACATGTTTGAATGTGATTGGTTTATTCTTAGCGCAGCCGCATGCACACTTGTGCAACCGCGTGTATTCGTTTTTCCGTCACTTCTACTTGAGCCAAAGTACTTCGGCTAGGCAGGTAGGTCGCTCGATGATGACCTCAAACAGATGTCCAATTTCTGTTGCTATTGTTTTGTCCAGGTTACGCTTGGCCTCGTTTGACAATCTCGGCAAGCTGGTGTGCAGCCGCTCTACCGGGTACCAGCTTCTCACACTGGAGAAGGACCAGGTCGGTAAGCGTGGGCCGTCCTCTCAGAAAGTGTGTCCGAGGTGTTGAACTCAAGTCCCACCTTCAGGAATACGTGGTGATGAACCTGGACAGCCGCCTGCTGTCCTTCCCGCTTTACGTGTGCTGCAACTTCTTGTACACGTCGCCGTACGCCGACCACCGGTCGGAGCAAGAGGGAAGCGCCCGTAGCGTCTCCTGATGGCCGCCCGCTCTTGTGGTAACGTAGCCGCTGTTTGTACACTCGGCCGGCACCTTTGACATCACCGATGGCCGATACGTCACTGATGTGTCACTTGGAGGCCGCTGTCATGAAACGGCATACCTCAACGTGGAAACATTTTCCATTTGGACTCTTCTGTTGATGGCAGTGTTCCCCAAACCGGTCACCTCACTTAATTGACGAGAACATTAACGGGACGGACTTCTGGTCGTCAGAAGACGAGGACTTTCCACCTCGTCATCACAAAAAGAGGATTTTCTGGAATTGTGCTTTTTCTTGTATAGCGACATCAAATGTTTTACTCAATAAGAGGAACTATTCGCATTTCCTGTCTTATTGACCATTCGGTGTGAGTGGACATCTGCAACTCAGAAGCTTCTTGTTGTCACCGTGTGAGTTCATGTAAAAAACTGTCAAGAAAAAATTGATCGTCGTCACCTCTCTCAACTTTCTTGGAGCAAATCTAACGCTGATGCGCTCTGCAATGAGCCGGCAGTCTCGCTTCGTTCATCACAAGGGTCCACTTTGTTATTTATTTTTTTGTGGTTTCACACTCACAGAAACGTAACCTTTTTAGGCACGCACACATCCAAGTCTTTTTTTCTTTTTTGGGTTTTTTTCACTTTGACTGCTCCCTTTTTTACATTACCGCCAATATTTCTTCACTTGCTCATCCGTTAACCGCGATTGTCTCATAATGTCAAGAAAGGCAAAAGAAGCTGAGCGGTCACTCATGCTCAAGTGGCATGATGCCGAATGCTTTTATTTCACATATTTATGCCTTTTTTTAAAAACTTTTTTATGTTTATTGCCAATAAAACTGCCCAAAGATGTGGGCTGTGGTGCTATGATACCATCTAAATGTGCTTCTGTATTTATTTACACTGCTTTCCCCTTCAGACACTGGTTGACTTTTAAGTTGTTCTGCTTAAACACTTTTTTTTGGTTTTTTTTCCTAACCTGTCCTGGGTTCAAATTGGCACCATCATAAATCTTTTCCTTAAGCCATACAACGAATGTACTGTAACAAAACTAAAGCTCATGTGACGTTGATAATGATTTTTAATGAATTGTTTAGATAAAATGTACACATCAGCCTGACCCGTTCATATGTCGTATGACAGTTTTCTGCTTTGCCATCACAAAAAAACAAAATGGGAGTGAGTCCTCACTGAACATTTGTGTTTGACATTTTGGACATATTTTTCCCCAGGAGATTACAGAAAATGTACGACTTTTGGGGTAATAAACTCCAGTGGTTCCATTTGTAAGATGAGGTTTGACAACTCATGCTGGTACACAAGACGTTTTATGGCCTTTGGGGGGAGGCCCACTATATTCTACTTTGAAATGATGCTCAACAGCAGCTATTTATCTTGTAGGCACACAGTAAATGCCATCCCCAGTGTTCCACCCCCCAAAAGAAATATTGCTGATATTTTCACCAAATATTGTTTACCGTCATGGTCTGACTCTAAAACGTTTAATTGTTTTATAGAAACGAACGTCCCCACCATGGGTGATAGGCTGTACTAAATTAATGTGAAAGTTCACCACCGTCTGCTTGATTCCAACTCCACGGCATTCTGGACCGTTGGGGTGCCATGTGTCCTGATTTTTTTTTTCTCTTTCACTTCATAGCCACTGCTCCAAGTGAGCTCAGTACAAGAATTGATGTTGTCTCATTGGGGTATCGAGTCCAGGTTTTCCTGGATTCTACGGGTCATGCTGGGGATCAAGTTCATATGGTCGTCCACGCAGCTGCCTACGCATCGCTCCATCAGGGACCGAACGGCGGGCTCCTTGGCACCCGAGTCAAACAGATCCTTCGCCTTGTCGTTGCAGTGCATGGTGCATCTGGCCAGACGGTCCTGATGGAGGAAGGGAAAATAGAGGTCTACTTTTAATATTGATTGTTCTGAGAAAACTACTCGGCGAGCCCATGCCGATCTTGCACAGGACGAATCCTGATTCGAACGCAGATCCTACAAACCAAGGCAGAGTCCGTTATGAAAAGTCTACATCGCTAACCTGAAACTTCTCCAACTCGTTGGTGACAAGGCCCTGCGCTTTGGCCAGAGGCGTGTGACACCTGTCGATGCACTGATGCACCTGAGTCATGGTGTCCGTGGGTCGATCACAGCAGTCCGCGCTGCACTTGAACATGCGAGCCTGCAAGCACGAACACGTCGTTAATACTTGTACACACACGACCAAGTGTGCATGATCAGAAGACCTACCTGCATTTTGCGGATGTGATCCCTCTCCAGGCTTTGGACCATTTCCTCTACCACAGCCTGAACGCGTGCTTGGTGAGCCTCCGCCATGTCCTCTCGCTAATAGTTTTATAAAACGTTTGTATTAATACGGGGCGCTCGCTGAACACGAGGGAGCAGAAAGTAACTAGTTTTACTACCCTAAGGTCACCTCCATTCAAGCATGGTTTTAGATGAGCATGCAGTTTCATCACTTCCGGATTACTTCCGGTACTGGTTTTGCCGAAGATGCCCTTTTTATTTATTAATTTTTTTTCTTTTCTTTTTTAGGGGGAGGGGGGTCATCATAAATGTAATTTGCTCTAGCGGGTTAACATAAAATATACAATATCTGATTATACTTTATGTGACGTCAAGAGCAACTTTAAAAATAAAAGCTTTACATTAAACTAACGTGCTTGCACGGGATTGTTCTTCGCAATTTTAGCTATAAATGTAAATATAACTAAGAATATGATCAGGAATTAAAATAGTATTGTATCATCGGCTTTCGAATACATGCAAAAGCTTGCGGTGCTTTTATTTTGAAAGTGAGTGAAAACGTACCCGGAACGTCGCTTTCATGGCGTTTCGACTGTTCAAACCAACAGCACTTTAATAGTTTCGTTTAAAGACGATTTTCGTGGACAGAGTTTGTTTTATTCTCCCATCTTGTGTAAGTAGTCAAATAATCGAAATAATATTCAGCTTGCTTGTTATATCGAAGAGTTACAGGAATGCTAAAGACCAGTGCAGACTGTTGTTGTAGTTAGTTTTTTTCCTCCAAATCTGGCAGTCCCCATGGAGTGTGTATATATAAATATATATACATTTATACACACACATAATTTTCTATGACTTTGTGCAATTATATCGAAGTAAACACGTTCCAGCTTGTTTGACGCGAACTAGGTCAATGGTCTGCAACCCAAGGCTCGAGAGCCTCATGTGGCTCTTTCATTATTCTGCTGTGGTTCTCTGTTTATTTCAATTTAAACTACAGCAGTTTGTTGGTTTTCTACATGCAGTTGTAAAGATGAACTATGAAGAAGGTGATGACTTACAGCCCCGATGTGCCACGCGGTACGCTAACGTTCACGAGCAAAAACTTTAAATCACAGTAACCAGTTAAATAAATATATTGTAATTAGCTATTATTTAACAAATATGCAGCATACCCTATATTTGACATCAAATGAAATACTCCTTAATTCAATTTGACAGCTGACTGCACGATCCACATTTTATAACATGATAAAACATTTTTGAATCGATATGTCGAAAAGTTTTTGTGGCTCCCAGTATTTTTTTTTTCCTGTGGGAACCCGCTAAGGTTGGACTTTGAAGCCACGACTGCTTAGCCCTGCTTCATGTTGTCTTTGTTGTTCTTGAAGCATTGAAAGCGCACCATGAAGCTTGAGACCCTCAGCCTGAGCGCCTTCCTCCTCCTGGCACTCTGTCACAGCGGCAGGAGAAGTTTGGCCTCCACGCCGGAGCTGAAGAGGCCACCCACAAATATTGGTGAGATTTTCGGAAAAGCCTCCAATCTTGATTTGTTTTCTTTTTCTTTTTTCTTTTCTTGGCACAGCAATTTCTATAGGACACAATGTAGTGATCTATGACCACCGGTTTACGAGTAGGAGATTGAAACTAATTGACGTTCTTTTAGCTTCTGTACAAAAAGTATTAGGACCACCCAGAAAAAAATGTGCTCAGGGAGAAAAGCAGCTTTCCCATGGCAACAAGCTTTCATTTGTCTTGACATCGCTCCCGTCCAGCTGTGGTGGGAGCAGGCATCGGCGGCACGGCCGCGGCGTTCTACCTGAGGCAGGAGTTCGGACCCGCGGTCAAGATAGACGTGTTTGAACCCGGCGATGTCGGCGGGCGACTGGCGACGGCACAGATGGCAAATGAGGAATATGAGACGGGAGGTGTGGTGATCCATCCCCTCAACCTCCACATGAAGCACTTTGTTGACAAATTAGGTAACGGTTCTCCCGTCCACACGCTAAGAACCTTTTCTTGAGAAATTTGGGAAATGTTGAAAAACTGCATGTTTTCCAAACTAAATCAAGGTTAGTTAAAAAAAAAAAAGTTCATTTTTTTTTTTTTTTAACATTGATCTCATCTGTCTTGAGGCATCGCCACACGTCAAGATGTCCCGTCCAAAAAGGCGGTCTTCGACGGCAGCGAGCTCACTTTTGAGGAGAGTGATTGGTTCATCGTAAACTTCTTGCGCATGCTGTGGCGCTACGGGCTCAATTATTTGTACATGCAGATGTGGGTGGAAAGTGTTCTGGATCAATTTATGAGGTGAGGGATCATTCGAATTTGTGTCTTTTGACATCAAGTGAAAAAGTTCCGGTCCGTTGACAGGATCTACCAGTACCAGCAGTACGGTTACTCCTTCACCAGCGTGGAGAAGCTCCTGCACGCCATGGGCGGGGACGACTTCCTCAGCCTGATGAATCACTCGCTGGAGGAAACCATGAGGGCGGAAGGATTTACACAGATTTTCCTCAACGACGTGGTGTCGCCCCTCACGCGTCAGACCTACGGACAAAGTGTCCGCATCAACGGCCTCGCCGGTTCGGAACCGCTCACCTCGTCACGCACGTCGCTCGCGTACTTTTGTGGACGTGTTTGTGTTGTGGTGCCGTGCCAGGGGCTCTGGCGCTGGCGGGCGCTGACTCGGGCCAGTGGGCGGTGGATGGAGGTAACAAAAGAGTTTGCTCCGGACTTCTTTACCACAGCAAGAGTGAACTCATCCGAGCCAGAGTGACCAACGTTTTGTTCAAAGTGCGCCCCTCCAAGACAGGTACTCTTCAGTCGTCTTTCACAGCCCAGTCATTGACACTGAAAAAAAAAAAAATCATCATAATAATAATGCTTCTAATGGCCAATATTGGTGGTTGTTAAACATTTCACACAAGGACCATTAAAACGAACAAGACTTAAATTGTCATAAAGTTGGTCCAAAACAAGGCAACATTTTTGTGCCCTAAAAAGTCAACTCTGCCCTCAATGTTTTTTCTTGCGCTTCTTAGAAATTCTGAAAATGGTTTGTTTTCTCTCGTACCACTAGAGGGAGCCCAAACGCCAACTTTGAGAATCGCTGGCCTGTTGGTCACCAAGTGAGAACTTCAAGTGGCTCTGAGCCCAAAAGATGAGCAGAGCCGAAGCCCAAAAAGAAAAATGTCATGATTTAAATCCTAACTGGGCACGTTTAGTTCAAGCGACACCCTTTGGAAGCTTCACGAGTTGAAGCATGCAAATGACATTTGGTGTGACTTGACCTTCCTAAGACAGTAAATTCTGCATTTCGGCCGGTCCACACTGACTTAATGCTGACGTTGCTTCAAGAAATTTCTTTCAATTTTAGTTGAATCCACAAACGCACATTTCCAGATCATCATATAAGATGAGGCTTAAAAGCAAACGGATTGATTGATTTAACTTTCCGATGCACGCGTGGTGTTCACGTCCAATCGTGCTCATGAGTTGCCGTCTCCTCGCGCAGCTTCAAAAGGATTTCTTTATTTTGATTGGGTCACAAATGAAAGCATTAATCCTGGACAAAAATCTGCTCAATGTGCCCCGCGACCCGAGTGAGGAGAAGTGGGACAGATGAACGTTTTTGGAGCCGCCACGAGTCTTAATACGGCCTTGTGATTCATTCGACTTGTTTAGAAGCCATGACAAAGTTTGTTTCCTCGTTTGCAGGGCCCTCCGCCGGCTTCTATGAGGTCAATTATGTCGGCGAGAGCGGGGCGGGGCACTCCGTGTATGACATCGTTGTCATCGCGACGCCGCTTCACCAGGGCAAGTCCGACATCTCCTTCTCGGGTCTCTCCCCACCGACGGCGTCGCAGTTCCCCGGCATCTACCACCGGGTCTTCTCCGTCCTGGTGCACGGCGTGCTCAACACATCCTACCTCGGGGTCACGCGGCCCGCCTCGGAGTTCACCGTGTCCCAAGTTCTCACCGCCGACTCCAAAGACCACGTCATGTACAGTTTGACGTCCGTCGACCCGGTCCACGCCCCGGCCGGCTACAGCCGACCTCCCGCCGGCCACCGCAAAGTGTGGAAAGTGTTTTCGCCGAGAGCGCTGGAGGAGGACGACCTGCGCCGTTTGTTCCTGTCGTGGGATTCGGTTTCGCAGGTTCCGTGGCTGGCTTACCCCGCTTACCGGCCGCCGCAACGCCGGACCCCGCCCTTCATCCTCCACAGCAAACTCTACTACCTCAGCGCCGTGGAGTGGGCCGCCAGCTCCATGGAGATGAGCGCCATCTCCGCTCGGAACGCGGCGCTGCTAGCGCACCACCGCTGGCACGAGCGGACGGGCCGGATCGACCAGGAGGACCTGCACGCGCGCTTGCGAGGCGAGCTCTGAAAGACGCGGGCGTAAAGCGTCACGTATTTGGGTGCCACCCACAAAATAATGAATACGCCAGAGATTGCCCGAAACACGTTTGCTTCTTGGATCGAGATGAACTGCTCATGTTCAGCGAGCCGAAAAATTGCGGGCAAAGTCTTGAGGTCCACCGAACAGTCCTGTCATATTTTGGGGAGTTAATTGAGACTTTTTATTTTTTTTTTCCTGCTCAGTCAAACGAGTGTAAAAGTTTGCCCAAGCCTGCGTGGTGCGCCACAAAGCGGAAGTTGCAGCACAAAACGGTTGTTTGCTTTACGCATCCCGTTTTGACAAACATTCTTTCAACAAATTGAAGGCACTTTTCATTTCGGTGCCATCGTGACCAACGATTCTTTTAATGGAAACACTCAACTTTTGCTGTCGACATTCCAATCTTTTTAATCATATAAGTGAGCCTCCACTGGCTAATTTGAAGTTGTTGGGACATTGGTGATGTAAATTAGCGCCAGAGTCGCAAAGCCAAACGTGTTTGTTGAACGTCACCGACGGCGCTCGTCAGGTCCGAGACATTTAAAAAGTTCAGAGGTTGAACTTGAATTGTGCCACCTGACACGTTTTTAATGTCGCCACCTTTTGAAATCCGCCGCGCAATTCTTGAAGTCACGTCTGCCGAGGTAATTACGCGCCAACCCTCTGACTGTCAGAAAGGCGTTGCACGGAGAGGACGTACAAAAACGTTTGTGTCGCCGACATACTTTTGCGTTTGCTCGTCGGGACACTTGCAACCAACCCAATTGGACGGATGCAAAACTTCACGATTCCGTTTTTTCTTTTTTTTTGCTCTTTATTTCATGCTTATTGTTGCTATTCTACATTACTACCGAAAGCGGATTTTTATGACAAGATGGGGAATTCCAACTTATTGTTAAGTCGTAAAACACTGGAATGAAATGACATTTTTTATTATTTTATTAGTTTTGTCTCAACTTTCCGAAAAGTTGATTCGTGTGAGAGTGTATACGGTGACATCAAACTATTTTTTGGGGGGGCCCAAATAAAAACGATCCCACATCAAGGGAGGGTAATATCCACGGGTCGCTCTTAATGACAAATGAAAGTTGTTAACATTGTTTCGACGTTTATCGAGGATGGACCGAGGGTTTAAAAATAAATAGAAGAAGAGGATCATTGCATTTATTTCATACGCAAAGTAACGGTGTAATATGTTTCACATGTTGTTAATTAAAAGTACAACATTTAAAAGCTGTTAAAAACGGTAAGATTTAAGAAAAGAAATAACTAAAAATAAAAATAAAAAATAGCTTCCATGGATAACTAGAAGAACGTCGAGTCCAAGTTGCGACCGAGTCGCTGCAGCTCGGCTCTTGGTGGAACGCTCCAAAAGGTTCCTGCCTTCTTTTTCCCTCCTGGCCTTAATTTAGCACAAACTTTTATACTTTTGATAAAGACGTAAATATCTTGTCATGCAAAATATTTGTTCATGAGAACTTGTTCCTCCTGACCAGACAACTAGTGAGTTCTTCTTCACACGAGATGTCATTTTTGCTTTGAAAGATGCGCTCATACTATTAGGAGAAGAACCGACCGTGCTGGTTTGAGCAGAATTTCACGACCCGGTTCGAGAAAAATGTTGGCGACTGGCACATTTTATTATTGACCAAATTCAAGCAGTCAAAGTGTTGCGAGCACAACTCAAAAAGTTGTTTTGATGACATTTGGAAGTCAGTTCTTCTGTCATTTGTTTTTAAATAAAGGTTTACTCAACCATGTCTGGAAATGTGTGACTGACCCGCATCGTCAGCCAGATGAAATAAAAAATGATCAAAAAAAAGGAAACAAACATTGTCAACATTGTATTTGCACACTTTTGGGGGAGGGGGGGGGGGGCTGAGCTCCCTCCCCTAAATAAAGGCCCATGTGATCGAAGGCCTGACAATGGCTTTCCATTGATCGCGTGAATAAGGACGAGTCTGTTGTTCGGATGTGACTCAGGTAGTGAGGGTGGTCCGGAGGGGGGACAATGGTACCAGAATCCAAGCGGGACATGTGACGACCTCTCACGCATAAAAGAGCTGTTTGTCCACGCGCACAAACACACAAGCTGAAAGCGTTAAGATGAAATTTCTGGCACCGCTTCTCGGCCTTCTTGCTGCGGCGGCTCTGCGGTCCGGTAAGATGGTGCAAACTTTTTCGGAGAATTTCATCCACTTGTGTTGCATTCACATAAAACTTTCTTCTCGTAGCTTTCTCGGCCTCGCTGCAATTCGCTGAAAAGGACAGCAAGGGTCATTACGGTGAGTCGTCATTCCTCTGATTCTTAAAATCAATGCAGATGATCTCGATTATATGTCAACTTTTTTCTTGCAGATGCGTTGACAGAACTGCGGAAAATCGGTGACGTGCTTGTCATTATTTTCTTTGTAGATGAGGTGAAATTAAGATTAGCCTTTTTTTAAAATATATATCGCCGTTCATTTGCTGCCTCTATTGTAAAATGTGCCGCAGGGTGACAATATTGTTTTTAATCCATATAATTATGCTTTACACGAGATAAATATATCACATGAGCTAATTAAGTTTGATGGTGTTGCTTTGTAGCGGTAATTATGATAACAATGCATGTATTAATTAAGATGGATGTTTTTGTTTTTCTGATTTGGTTTTGTGTGTGTGTTCAGATGAGCTGGAGTTTGAGGCTGCTCAGAAGAATGAAGCCGCTCAGCTGAACAGTACGATTCCAATGACATAATGTGCATTGCAATGTGACTTCTTGTGTGTGAATGTTTGGAAATCACGTGACGTGTCTTACAGTTACGGAGAAGCAAGGTGAAGATGCACGCTATCTTGGTAAGTGCCAAAAAAATACAAACCCAAAAACCAACATCACTTTAACTTGAACGCCTGGTGTTGAATATCCAAACAGAGGCTGCTACAGATGACTCTGGTAAATCTTTCAATATATTCACGTTCCTAATAAGTGGCGCGCTTACGTCGACTAAATGTCGCCGGTGTTGTTTCCACAGTTGAAGCGCTAAGTGAGGATGCAGCAGGTAAGTGCCGCCACAAAGTCACGTCCACGTGGAATACAATTGAACAAAATAAAACTGAAACAAATGAAAAAGCGTCCGTCATTGACAACACGAGATGCTGATTAGATACCAAATGTGAACTGCAGCGAGAATAGTCAGTCAGCCGCGTCGTATGACGGACCAGCGACAATACGAACATTTGTGGCTCGGCAACGAGCGGCCAAACAATCCACCGAGTGACCCTAATGACTTTATTTCCGCAGCGGAGGTGCACGTTGAGATTTTGAGCAATGCAGCAGGTGAGTGCAACACGTGCTGAGAGGCTGCATGCGCACACACACACACACACACACACGCTTGTAATATGTTACATAACACACTCGTTCCTCCTGCAGACGGAGGACGAAGCTCTTCTGACGCAGCATCTTCTGAGGAAGGTAAAGGGGGGGGGGGGCATATAGGCCTGTAGGTGGCGACTAACCCCACTTTAAGAAAGTGGAGCACTAGTGTGAAATATCACATGACCTCGTTGTGTCTTTGTGCAGGTGCAAAGTGTCAGTCCTCAGACAGGATGGCGGCAGATGGTGCGAAGCACACCACTCAAATTTGAAAGGTTCTTCAAAAATGAGGTGACGTCATTGTTGTTTCCTTCCAGAGCAACGGCAGCAGCCACCTGCACACCCACAAAACACTTCGGGTAAGTCAGATGAAAGTCAACAGGCGAAAATATTCGCACATTCTCAATATTTCCGTGCGTGAGGCTCGTCCTTTCAACGTCAACCCGTCGCACGTTCGTTTCATGCATGACGTGCCACATATATTTGCCAAAATTTGACATTTGGCAGCCCGACGCCACGTCACACTCGACACACCCACCCCGGGGGGGGGCGACCCTTCCGAGCCCGAGTTTCTGTTTGCGACTCGGCGGTCTGAACGGATGACACGCACAGACCCGAGTGCAAATAAATAGCAAGACGGCGAGCCAGAAGGAAAGCTCACAACGTGTGTTAATTTTGGCTTCACCCGACAATCCGAATTTTCCATCATTTTCCGATGTCTTTGGCTCGATCCTTTAAATTTGTGTCCACACGAACGAACCTCGCCGACAATGCGCGCGCATCTCGATGATGTCATCTTATTTTGCAAAGTGAAAATGGATTTGATCGACTAAAGAACAACAACACAATACGACACGTGATGAAAACACAACCCAATGACAAGACACAAGACACAATGCAATACACGACATAACACGTTCTTATATTTACAATATTACGCCCAACAACACGACCGAATACGTTGAGAACGAATCACGAGACTTTGATCGTGTAAATGTCGCTCAGCTTGTGTTTCGGCAGATGACAGCAAGGATTCAACCAAGGAGCAAAATGAGCGCACACACACGCACACACAGTGTGTCTGTAAAATAGTTGACTTAAAATATTTCATATGAATTCTCATTGAGTGGTGTCATGATCTCAAAATTCGAGATGAAATCTTCATCAAGTACCTCGATACCAATTCTAAAACAATACCGTGAAAAAATATCGAAGTAAATTGAACATGTGGCTTTGTAGCAGGCGAGTGTGCACAGTGGAGGAATAAATCAGTTCTAAATTGTTTTTTAAAAAAAAAAAATTGAATTTCAATCACGGCCTGTCCCGAATTGAAAGGGCATCAAGGCCGCGTTGTTGCGCAACCGTTTCGTTTTATCCACAGTGGCCTGAAATCGGGAAGGGGTGGAAGTTTGCGGACACGTCCACAGTGTTACCCGATGCAGTAAAGTGTGTGTGTGTGAGAGAGCAAATGTGAGCTTATGCAATGCGGCACTTTGTGGGGGGAAACTGGACACGGCCAGTCTGGGTCAGCTGAAAATAGTCAAAAGCCTTTTATAGAACGCAACATTTACATATTCCACCCCAGTGGCTTTGCTTTCTTTTTTTTCCCCAACAAGTTCATGGCTGAAAAGTGTCAACAATGCGCCGAGCATCCATTTGGACTGGCTTGGAAATGTACGACACAAACCAGAACAGTTCTTTTTAAAGGCCACCGTTGTTGCGGATTTTTACTGTAGCTTGTGCTATTTGTTGCAGTTTGGAGTGAATGAATGACATCGTGTCGCTCGATACACGCAACTAGGTCAGCGCAAGTTTGACTAAAACCTGTCGAGTGAGTCGTGAGCCAGAATGAAGCGAACGTGAGTCGAGTTATCGTTTGCAAAAATGAGAATTTAACGCTTGCTTTTTTTGGGGGGGTTCTTTTTCCCGCCTAACAGAAGAACTTCAGTGAGAGCCCACACCCGAGTGGATGGCAGCACTTTTTACAGCGTGGCAGCGCCAACCCAAGTAAATACTAATAAAAAAAAAAAAAAAGTGTTGATGACTCATCGCGTGTCTTGTCTACGCTTTGCCAACGAGACGCAACAATTTACAGTTACGGAAACCACCGTGGAAAGTTCGGAGCGGTTGCGGAGTCTCGGCTAATTAGCTAACGGGCGATTACGTTTTGGCCGAGATGTCGGCTGTTTAAAAGTCTTCAGTGAAACTTCAACATATGCGTTTGGAATGTGGGAGGGGGGCCAGAGTGCCCGAAAGAAAAGCCACTCAAGCGCGCCAAGATGTGAAAGTTGACACGGGAAGGCCAGAACCTCGCAAAACGCTTCACCACTCAACTTGTTCTCATATGAGACGGCCACAATTTCCACACGCAGACTCCACTTTTATTCAACAACTTAAGACACTAAATTGTTTCTTCCATCCGTCATGTGGCTCCGTGTGTTCATGTGCATTCCTTTCAATAAAACAAGATGCAGAAATAGAAAATTCTTTGGTACCTAAAGGGCAACTGAAACACTTGAAGGCAACTAGAGCACAAACGGGCGCAAAATGCATCGAAAGTCGACAGGCCAAATGATCAAACCCAAACGAGCCATCTGTGCTCAAACGAACTTTGTAAAAGTAACAACGGACGAGCCCAAACTGGATTCCGGCACATTCTCGTTGCCACATCAAATTCAAGTCGCCATATAATTCCGCATTTTAATAGCTGCACTGATACTTCTCAAGGCGCACGTCATCGGCAAGTGAGCCTTTCGCTTTCGGCGCCTCTTTTTTGATTGGCCTGTGGCTTATTCTAAAATATCGAACACGGCACACTCAAAAGAAAGGATCAAAAGTAACCCTTTGCTTTTGTCGTTTCAAATATTTCGCCATGTTAGCACGACGTTGGTTTGAGTGCAAATAAAAAGTTTTTCTTCATGGACATCGTTGCCGAGTTGGTGCACTTTGGCTTTTCTTTCTCGCTTCCATTTTGAGCAAGATGATGAGTCACCCGTTTCGAATAGGATTTCGAGTCTTCAGCAATATTATTTTTAAATGTAGGGAATAAATCAATCTCAGCGTAGGAGTATGCCAGAAGCCTGATATGAAATAAATTTGGTGGAATCCTGCTTCTCAGATTTGTTTTTTTTTTTTAATCTAAGCTAACTCCAGCGCAGGTTAAAATTGGAAACTTACGTCTGCATTTGAATTGTTTTTGTTTCGTTTTTTAAAACGTGGTTATATTTACAGAACATCCAAAAAAAGTATTAGAAAATCTAGTTGTTGCTTTTTACAGCATAAGATATGAAAAAGCAAGTGAGAACAAAGAAATTCAACAAATTGTTGACGGGAGGCCCGACTGGAAAACAAGCAACACATTGTGAGCTTTTAAATGATGCGGCCATGAACCAAAAGGCCAATTTCACAAGTCCCATTAAACATCCCAAGTTGTTTTGGTTTTTCCTTTTCCGTTGGCTTGTGGTAAAATATAAATGTACCCCGTCCAACTCCACTCCTCATTTGGGGCGCGCCCGAGCGGCCGTCGTCGTCTCGCTTCTCCCCGGCGGGGGACGGAAGGCTCACAGGGTGCCGTTGAAGCCGTAGATAAAGATGGCCATGATGGCGGCGCTGATCAGGCCCGAGATGGGCACGGTGACAAACCAGGCCATGAAGATGTTGCGGAACAGACGCCAGTCCACCGCCTTCCTGGAGCGCAGCCAACCCACGGCCACCACCGAGCCCACCTGACAAAAGATATTCCCCTCTGATTCTGGCCCACCTTCTGTTGACTTGACGACATCCGGCGCGCGCTCGCAGCCTACCTTGCAGTGGGTGGTGGAGACGGGTAGGCCGATGTTAGACGCCACCATCACGGTCAGGGCAGACGCCAACTCGATGCTGAAACCACTGCGGAAGAGAAGGGAGGCGGGAATACAAACAACGCTTTTAGATCCAAATCCTGACGGGGCGGCCAAATGTTGGTGCAGTTTTCTTTTTAAATGTAGACATTGGCTGACATTTTTTTTAGACAGTTTATAAAAATCAAAACGTTTTTTTTTTTGCCTAAAATGCTGATAAACATTCAATACACAAAAAAATGGGGATGAGGAAACAACAACACCCAAAATATGAGCCCGGTCCGTTCCAGCCGATCAAGTCTGGTTCAGTGTAAGAATTTAAAAAATGAAGAACTTTTATTTTAATTGCATTTGTAATAATTAGAAAATTACTTCATATATTAAAAAATCTAAAATGTTATGAAAAAAAATGCATACCTTCATAATTAACAAAATAAAAATAATGATTTACAAATTGTAAAAGATAACTTATTTTAGTTAAACTATGACTTAAATGTAATTTTACTAAAAGGAAAAATATTCTGAACCAATCCATTCACCAATTCACTTATTACCAACAGATTTAATAAATTGTTAAATAGACATTCAAAATTGTTCATTTTGATTAAATTATTTCCAATGATATGATTAAATAAGATTTTAATATAAGTCCCGTTTTTTATTTTAATGGTAACATTTTAGTTAGTCATTAATTATTTTAAAAACGTACATTCAAAGGGTTTATTTCCTTTTTTTTTTTTTTTTTTAATTACAGCTAAGCTCAACCGAGATAAATTAATTCAAAAAAATATTTAAAACCACAATGCTATCAACCAACTGTTGAAGGAAAATGACGTCATTAATATTACGGGACTCTTGCTAATTGTCAAACGTTCCGATTTGAGAAGATGCTGCAAATTCCCGCTTGGTGGAATGAGGCAGAGGTTACCTTGAGGGGGTGATGGGCGTGAGGTCCCGACCCATCGTCTGGATCACCCGGCGGCCCCACACCCACAGGCCGATGCAGATGCCCAGGCCTCCGTAGAGGAGCAGCCATGGGGGCGTGGCTTGGTTGGACGTCACGCTGCCGCTGTTGTAAACCAGCCAGAGCGCCACCAGCGGGCCAATAGCGTTGCTGCATGACCCCAAAGGGATACGTCAGCGCCGGCGCGTTTCACGCATCAACCCGTTAGAAACGCACGCGTACCTGACGTCGTTTCCGCCGTGAGCAAAAGACCCAAAGCAGGCGGTGAGAATTTGGAGGAACTGAAAGAGCGTGGACACTTCGGGTTTATCCGCATCCGGCCCGTCCTCATCCAGGGAGCTGCGGGTGCTGCCGGCGTCCTCCTTGCCCATCTCCAGCGCCACGTCATCCTCGCCGAGGCATTCGGGCGCGGCGTGCTCCGCCACGGCGTTGCAGTAGCTGGTGTAGCTATCCATGCGGATGCGCTTCCTGTCCGGGCCCTGCCCGGGGGCCTTGTCGCCGTCCTGTTGCTCGCCGTCCTTGTGCTTGAAGTCGGCGTGCATGCCGATGATGGCCATGGTGTAGGACGTGTAGCTGTTGTTGCGGCGGATGGGCCGCTCGCCTCCTTCGCCCATGCAGTCGCCCACCTTTGCCAGGTGGAGTTTGTGCAGCAGGTCCTTGTAGAGGCCCGAGTCCTTGTGGACCGTGTGGTACTGGCTGTAACCGTTGCTTGGGATCGGCGCCGGACGGTTATTGAATTGGACCTGTTGTGGTCCAGTGGCAGGAGCGGCGCTGTCCTGCTTGGGGACTGGAGCGCGAGACACACACACGTCCGATATGAGACAACATACCCCATTTGACTTCAACACATTGGCATTTTACGGGTGCCGCCAAACTGGTCCGACGATCTCGCGCGTATTTTTTGCAAAACAAAAAAGCAAACTTACCAGCGTCGACATCGTCACACTCGGCCTCATCCGACTCGCCCACGTCAAAGGCCACCTTGCGCTCTTTGACGGCGTCGCCCTCATCGCCGTCTCCTATGTCGAATGCCACGCGGCGCTCCTCGGAAGGGGGCGGGGCCACGGCGGGGGTGGGCGGGGCCGACGTTTCCTTGTCGGTGTGTTTGAGGATGGGACAGTGGGGCTCCCTCAGCTCGCTCTTGTGCATGAGGGGGCTCTCGGAGGGGTTGGAAGATTTCATATCTCCTAGGAAGGCGGCGAGAGTTGCGAGTGAGACGTTTGCTCGTCCAAACAAACAACGAAATCCAAGTACGAGACACGAGACGGGGTTCCTCTCACACAAGGGCATGGTCAAGGGAGGGAAAACGCGGTTAAATAAAAAAAAAAAAAAAAAGGAACAAGGAATGCGTTTCCACTATGGCTTGTGGCTCACATGACAAATGTTTGTGGATTCAGTCAGCAGGAGAGGAAAAAATATTTATGCTCACGGGCAACATTTGATTGCTGAATCAGAAAATATAAATAGTTTACACATAAAGTCAGCTCAATAAATTAACCGGTTTCACTAGAATTACGGTAAAAAAAAAAATGTGTGAGGAGGAGCACGTACTAACAGCAGATTATCGATAACGGGCCTTATTGTTCGGTATCCAGTTCTTGGAGGCCGACGACACCAACCGATGAGTTTGTTTTTGTTTTGTTATTTTACACGGATGCGTCGAGTTGGATCGCATACGAGAGACATCGAATGAACTCGCCGCCGATCAGTTAACCCGAAAGGCCGACGAATGGATTACAAAGTCAAGCGACCAAGTCGGAGTCGCTCGAGACCGTTAAATCGTTGAATCGGTGCGGTCGTCCTTCACTTACGTTCAATCTTCTTCTTCAGGCGCGGGCAGACGACGAACCACACCAACACGGCCGTCAGCAAGCCGCAGCCGAGCGAGATGAGCAGGATGCCCCACCAGGGAAGTTTGTCGAATCTCAGCACTTCAGGACCACCGGACGCACACAACAAGACACAAACGGAAGGAGGGGGGGGGCAGTTGTTTTAAACAAACGGGCAGCGGGCGCCACCTTTCTTTGAGGGCAACTCACACTTTTGATTCGTGAACGTCAACACAGAAGATTTTGTATTGGAGACTAAAAGTTGTCATTTAACACGGATCGCTTTGCGTCACTCGGATAGGCACAAACTCCCCCACGACTTTCACAAAGACGAGCGCTGCAAAAACTGCTCGACTAAGCCAAGATGTTCGGAACTCCTGTCGTTATTGAAGAACAAAGTGGCTATGGCGTCACTCAACGGCAGGTCGCAGCCAAGTCGTGCACGCCATTCAAATATTATGGCCATCAAAACTTGTGCGTTATGCCAAGCGTATCGTTGACAGTTGGCAGAATGTGACGCTGACATGCGACCACGCGCCATCGCTGGGCTCCGTATGTAAATATTAACACAGTGGCCTTGTTCTGTCCTTCTGGTTAAACAGGCAGACCGCCTCCACGTCAACACTTGCATAACAAAAAGAAAAAAAGGGGGGGGGGGTGAATCGAGACCAGCAATGTTAACATGAAGCCTAACAAGAAGAGAGAAATGAGGAGTCCCTTAAAAGGTGACATTTCCAAAGAGGGTGCGAGGGAAGCGACGGGGAAGTCGTTGCAAGAAGAGCGCCTCGATGCCAACACTGCAGCAAGAGCGGGTGCGGCTGACGTCGGCAAAAAAAGAACAACTTCAACCTCCCAGGGGGGCGCAATCGACTTGCTGCAAAGAGACCTTGTAAAAAAAAAAACGCAGAGAGAAGACAAGCAAACAGAAATAGTCGAGCGATAAGAATTGAAGGACAGAGTCTCGGTCACGCTGCAGCATGAGAGCGCAGAGCAACTCGCTGCTGTTGATTCAGTTATGTAAGAGAGTCACGCACCCGTCGGGGGTGGGCGAGGCATGCGTAGAAGAACCAGACGGCGCCGGCTCCATGAAAAACGGAGCGCGATGCCATATTGAGCACATGTTCGCAGACAGCGGTCAGAAAAAAAAAAAAAAAAGGGTTTGGGGGCTAGACGACCACGTCAGACGGTCTTGCGGGTCATCGTGACTCAGCTGAAGGCATCCGGCAAAACAATCCCGCCGCAGTCGTTAGGTGGGAGTGAAATGGAATTTGGACCGCAGTGGCAGTCCACACCCATCCCCAAAAAACCTCCGCACACCGCGGGCCACGTTGCACGATGACATGGAGTCTTGCCCCCCCCCCCTCGGAAAGCGGCCAACTTCAATGACATAAGTGACATGGCGAGTGGAGGTTTGCGTGACTTGACCTGACGTTTGCCTAACTTGCCGCACGCAAACAAAAAGTTCAGAGTTGTGACATCAGCTAAGTCGAGGGAAAGTTCTTGACTCGGTTCTCTGAACTCGGCTGAAATTGAAACAAAACAAAGTCACTTTTACCGCCGCGGCACCAAATGTCGAATGCGGCGGGGTTATTCGCTTTTCGGAGGAACTCGCGTCGAAAATCCTTGTTCAACCAAAGCCGTCGAGCTCGTCTGAATGCTGAGGCTCCGATTGGACCGTCACAATGACACGCACACACTCCGTCTGGTGCGCCATACAACTATTTCTTTGTGGTCTTTCAATCCAAAAGTTTGGAGTGAAGTTGTCGTTCACTTCCGAGGCCGCGCGATACATTGGAGAAAGTTTTTGTCCTGCCCTGCAATCTGCGTCCGGTTAAGTTGTGGGATGTTTGGGACGGCATCGCACCGCTTGTGAAAGTCGCAGATGGGAGCACGGGGAAAGCGAATGTCCTGTTCTTGTTGGTTACAAAGTTGAATCCACCAGTGGCCAACGCAATCCATTTGGATTTTAGACAACCGCGACCCACTTCCGAGGAAAAAAAAAAAAAAAGGGACTTGGGGTGCAGTAGGCAGCTGTTGCGTCTAAAAAAAATAAAAATAAAAAACATTGTCCCACCTTCTTTTGTGTTTTTGGGCCAAGAACGACAATTGTACAAAGCAGGCTCATGAATTAGGAAGCGCTCGCCTCTCAATGTGGACGCATCACATCTGGTCCTACTCTGGCCTGGAGCCACCATTTAATGGGCCGGGCCAGCTAACAGGAGCAAAAGTGGCTCGTTTAATCAAAAGTGTTTCGGCGTTAACGTGTTTTCAGAAAACGCTTTCCAGGCGACGAGTACGAGTACAAACAGAAGCAATGACCAAACCCAAGTGACGTCTCTTTTCCGCCGGGATGTCAAGACTAAGTCAATTCTTATTTCCGTCGGCCTGCTGCGCTCGGCTTTTAAACATTTTCATTCCGCCTGTGACCCACTTCCAACCACAAGCAACCACGAAAGCCCCGAAAAAAAAACAAAAACATCTTCAAATAAACAGAGTTTTAAGGACAAACGGTCTGGATGAGTGCGGAATACGCGCGGGCCGCCGCCGTCTGCGCGAGGGAGTCGTTATTTTAAGCCGAGACCGCGGACAAACACGGAGAGAAACGCGAACGAGGCGCCGACACTCACTCGGAGCTCCAGTGAACATGATGGAGAACAGGTTGATGCCCATGGTGATGGCGTAGAACACAGGCAGGGCCTTCAATCCATTCGGAACCGGGTCTTTCTGCACAGACAAAATACAAATGAGGAAAAGCGCAAGCGGACGCTCACCCTTGCAGAAAACTTCAGTCCGACAACTGATCTTAAGCTTACCTTGTGCAAGATGAAAACGCGCACAAAGTAGAAGACCACAGCAGACGTTATGCCGGACAGAAGGGGACTCAGAAACCAAGAAGCAACTGCAAATAAACCAAAAAGGCCAAGCAAAGAAAAAAAAGAAAACGGGCACATGAACACGAGGCAACAATGTGGATTTGCATCGCTTTTTTCAATTTTCTCGCCATTCCATGGCTCAACTTGTAAGGAAGCAACTGCCGCCCATCATGTTACAAACAGGAAACTCTTGCTCAGCATCTCCGATTACATCAGTTAGCGCCGGCATTAGTCATCGGAAACCGCCGCACGTCTGTGTGGAGGGGCGGGGCTAAAAACGGGTTCTGATGTGTGCAACGCAATTTTAACAATTCACAATGTGGTGTCAACTTCCTTCAAGAACGACGGCAACGGTGGAGCTTCTCTGGTGTCCTGTGAGTGACACCCCACTTTGTGTGTCCAGTTGACACGGCAAACAAAACGACGACCGGACTGCTCCAGGCTACTGACCGAGCAGCCGCGAGCGATTACGCTTGAAAGAACACCAAAGCGAGGAAAAGCTGCCGAGAGGTTATGTGCCACTTACCAATACGGAGAAGCTGGAGCCACCTGACTCCTTGCTGGCCTCCGGCGACTAAAGAGAAGCCGATGGTCGCACCGACAATGCAGTGCGTTCCAGAGATGGGCAGCTTGAGGAACGAGGCGGCCAGCTGCCACACAGCAGAACCTGAAGAGCATCCAGACAGCTCAGCTATCTTCTGCGTCACTTGACAACTTTTTTTTCCCCATCAAACGCTGTTGTAAACCCCAACATTGACCGTAGCGTTTTAATGAAGCAACACTTTAGTTCGTTTGGGGTAAGGTCTGGCTTATGTGCGTGCACTCTGCAGTTGAGTAAATAAACACAGACTTTGATGTTTCTGTGAGCTGTCAGACAGTCTTTAAAGAAAAAAAATTCATTCAAGGTAAGCCAAATTTCCGTTCATCTCAAGAAGCAATATTTTTGAAACATTCGGCCTTTTTGCTCCAAAAGCAACATGGCAAGAGAGCCCATTCGCATTTTGTGGACAAGGTTTAGCGAGGATTCCTTTGAAGCGGTGGCACCGATACTCACCAAACATCGCACTGATGGATCCAGCCATCAACACGTGCTCGGAACCGTTGTACATGCCCACGTCGATGATGCCCTTGCGGATGGTTTCGCTGACCTTGGCGCCGAGGAGCACCGAGCCCAGCGTCTCAAACACGGTGGCCAGGATGCAAGCCTGTTTGAGGGTGACCACCCCGGAGCCCACCGCAGTGCCAAATGAGTTGGCGACGTCATTGGCCCCCACAGAGAAGGCCAAGATGAAGGCAATGATGAAGCCGATAACCAGCAGCCAGAGATAATCCGTCAGAGGGCCCTGCGTCGCGACCGCGGTTGCAATTACGGTTGCCGTCGTCGAAACCATTTTTGTAGATTACTTAAAAAATATATGAATGCTATTATAATAAACTAAGAGAGCAACTGCTGGAGGTATGGGGGAAGAAATATGTTCTTAAAGGCCCACCTGCTCAATACAGGCAAGAAAACAGAGGTAAGTGTGCCAATGTATGTGGCTTATTGCTATCCTATAATTCTACTACACAGGTTACAGTTTCTGTGGGTCTGGGCGAGTGCACGTTGTGTTGAGGTGGCCATTGTGCAAATGTCAGAGCAGCTGATGAGCAGGGAACATCCTGAAAGAACAAAGAGAGAAATTGGCTTCAGAGCACTGATGCCCAACAAGTGTACCATAAGATATTACACTTAATTGGCCGAAAACATTTACCACAAATAATGCATCGTTGTTCATCTATTGAGACCAGCGACGTATAGTGAGAGGCTGAACAAATTAAACGCTCTTGAACTAGATTGAACTGTGTTTTTATCTACTGTGAATCAAACAATAAAATTCTTTGTGTTCAACTGAACAGCTCACCCAGACTACATTAGTAGAGTGGATAGAAATTATGATTTCAGTATGTCTACTTTATTGTGGTGATTTTGTTTGGTTGTGTGCCGTAACATTTGGATCATTTCAAATGTGTGCTCGTTTAAGATTAAGAGAAGGGTTCACATCACTTGAGGTCGGCGACAACACAAAAGACGTTTTGTAAAACATCGAGAGTGGGGTGTGGAATAACCCGAGGTCGTGAACGTTTCACTCGATCAACGTATGTAGCTGGGCGAGCACAGCCCCGCAGGGTCGCCATTTTTCGTTAAAGGCGCTACACAAACCGGCTTTTTACCTGCGTATATACTTATATAAATAACACAATCCCACACTGATCGACTCCAGACACTAGGGGAGTTCAACTAAAACAGCCGTTTGGCGTGTTGACGATGGTAAAGTGAGCCTATGGACCGAGGGGGAGGGGTTTTTTTTTAATCATTTTTTTTAACCACGCTCACGTGTCGTCATCCATTCATAAGCCGCCGCCATCTTCACCTCACCGAGGCGACTCTTCAGCCCGCTTAAACGCCACATTCCACATACGTAAAGTCAACAGTCAGGCAAACTAAAATCTTTCCACTTTTATGCGATGTGTGGTATCGTGTAAGGAAATATAGACTGATAACTAGAGAATAGGCCGGATGTGGCTAGTTATGGTGTCGGGCTGCGTTCAAGGACCTGCCAAATGCTGGACAGATGGCCACCGCTCCTCGTATCTCAACGACTTTCATTGTGTCGTAAAAATGAGTAACACGTACAAGTCGACTCAAATCATTCGCCCGAATGGTTTCTTGGCTACCTCCATTGTAGTCAAACGTCAGACAATTTCACGACCAGGTTTCTTAGCCTCATGCGGCCTTAACGTAATAGTAGTGATGGTAACACTTTTCATTCAATAATTCAGGGTAGACACTCGGCTATGACCGACGCTAACAGTTGAGCTAACATCCACAAGCATGAGCTCGTTGACGCGGGGGGAGACACACAGGTTCCGTACTTTTAATGGGAAACCACAAAAACGCACTCACCGCACTTGAGTTGTCAATTGTCCTTCGAATAATCTCTTTCTTGTAGCCGTTTAGCTACTGAGGATCGCCCGCGCGCGCCCACCAGAACGATGCAAGAGCGCGAGGAAGGACCCGTGGAGAATTCAAATTAAAATTCAAACGCGGTCACCGAAAGGGGCCTGGTAAGGATAAATGAATAAAACTTCGATAAATAGCGAAATCTAACACGTCTTCTTTTCCAGAACTTTTGCAATTTCACCGAGCTTCGCGACCGCGTGCGTCCGCTCGCTGTTGCCGGCGAACGAGCGGGTGACGGGGGATTTTATCGTTGGCTTGTCCCGCCCCCTTCCGCCACCTCCCCGTCGTCGCCCAGATGACAGCGAGACTTCTTTCAAATTCAAATTGATGCTTTTCTAAAAAAAAATACTCACACTTAAGTACAACTAAAGATGGGTGTGTGAGTAAAATAAAAGACTTTAGAAAGAGCACCTTCAAGTCCTTCAATAATAATAATAATACATTAGATTCATACAGCGTTTTTCTGGTTGTTGGGTCCGGAAAGTTGATCGTTTATTCCCTATTCCGTCCACCATCCAATCATTGTGCTTCACATTGAAAAGAAAAATATGTGCAATTTAAAAATCGACCCAGTTGCGCTTCGAGGAATATTACTTATCATTTCCGGACAGTGATGCAATGTCGTCGCTCATCGGTTTGGCAACGAGTGCTGGTGTGGGTACTAGATAGGGACGGCTTACTAGATAGGGACGGGTTACTAGATGTGGACGGGTTACTAGATGTGGACGGGTTACTAGATGTGGACGGGTTACTAGATAGGGACGGGTTACTAGATGTGGACGGGGTCCTTCGGTAGCTTTCGCGTTTGCTGATGACGTCGGCACGGAGGACACCATCCGGCCGAGAAGTAGATGACGTCAGCATGCAGCTTCATGGTTTTACGTGTGAAGATGCATTCAAATGCAGAGTCTCGAGATCCTTCAACTTCAAAATGCATTCGTAATTATTTTGTGTTTTTGTCAATTGTCACTTTTATATTTGGTTGTAATTAAATCTACTGACTGATTTTTTAAAATTTTAATAAAAAACAACATCGTTTAGCTATTATTCGTAATGTACTTTTTTATAATGGTTGATTAATTTATTGAACATATAAACATTACAAGATAAAAACACTAAAAACGCATTAAAGAAAATTATCTTTTTTTTTTCAGTTCAAGGGAGTACGAGGAAGTACAATACTTATTTAAACCTGCCACTTGTTCGCATATCACATTAATCCATACAGGAGCTGAATTTTAAAGTCCACATAATAAATGTATTTATTAATTAACTATTTGCAAAGGATTTTGTGCAGTAAAGTAATTGACCCGCCAGGTGGGGCTAAAGTATCCTTTCAAGATTCCTGTTTGAATATTTAAAATTTTGTGTTTTATTAAAGCCATTGAATATAAAAGATATGCTTTTGCAGCACATGCTATCTTGAAATATAAGCAAATCAGATACCTGAATATTTGCAAAATAAAAGCACAACTCTCTTGCTACTTTGCTTGTGCTTTTCTTTACCTTGGAGTCAAATGGACTGGGAGGTCACTTGGTAGGAACCGAGGAGGCCAGGTCTTCCTTCCTTCTTTCGCCGTCATTTGCTTTCCATTGTAGGAGCGGAACGTAGCGGAGGAAGACTGCTCTCCCGAAGAATTTCAACATGACCTCCAATTCCAGTTTGTCCAGCATGCGACGGATGGTGGAGCAGCTGAAGCTGGAGGCCAGTGTGGAGAGGATCAAGGTAAGGGGGGGGGGGGCGGTAAGAGGTGGGTTATTCACAAGTTATTACTACTTAATTAAAAGTACCATGATCCAATTGGTTTTCAGGTCATTGGGAAGAAATAGCAGCTTCAGAACAATACTTTTTTTTTTTTTTTTAACTTTAAATGAAACAGTTTACTTCTTTTTTCACATACTGTCATTGTGACAACTGTAACAAAAAGTTAGCTAACTAGCAGACACAAGTGCTTGTCTCTTTGCTTGTTACTAGGCAGAATTTACAACTGCTGCCCAATGAAAAACACGTAACTCCAAATGTTTCACTCGAAAAATGGTTGGGTCAAAAATAACCCAATATGGGTTAAAAAAAAAAAGGCAGCAAGGTGGTTTAGTGTTTAGCACGATGGCCTCACAGTGCAGAGGTGCAGGGTTCGATGCCGGCTCCGGTCTTCCTGTGTGAAATTTGCATGTTGTTCCTCTTTGTGTGCCATGCGATTGGCTCGCAACCAGACCTGGGCGAACCCCGCCTACTGACTGAATAGCTGGGATAGACTCCAGTGCAAAACAACAGAAAATCTAGGGTCAAATTTCTCCTCGTAGTAATTGAACTGTTGCTATGAAATGGTGAAAGTTGCATTTTGTCATCGTTAAAGTAATTATCATACGAGAGCGAAGTAACTGCTTAAATCGTTTTTATGTCTGAAATATAAGGAAACATATTTTGTTGATTTTTGCATAATAATCAATATCGATATAGAACTTTGTAAATGTATGTACAATATGCTGATAAATGCAGGTGTCGCAGGCTGCTGCGGAGCTGCAGCAGTTTTGTCTGCAGAACGCAGGCCGGGACGCTCTGCTGGTGGGCGTCCCCACAGGAAGCAACCCCTTCCGAGAGCCACGATCCTGCACGGTGGTGTGACGTCTGCCGGAAGAAGAACATTGTCCGCTTGGAAGGAATGTCGTACTGCATCGGAAGCTCACGGTTGGAATCAAACAGAAAGAAAATAAATGTCCATTTTGCTGCGGGAGAAGGAGCACGCCGAGAAGCACTGAAACGTCCCAATATTGTACAATGTTTTTTTTTTTTTTTAACATATAAGACAAAATAAAATAAACAAATTAATTGAAAAAAAGAAATATTTAGTCAGTGACATTTTTGGGGTAAAAATGTGTCTTTGGCAAACACTATTATTATTCTATAACGAATGATGGGTTTTGCAAGCAATAGTTTTTTTGTGTCGATTATATCCTTGTTGCTAGGCAGAATTAACCTGCTCCATAATTCTGTTAATAGTTTTTTTTCCGATTTTTTCTCTTTTCAATTTTTAGATGAAACGACAAACAACGCGATACATGCTTTTTATTTGACTGCAATAAATGCCAGCTTTTGATGGGCCCTAAGCCAATGAAAAACGTGCATCTCAAACTTGAAGACAAATTGAAACAAAACCTTTTAGTTTTTCACTTGCATTCTTTGCTTGCGGCTAAAATACGGGCCTGCTTGAATTGAGACCTGACTCGGGCAGTGTTGAGAAAAGCATGTATTTGCAAATTGTGTTGTTTCATCTTGGAGTCTTCCTGTTGCTGGGGAGAATTGGGACTCAAGCAAAATTGCCCATAAGGTCTGTGACAACTTTGGCATTTCTCGCAGTAAGTGACTTTTTTTCACAAGGTGCCTTCACTCGTTGCTAGGAAGAATTGATGGAGATCATTAATTCCCCTTTTGCCAGTGACATTTTTTTTTTTTGTAAATAACTTTTTTAAAATTATGTTTTGGATAAAAAGAAACCCATTTTGGAGATGCATGCTTTTCAGTCACGCCCTCTTGTTTGAATTGAAACCTGATGTCAAGAAATGAGTTTTTCACATGAATTTGCAGAATTTCCAATATCCAAAATCCTCTGACAAATTTGCCACAAATGTTTTAATGCCATCTTCTCATTGTCTTCATTAAAAATATTTATGAGCTTGACTCTATACCTGAATTATGTATCACCGAAACTCTGCCAAGGACGTTTTTTTGACGTTGCTTGGATGCAAGCTCTAAATTAGCGGTCAGTATCTCACATTCATCGCTTCCTGATGCTCAGGCTAAGTTGAGAGCACAGCCAGACCGAGAGAGTTAGAGAGGAAACTGGCTCTTCCTGCTCAAAGCTCCACAAACGTGCAGAACATTTCACTCCATCTCATACCATTTTTCCACTCAATTTGCAAGCGGGAAGAAAATTAAAGAAGTCATTACTTTGCATTTCTGATTTCCCATGATATGTTTGTATTTGTAGATTGAGTATCTGCTTTTATGCAAACAAATGGGGGCAAGTTTAAACGAGTGGATTTGCTTATCCTGAGTGTTCTTTCCCTTTCCTCCGTGGTTTTTGCTGCCTTTGGTCTCCTACTTTGACATTTAACGCTCCCATAAAGAGAAACCTACAATTATATAACTTATAATTAGTGATGACAAGCGTTTCCAAAGATGGATGGATGGATAATTAATAATTCTTTCCAAATTAATACAAAAGTGTAGCGTTGAGGTTGGGTTATGGTTGCCAAATAAAATGATAGATTATGGTATAAACAATCTGCACATACAATCTTGTATATGATGGTAAGATTTTTTTTAACCTTTAAAAAGGGGTTTTAAAGTAAGCAACGTTTCAGGCACAAAGACGAAATAACGCCATCTGGTGGCCAATCAGCATATAATCATTCTTTTGACTTGATACATCTTTGTGAATATATTATTTACAAAGTACAATATAGCGTACTTCAATGATATTTAACAATATCTTATTTAAGGAAAAGGGCGGCACAGTGACCGACTGCTTCGATGGCCTCACAGCGCAGAAGTGCAGTGTTCGATTCCCGCTCCGGCCTTTTTGTGCGGAGTGTGCATGTTCTCCACGTGACTGCTTGGATATTCTCCGGGTACTCCGGTTTCCTCCCACATTCTAAAAAAACATGCGTGGTGGGAGGATTGGACAGCCTGAATTGCTCCGAGGTAAGGAGAGCGGCTCAGCGAATGGATGGATGGATATCAAAGGAGAAGGGGCGCTAGAACATTTGAATGGAGCCCCACTCGACTCAAGTCCGCGTAAACAAGTTGTTCTTAGCCAGTGTTGGAGCAGTTTTTGGAGTAATGCAATATGGCAACACCGCCACTAGGGCACTTGATGACGTCAGCACTCATATATCAATAACGAATGCAGGAAAAAAATAAATAAATAACGAATGCAGGAAAGGCGGGGGAGTGCCGGTCGGGAACCGTTTTTCAACCGCACCTACTCAAGACGCATGACTTCATATATACGAACTTGGTGAAGATAGAAAATAGTATATTGTATTGATTTTGATTTGAAGTTTGGAAGACCGTAGCCATTTATTTATTTGTTGTATTTATTTGACCCCACGGCATGCCATCTGGACTGAAATGATTACGATGAAGACTAACCCTTGACTGTTTGACGTGACTTACATAAGCACACATCAACATCAAGACCAGTGAAGCCGAGCGAACGTGCGCGTTAAAAACGTTCTTTTCTTTGGCCAGCGCAACTTTGAAAGAGGCGATAACAGCCACAATTGCTACATTGCTAGCTTTCCTTATTCATTATGTAGTATTGTGTTGTTACCCTCAGGCGCTGTCCATTGACTTATTTTAAGTTTTGTAGCGAGCCGGAAGTAGACAACACGGCCGTTGCATGTCATTTTTTTCCCCAAAGAAATTTTAATGGTAAGACAGTTTTAATATATAGTGTATGACAAAAAAGTCTTTTCTATTGAAAACTGTAAACTCCCCCTTTAACGTTACCTGTCTTTGCTGATGGGCAGGAAAAAAAAAAGATTGTATGGTCTCAAATCTTGCAAGACTTCAAAAAGGACTCCTTCTATATGTCTTTTGCTTGTGAGTAATAAAAAAAAAAAAAATGAAATAAATAAAACCGCTTAGCAACAAGTGATTTTTGTGTGTGTTTGTTCTTTCATGTTTCGGTCCAATGGCCAAAGATTTAATAATCGTTTAAAAAACTTTCCATGGGAGGAGGTGAGGGTGACTTTTTAAAATGTCTTTTAAATGATAACAATAACAAGTGCACCTGCCACTGGATTCTTGAAAAGTCTGCTGGTTCTTTCTTTGAATGCATATTTTTCAGTGTGGGCGGCGAAACTGAGTTGGCGTGTCAGGTTACAGTTGACGTCGCTTTCTCTGCTCAGTTCCACTTCACACAGAGCGAGAAACACACTCACGCAAACGCACACTCTGGCCTGCTTGGCTTCCAAGGCCTCACATTCGCTAAATGAGGAACGTCGTGAACCACGGGGGCAGCTTTTTGTCCTTCCTTGGAATTTACAAAGAGCGGATTGAAATTTCACACACCCGATGACTATTTTGGCTCAAGCGAAGAAGTCATGGCTAACGTGTATGGACTCTATGTTGGAATATTAACAGGTACTTGCTTATACTTTTACATTTTAGCAATAAATTCCAATCTTATTACTCCTCATTGTTAAGCTTTTAAAGGAGGAAGAATGACTTTGTGGGCTTGGTAAATGTTTGAATGGAAGCGAGCAGGCCAGTGAGCAGCTGTGACACACACAGCTGCACACACACACACAGACATGCACGCGCACACTTTCAGATTATTTTCAAAACCATTTCAGAAGGGAATTATCGAAATTATAAATCGCAACATGTGATAAAATGGGAAATCGCACTTTTTTTGTGTGCATGTGCGTGCGTCCTACCCGCAGCGCTGGCCTTGTGTGAATGGTCCTTGGCCAGTTGGAACGCCACCGGCGAGGCCGTCAATCAAACGGAGGCCCCCTGCCGTCACCATGGCAACGGAGACAACTGCACAGGTAGATAAGCTGGAAAGTGGGAGCGTGAAATAATAAATTGGATGACCTGACGTATCAAGAAATAAAAATATTACACAAACATGGAGAAGATCTAATCATAACAAATTAGAACGTAAAATGCCAATTAACCCAGACAACAAATTAAAATTCAACGCAGATACTCACTCGAAACTATGAAAGATTTTGCATACCGATTTGCAGAACTCTGAACGCTACGTGACATTTTGTCATTGATAATTGAAGCAAATTTAAAGCATTAGAAGCTTTCATATTTGGTCACAATCGGACCCTTCCGGTTGCCCGATGTTCGTCTCCTGCTAACCTGAAATGACATGCGACGAACTAAGATAAAAATAATGGAGATAAATTAAGACAAGATAAACGAATCCTACGAAAAAAATAGGACGAGATGGGCCAAACAAAAACAAGCCGAAATAAGATGAGATAAGGTACAAACCCTTCAAAAAAAAAAAAAGGTATCCAAACTAAGCTAAGTGGAGAGAAACGATGATGAAACAAGCTAATCGTTGATAAAGTGAGCCAAACAAAACGCCAAGTTCCAAAAAGTTAAGATGAGCTAAAATAAGTCAGCCAATCTAAACAAAAAAAGTTCAAGCTAAAATGAGGCAAACTTATCCAAGCCAAGAAGTTAAAACCAAAGCAAGACAAGATAAACCACTACCCCCCCCCAAAAAAATTAAATAACATAAATTGAATCAAAATCAAACAAAAATAAGCTAATTTATTCAACTTTGCTCGCGTAAAATGAGCTGATCATCACTCACCCAAAAAATTGCTTAAGGAAATATTTTCCAATATTTTCTTTGACTTTTTTTTTTGGGAGCATACGAGAAAAAAAAGGCTGGTCTCGTGACGTTTTCTTCAGGCCCTTCAACGGAGTAACCGCTTACGATCCTTTGCTAGGGGCTCGCTCATTCAAGCCGCTGCTTTGTTTTATGAGCCAACATCCAAAGGTAATCTCGTGGAAAAGTGTCATAAAGATAGCCGAGCGACAAGGAGAAATGGCGTGTGCGTCTTCCCACCTTAATGTTTCACTCAACAAACGCCGTGCCTTTCTTTTGGAATCTTGAACCACGCCACACTTTTGCCCGCACTGACACCGCCCCCCCCAGCCCACCTCCGGATCACATTGCAGGCTATTTATATGACGGGAGCTAAGCGTCGGCGTCAAAGAAGTCCACGTGACAAATCGACGGCCCTAAAACGGCGGTTTCAAAAGTCCGCCAGATATTGCGTAAAAACACCAAAGTACAATTCATGACGTACAAGTAAAGTAAGTCGACTCTGAAATGTACTTTTATCATCAATGAGACACAATCTTGGTTTTGATCACTTGCCGCAATGAAAAAAAAAAAGAAAGGACAGATGGTTGTTAGTTTTGTTCACTTGCATAGTAAAAGTCAATGTCGACACATGACATGATGTCGTTTCCAGCGCCGACTTCCCAGAACGGAGAGTGGAGTGGACACTTCTCCAAATGTCCGCAAGAACTCAAACACTACTGCATCCACGGCGACTGTCGCTTCGTTCAAGAGCAGAAGGCGCCGTCCTGCAGGTGAGACAGAAGATGTCCGCCGTGGCTCTCTTTTCATTCACGGACCAACGGACGCCGACTGTGCAAGATCTCCGGATTTGTCTCCGCTTTTGGAAGAGATTTGAGTTGGATGGAAAGATATCCAATGACAAACATTTTGTTTTTTAATTCAGGACGCAATGATGGAAACTGATCCTCACGAGGGTCGGGGGGTGCCGGAGCCTCTCGCAGCTGTCTTTGGGCAGTAGGCGGGGCTAACACCCGCAACGGGTTGCCGGCCAATCGCAGGCCACACGTCGCGCTCACACTCGTAGCGAGGGGCAATTTGTGGGAGGGAAGCGGCGTACCCGGAGAAAAGCCATCTCGGAATCGAACCCCGCACCCACGGTGCTAACCGGTCGTCCGCCGTGCCGCCATGACGACGCGAAACCCAATTGCGCCAATCGAGAGCAAAAACAAAATCCGGCCTAAGACGGATTTTGTTTTGCTCGCTGTTTGTCGACCACGAAGATGACATAAAAAACCAGACCATTGATTTCTAAGAAGGCCTTCGTGTAAGGACAAAAGGCCAGCAACAGAAATGTCGAGTCCTCGGGAGTCCCTCTGGAATTCTACCGTTGACGGGTCTTTGCTTCGTCAGGTGTCAGCACGGCTACGTGGGCTCCAGATGCGAATATGCGGACCTGGACGGGCGCACGGGCGACAGGAAGCAGATGATCATCATCTGTCTCGTCGTGGCGCTGCTGGCCCTCGTTCTTCTCATCGTGTTCGTCTTTGTCTGCTCACAGTGAGTGTCCGCCGACGGTTTTCCATCGATATTTGATTTGACGTCATAAAAGCGAGCAGAAGTTTCGGTCGTCCGTGTTGCTGGGCGACGCTTTAGAAAAATCCAAACCGCCGCGCCCTGCGATTCCCGCTTTATCTGCCAGTTTATGAGCGACTCCAAACATGAAGGCACGGAGGCTTGTGAGCAATTGTGAGGCTTGCCCTGATCTGATTGGCCACTTGGTAGCAGCGCGCAGAAAAGTATTTCTTTCTCACTTTTGAAGTTCCGAGCGGGGAACGATGGATCGTCTGTGCGTTACCCTTTTGAAGGTTTTGGCGCTCTTGTTGTTTTCTCCAGCCGCATTTTTCGAGCAAACGTTTGGTGACTGAGATGTTTTTCTCTTTGCCTCCGGTTTGAAAATGTCAGTCGCAGGTTCCGACGCTGCCGGAAGAGTGGACGGCGGCGGGAGGAACTCCATATGATGGATACCGATGCACATCTCGTGACGCCGGACACGGGGGGGCCTTTAGACAACCCATGACGTCTGACAGGCGGGCGTGTGTGTGTGTGTGTGTGTGGGGGTGTGTGTGTGTGTGTTTGTGTGTGCGTGTGTGCGCGTGCATCTACCTGTTTGGGAACAGTTCCGATTTTGTCCTGTCAGACACAGGAGGACGCTGAAGTTGGCGAGTCTTCTCTGTACATGATGGAGGACGTTCAAATCGGACGTCTCCAAAGCTTGGGACCTTGACACACAAAAAGAAGAAGATTGCGAGTTGGATTGATGACAAACACAAGCCAGGAATTTTTTCTCACTGGAAAAAGATGTCTTGATTGCCTCCTGTGGCTCCCCGAACTTCGCATCCGTTCTTCCTCGTCCCACGGCACCTTTGAAGTGCAGCGTGCCTAAAATTTATCAATGCAACGAGTCCTCGGCAAGCGCAAAGATGTCGGACCGAACCCGAACCTCACTCTTGACCTTCACCCGAAATGCTAAGCCCGTTTCGTGTCTCGATCGGTTCAACTTGGACCCCGAACCAGGAGGCGCCCCCTCATTTCAAGACAAAAGCGAAGCCGAAAGCAAACCATGCCTGGTCGCGATCCTTCGCATCGTTCGCAACGGAAGGCGAACTCCGTCCCAAACGCTAAACCCGAAGACGAACCCCAACGCTCGCCCTTGACCGCCGACCGACCTTATTGGCCTCAAAGTGGTGTTTGCAGCCCTCGTGGCCGTGTTGTGGCGTTCACGTAAACAACCGGCGTGTGCTTTGAATTCCATTCATCCGACGGATTTGATATTTCAGGCTCGCTTGTGCCGTCTTCCAGCCGGCTTTGACTTTGCGACGTTCCCTTTGGATGCCGGTTGAATATTTGAGCAAATGTTTCGCAGTTTCTGTTTAAGTGTTACACCACATTTTTGTTTCAAAATGTGAAAAGATTGCGGACTCCAAAGCCCAAAGGAGGAGGACAAGGAGTACTTGTTGGTCTAAATTTGGAAGGTGACCGGAACAACCCGTGACGGAGGAGAAGGTGGTCCGCCCTTGGCTTTTCGATGTCTCGTCTCTTTCCGTTAATCGACGAGTGCTCTCTTTCTTTATTTCACTCCGCCATGAATTTGGCATTCGGTGTGGCGGCGCTTTTCCCGACATGCCAGTAGATTGCGTCCAAACACAATGAAGCGGTTCCAATATCGTGACGGGATGTTGGAATATAAGCAGCTGCAATTAGCAGCGTCATGCCGACAAATTCCTGCGCTTTTCGCAAGCTTTCACATTGAGCCTCTATGTTGCCATTTAAAGAAGTTAGGAACAAATAGTCAGAAAAAAATAGATTTCGAATATTTTGAGCATCCCACTGTTCTCTTCGATAATGCTGAAATACACGATATGAAGTGTTGAATCGACTTGTAGCGGGCATAATTATTGATTTTTGGAATCATGATCCTCCTCGTATCGAACGCTTGTTTCAGGATGTCTGAAAAAAAAAATGTTGTCGCCACAAAGGCGAAACCCAGATGGGATGAACAGTCTCCTCGCTGTGCGATGACAGCTGACCCAATTCCAGGTGGCCTGCGTGCGTCTCCGCCGGGCTGTTTTTATGCTGGGGTGTGTCGGCTGCGGCCGTGAGAAGCCAACACGCAGCCAAGTGTTGAGCAGAAGAAAAGTCTTTCAATGTCAATTTCCTGAAAGTGACTCGTAGGAAGCCGACAAACGGAGCCCTTGAAGTGCTCGCGTGTGTTACGCGCGCAACGGCAGCCTTGTAAGCTTGGAGGAGATCCAGAAACGAACGGCTTGCCGTGAGGACAACAAAGTACGGATCAACACTGCAAAAACGAAGGAGATCGTCATCGACTTCATTTCATTTATCCAATTTCGTATTTATTTTCTATTTATTTCATCTTGAATGAATCTATTTTGTGTTTGTCATTAAATTATTGTTGTATTGCACTGGGGCGGGGGAGCTCTCTAATTTCGTTGCACGCGGACGACAATCACAATAAAGGGCATTCGCATTCGCATTCTGATGTTCACATTTTACAGTGCTGAGGTAAAAAAAAAGAAATATGCTCACTATGAAAAAGGAAGATACGCGAGAATGATTTGGACGTCTCGGCTCTCGACTTGTCATGTCGTGTCGCATTTTCCGAAGGGAGCTTCCTTCCTCACCGGCTTTTCGCTGTCGTCTGACAACGTCGTCGTCTCGAAGCGTGACGAATTCGTTGCATTCAGTCACCCACTCGGCTGCTGTCGCCACCCGCCCAAAGTACTTCCTGTAGGTCAAGAGGTCAGGAACCGAACCTCCGTCTTGGTTCTGTGGAAGCTAAACTGTGGATCGGAAGTCTTTTACGTGCTTTTTTTTTTTGCTAAGTGATGGGGGAGTTAGTGGACGAGTCTGCTGAGATGTGGTCTTCCAGGAACGACTTTCCGCGCTCTCCTTTGCGGGCCGCACACCGAAATTGGTCCCTTGATAATAATCTAAATGTCCTTTTTTTTTTTCGATTTCACATCATCGCTTGAGAGGCCAGACCATGTCAATGACTTCCAGAAATCGGCAGATAAAAAGTGTAGGATGATAGCCGCTAGAGGTCAGCAAATATCCTAAAAATCGTTATGGGTCACGAAAGTATTGGAGGACATGACAAAAGCGCCCCGAAAGGGCCTTTTTTTTTTTTTTTCTAATGTCGCTTCCTCTTGATGATGAAGGATTGTATCATATTAGTGGCATGACCTTAAGCATTGACATCACAGAATGTGGATCATGAACAGTAGCAGATTCCTATTTGCTGCATTTATGGAACAAAAAGCATTTATCAAATGAAACCAGCTGGAAACGCTGCACAGTAACGACAAGTTACATGTTATATTCATACACGTTGACTTACTTGTTACTTGTGTTGAATTCCGTAGACTGATCATGACCTGCACTCCACATTTGCAACACACACACGGTCAGTCAACAACACTTCATATTTTGACAAAGACACCAAAAATACATGAAGCAGCAGAAGACACGAGACATGCACAACAGGGCCTAATTGTGAAAAACAAAAACAAAGACGCAACAATTTGAGATCTGAGCGTATTGGGAGAAACGGCGGGACCTGCCCTTGGACCCGTGAGACGGAAAGAGAGAGGGAGGACATATGATTGAGGGCTCATATATATATATATATATATGTGAGATATCGGACTTGTGCAATTTCCTAAACTCCAGAGAATTCAAGATACAATCGGAACAAATTTGGATCCGTTCTGGAGTCTTTATTTGAACATTATCCTTCTTGAATATAAAAACAAACTCACACTGAGTACATTTTGCGAATTAAGGGTTTATTCCCTACCAATTTACATTTGTTTGCTGACTAAATTCCATCAATGTCCACCCTAGCAACAAAATAGATTTAAAAAAGTTTCCAAGATCATTTTCGTGATACGACTTCCTTATAATTGTGAAAGCATTTTGTTTTAACACAGATCTTTTAAATAGTAGCCCTAAAACTGCGAAATGGCGTGAATGCAACCCAGTTACGACCGACATTTGAGCTATCAACGGGAAGAGAAAAAAAAGCGAGCTACATGACTCAGCAGAAACTGTCCGGGCCGTGGGGAGATGTTAGCGACGTGTTCCATTTGTCAGAATGTGTCACTCAATTAAGCCAATGCAATCTTGTCACTCTCAATATTAAAGTGGTTGGATTCATTTTATTCAGCTAGCATCACCGCTAACACGGCTAGCTTGAACCAAAACTCACAACCCCAACTTCAAAACGAATGAAAACAAAGTGAATGAGACTGAATTAATCACACTGGCTTCAAATAAGCGCCTGGCAGTCTCAATCGCGATACCAGCTGTCTTTATGACCTAAAACTGTGAAAATGACGTGTTGTTGCTTGATCAAGACAAACCGAGTAGGCTATGTGCACGCTCTCTTTTAGGGGAAACACATTGACGCGTACATTTATGGTTGATCTCGTCAATATTTGTTTGAGTCTCCGCATACAACCCAGCTTTCCTTTCCCGGCTTTATTGTTATTAGCATCACATCAATTTCCGGGCAGAACAACACCATCCGCGCCAATAAACCTCACTGCTCCGTCATCGCAGCCATGCAATCAGCAGAAGGCCGTGGAAAGCGGGTCATTATCCCGAAGAATCACGGCGGGAAGCATTTAGAGGATTATCGGGATGAAAAACCATAAGTGATGAATGCAAGCAATTTGGGCTTCTCGGTGTAGAAAGATGTGACATCATCCTCGGGAACGGCACCGCAATTGTTTTTTTCCTTACCCGGGCTCAATTTACAAATCAATTTTAGAGTGTCAGAAGAGGCTGAACTCGAGCTACACAGACTTCGGACGGGGCGAAACAAACCAGGCTGAGTCTTCATATATCTGACAGCTTTACATTTGCTCCCTATATTTGAAAAAAATAATCTTTCCATCAAACTAAACATATGCTGTGTAAAAAAAAAAAAGAAAAAAAGACACATAATGCAAAACCATCAAGACGAGCTACCGAACAGAATCGTTGTTTCCGTTACAAATTTTGAAGCAACAGATCAAGGCCAAGTCCACACTGAATGGACCCATTTATATATTTAGTTTTAATTTGTGGCAGAAATGATCAATTCCCTCGAGTGCAGCCCTGCAGACTCGCAGTTTGGCACTCAGACCACATTCCTAATTGGACTTGGCGACTTCCTTCCTTCCCAGCACTGCGTGTCGTTCCATTGGCTCCTTCTGCCCTACGCGTCATGCAAATGATGCAGAGGGGACTATTTCATATGGAGGAGAAGAAAGGCCAGCCTGACGCTTGTTGGAAGCTGTGTGAGATGACCACGACAGGATTCGTTGAAGTGCTTTTTTTTTGCGTGTGTGTGTGTGTGTGTGTGTGTGTTCTGCGCGTCGGAGTATAATGTCCGGGAGATCGGCCGAGGAAGGGTCGGTGTGGAGCTTCAACGGGAGCGCCAACCGTTCGTGCCATCCTCAATTCCACTTCGTGTCGGAGCCCGGCTCGGACGGCGCCGCGGCGGTGCGCATCGTCATCTCGGTGGTCTACTCGCTGGTGTGCGCGCTGGGGCTGGTGGGCAACGTGCTGGTGCTCTATCTGATGAAGAGCAAGCACGCGTGGAAGAAGTCCTCCATCAACCTGTTCGTCACCAGCCTGGCGCTCACCGACTTCCAGTTCGTCCTCACGCTGCCCTTCTGGGCTGTGGAAAACGCGCTGGACTTCACGTGGCTCTTTGGGCGAGCCATGTGCAAGACGGTGTCCTTCGTGACGGCAATGAACATGTACGCCAGCGTCTTCTTCCTCACGGCAATGAGCGTGGCGCGCTACAGCTCGCTGGCGTCGGCGCTCCACGGCCGGCGCGGGGCTCGTCCGCGGCGTCTCCTGCTCCGGTTTGGGCGATGCGGCGCGGCGCGCTGCGTGGTCGCCTCAATCTGGGTGGCGGCCGCCTGCGCCGCGCTCCCGCACGCCGTCTTCGCCACCACCGTGCGCGTGTCGGGCGAGGAGGACTTGTGTTTGGTGAAGTTCCCGGAGAGCGAGGGCGCCAGTGCGCAACTCTGGTTAGGACTCTACCACTCGCAGAAGGTGCTCTTGGGCTTCGTGGCTCCTCTCGCCATCATCTCGGCGTGCTACCTGCTCCTTTTACGCTTCGTGGCAGCCAACAAGTCGAGCGCAAAGAGACGCGCCAAGGTGACCAAGTCGGTCACCATCGTGGTGCTCTCCTTCTTCTTGTGCTGGCTGCCCAACCAGGCGCTGACGGCATGGGGCATCCTCATCAAGTTCAACGTGGTACACTTCACCTACGAGTACTACACCACGCAGGTGTACGTGTTCCCAGTGTCCGTGTGCTTGGCGCACTCCAACAGT
Source organism: Idiotropiscis lumnitzeri (assembly GCF_059441095.1). NCBI lineage: Eukaryota > Metazoa > Chordata > Actinopteri > Syngnathiformes > Syngnathidae > Idiotropiscis > Idiotropiscis lumnitzeri. The sequence goes on from NC_142408.1 coordinate 418,414, forward strand.
TGCCTCAACCCGGTGCTCTACTGCCTGATGCGCCGCGAGTTCCGCAAGGCGCTCAAGAGACTCTTCCGTCGGATCGGCACGCCGGCGCTCGCCACTGTCATCAGGCCCATCACCGGCTCCACCAAGCCCGAGGTGGACGAGCAGGGACGCGGCCAGCTTGCCACGGCGCCCCTGAGAGGCCCCCAGGAACCCGCAGCGGTGGCCTTTTCTCCTCCGGGCGCGGCCATGTGATATACGGCCCAGGAGACTTTCGCGAGGTAGCAAAAATACTTGCCTACACTAAAAAAAATAAATTAAAAAAAATGGTATGCTTTTGGGGCTAAAACTAACTGGAACAAATTTCAACTATAATTCACCGACATTTATGGCAACAATGTTAACTGAATAAAGTTCAATCTGTCTCTTAAGTATAATTAAAGTCATTAGTTTGAAGAAGACTTAAAATTATACCCAAACATGTCCAGCAAATAACCCCAAAAATTTGCAGAGTTGTTTTTACTTTGACTATCTTTAAGTTGGGGGAAAATACAAGGGCCATTTAATTTTTTTAATACTTGTTTTTCTGTTTAATTTTTATCTTTTTAATTTTCATACAATCAAAACTCAAAACAAAATATTTTGTTGAATTTCTCAGCTAAAAGTTTTATTAAAATTGTTGCTGGAAAATTTGAGTTCACCAAACTTTTTAACATTTTTTGTAAAGTTTTTTTTTTTTTTTTTGCGGGTGGAAGTAGAATTTTCTGCTATATACTTGCAGTTCCGCATTCACAGATTCATAAATTGGCGGATTCTTTCCCACATTTAAAAAAAATATACATTTTTAATTTCTTTTAAATTGATTTTCTTTTTGTTTTGTTGTCACAACGGTTGTGGTGGTGGCAAAAAGGTGGACCTAAAATGCATGGAAGCAGTGCAGGACCAACTAAAAACAAAATGCGTTGATTTTCCCAAATTAAAACAAAAAGCCAAATGATGCATGTGAAATCAAAACAGCAAAAAATAACAAAAGTTACGAAAATAAGTCACAAAGTAGTAAACCAAAACTGGAAACAAACTCAGCATCAGGAACATGACAGAACAAATGATCCAACATCTGAAAGGAAGCATGCAAAGTGATGAGACAACGAGACGTGGGCGGTTGGAGGCAGCTGATTGGTTAACACAAGGAGCCAGGTGGAAAGAAAACCTAATGAGGAAGACATGCAAAAGGAACACGAGGAAGCAAGACAGAACATAAAACAAAAACTAAATATAGTCTAAAAACCAAAAACAGATCATGACGGGTTTTTTTTTGTAGATATCCCAGTATTTTTTCCAATATTTTTGGGGTTAAAAACAAAAATTTCTCATTTTTTGCACGCCAAAACTTATGCATCGTCGGGATGGAACGTGTTTAATGCGTCTTGTGGATTGCCCGGGGAAAAAAACTTTTAGCTATTCAATTCAATCCAATTATATATATATATATATATATATATATATACACACAGTATACATTATATACATTTTGTGTAGTTGACTAGTTGACTGTTAAGCTGAACATGTCTACTCTGCCAAAGAGAAATATCACTTGATATAAAAAAAGACACTTTCAGAAATGTAAAATATATTTGTTGAACAGAGCAGAGTGAGCATGCAAACTAAATCATGCTGTTATGTGATTCCACATTATTTTCAGAAAATTTGCCCAAAATATCCATCCTGTCAATAAGCTTGTATATTTAGTTTGCTAGTTTGACATCGGCTACGCTCCTTTCATGTCATGTCAACTTTGTCTAATCATCTCCAAGTCTATGAGCTGTGCTATTAAAAAAGAAAAATCAATCAAGACTTGAATGTTCTTTTCATTACGTTTGAATAGATCAGCCAAGGGGGGGGGGGTCAGCTTTTAATAGAACAATTCTAAATACTATTTGGTAAAAGTTTTTTTTCTTTTTTAAAAGCATGAATTTCAAAATTAGGATTGAAAAAGTGATTTTTTTATGAGAAGTTGTAAAATTAAAATTGAAAAACAAATTTAATGTGAGTAAATATACAAGGCAAAAGTTGAAATACTGGAAGAAAAAAAAGTCAATTAGTTTGGCATTGCCATAAAAAGTGGAAACATTTATTCAATATATGAATTTTCTTTCATTTAAAAATACACACGGCAAAAAAATCGGAACATTAGAGGAAAAAGTCAGAATTTTCACAAAGCTAATGTCAAAATATTTTGGATCAAAATGATTATATTGGTAAAAGGGTCCTCATTTTATAAGAACAATTTTGCACAAAAGTCTGATCCAAGAAGCTTGTCAACCCTCTTTGGATTATTGTAAATCTCTCTGTCCATCTGGAAATTCAATTAAAAAAAAAAAGAAAAAAGATCAACAGCAACAACAGCCATTTGTTTGTGTTAAAAACAGTCTGTTCTGCTGAATGGCGGGTAAAAAAAAAAATGACCTTCAAACTGAAGACACAAAAGCTTTTCACCATCTTGTGACCTTTTCCAACAAACATGTTTGAAAAATATTTGAAGAAAAAAAACAAAAACAAACATCTGGGGCCTCAGTGGACAATCTGTCGAGACGTTACAAAAGCGAGAAGAAGCTTGTAAACATTGTCGCTCACCAAATAATTCACGTGGATTTTTATATGATGGAGAATTTTCAATTTTACAAGAATAAAATCAGAGTTCTATGGAGTAACAATAAATGTTGTCGTTTTTGAGAATAACATTTTATTATGATAAATCCTGATTTAATTATTATTCTATTTGTGTTTCGGGACTTGCAGATTCACTCATTCACAGATTTTTTTTTTCGAATATATTCTTTGAATATCTTTTTCAATTATTGCTTTGTTTTGTTTTTAGCAGAGCCAACACTTATTCAACAATTTATTTGGGTTAATTACTTTATTGTTATTATTGAATCAACATTTCTCAAATTCATTTTCTTAATTGAATTTTTTCTTCATCTTGAGTTTAGCGGGTAACCACAGTGCCCCCTGCTGATGGCATTCAAATGGCGCACCCTCCTGCGACTCCACAGATTTGCGCTTTCTGAACGATGACTTGACGACAGACACGTCAAAAGGTTATCGTAAAGAATCTTTATTTCGCAATACAATAGCATCTTCGTTTGAATATTACAAACAGCGCGACGGGGAGGACGAGGAGCGAGCGTATCTGACAAAGATTGCGATGAACATGCAGCCCAGCAGGGACACGGTGGAGGCGGACAGGACCACCACCACCACGCTGCCCACCGCGTTGACCAGGGCACCCAGGCCCGCGCCCACCAAGATCTGGGCCAGCTGCACCATGCAAGTGAGGGCCGCGCAGTCCACGCCCGTGCCCCGCGACGACTCGCCGCCGCCGCCGCGACGATTCATTTCCTCCTGGCGGAGGAGGAGATCAAGGATTGGTTGATGATGAATTTTTAGTTGTTTTTTTTTTTTTTAAAGGATGTCTACATATAGATAGAGATAGCGTGGATGGCGATGGACCAGTCGCTGGCAAAGGAGGTGCCAGTCGTTGATTTGTCACATGCCTCAGCGCACGCAAAATGACCATTTTGTTCCATCTCCTCTAAACCTGATCATAAAGTATCAAAACTATTTTTTTTTCTCGGACATGCTGACAAAGAGCGGGCAGCCTCGCTTGCAAAGAATGGCAGTTACCTCCTCCTCGCGCTGGTACTCCGCAATGAGGTTGAAGGGGATGGTGTAGAGCGTGCTGGACATGACGCCAAAGACGCTGCACAGCACCAGCGTGGCCATCACGTTGGGGAAGAGGCCGATGAGGCTGGTGCCCAGGCCAAACACAAAGTAGCCCAGAAAGTACAAGCCCTTCAGGCCCACGTAGGGCAGCAAGAAGCGCTGAATGTCTTGATGCCCAAAAAAAAAAAAAAAACAATTATTAGGATCACACCCATTCTGCAGAGAGAAAAGCAAAACATGCCAGTTGAAATTCTGCCAAAAATGCAAAATCAAAATGATGCTTTTTTTCTTGAAGCCGATCGCAACGAAGCCTTCTTCCAAAGTTCAATTTTTTTGCAAACACGTCACGAACCCAAAAATGATCTTACATTCATTGTAGTCTAGTGGCCATTTCCCGGATAGGGAAAAAAAAGCTGTTTTTACTCGATGGGGTGTTTTTGCGCCACAAAAACAAATCCTTTGATCAAATGAACAAGCGCTTCTCCCAATTCATTTGTTCAATCGAGGTTTTTCTCGTCCTTTTATCAAAATCTTCCCGCGTGTTTCTTTGACGAAAAAAAATGGATCGCAAGTGAGCGTCCCATCGTAAAAGCTGCCGAAATCTCGGCTCGGCTTCCTGCCGATCAGGATGAGCGTGATTGCGAGTCGCTCAATCCTTCCTTCCTTCCGCTTTTTCCTTTCTACTTGTCGGAGCTGGCTTCGAGGAACGCTTCACAGGCCACGTCGTCAATCGTACCAAAAAGTGCACTTACAAGAGAAGAGAGCCGAGGACACGGCGTTGATGCACAAACCCCAGCAGCCAATTTCCACGCCGCGCTCGTACGCGGCGTAGGCCGTGGAGTTATGCTCGGCGTACGGGTCCCCCTTGTAGATGATCTGCAAAGAAAACGCACGGAGGCTTTTTTTTTTCCTTTCCGTTTGTTCGATTGAAATCAAAGCCTTATTTGATGGCGATGCGTTCAATGCCTTCCTGCGGCGTTTTTCACCTTCCGCCATTGAAGAGGCCGATTTTCACTCCAGCCTTTCGACTTTCACCGATTGGGTCAAGAGCCACGCCTCCAATAAAAAGCGTCACGCTTTCATCCATGCCGAAGCGCGCATCTCAGTTCTCCGTGTGATGCCGATAATTAATAACGCTCAAGCGGACCGTTTGTCCGCGAGGGGGTGACACAATCCTCATCTTCTATCGTCGTTCATCCGGGTGATTCCATTCTTTTCGCAAGTCAACTCCACACGGACTCATCCGAGACGGCTTTATCGGCTTTTGGTTAGGACTGCACGAGCGCGTTCCAACGACGACCGGTCTCATTCTTTTGGAATGGAGGCCGACCACGTTCATTGAGATGCCTCGCAGAGAAGTCTCGCTCCGTCATCAATTCATCATTGTCAATCGAGCCAATAACAGTTGAACGGGAAAGTTTGGACTTTGAAGGACAATTTTCAAAGAATTTCATTTGGAGTCATCAAACGTGGCCGCCATGCTCTGACTGACTAAATAATGAAATGGCAAATTGGCTCTAGGCAATTCAAATTTGAGAGCAATCTGAAAACATGCCGATGAGCGGCAATTGGAGACTTTTTTCACGATGGTTTCATGGAAGTTGAGCCGGCTTGAGCGGCGGTCCTCACCTGTCCCATGAAGTCAGTGAAGAAGAGCATGTTGCAGAGGAACGCCGCCCATCCCAGCAGGTGACTGATGCACAGGTAGCGGTAGTGGCTCGGCATGCCGATGATGGCTTTCAGCAGCGACTTCAGTGTCATCCGCTCACGGGCCTACGCACGCACACGAAGAAGCGTGCAAACGCACACATCGCCTTGGTAAACCTCCTGAGAAGTCATCGCAATGAGCAGCTGATTAATTAGATATTTTATAATATAATAACTGATAAAATTTCCATACACACACACACACAAAATTTTTTGATAATATTTAGATTTTTAATTTGTGGGTGCCTAACTCGGAAAATGTGTCGACTGTCGTTTTGAGTAGTAATATCACCATTCACCACTAGATGGGAGACATGGCTTAGTGTCTCCCAGCGTCACAGGCGGCTCGGGAAGCAAGTTTTCTCCATTTCGTATCATCGATTGCAACAGATGGCATGTCAGCCCATTTGATTTGAATTTCTTTCAAGTCGCTCGCCGGGTCTCCTGGCTGGAGTCGTTTTATCCTGCAAATGAATTTCAATGCAAATGGGCAAAATACTTTTTTGCGGCTTTGAAATGGCTTTGCAGTGAGATGATTTTTGGAGAAAAACAATGCACAAAACAAATTCTTGCTCTCGTTATTTGTTGCTTGTTCAGCGGTTTTGTGCCGCCCTTGAACGGCAAGAGATGACAAATTGTGGCGCGCTGCAGCATTCAATTGGCCTGTCCCTGAAAAACAGTCTTCGCTGAAGTCTGCTTAAAAATAGCAAGATGCAGCGTGCGGACACTCTACCTCCTTGCTGGGCTGTTTGGCACTGGAGGTGACGGCGTTGGCCTCCCCGAGAGCAGAGAAGGACCGCTGTCGGATGTCCGCGACCTGCGGCGGCGGCGGGTCCTCGGCTTCGTTGCCCAGAGTTCCGTAGCCGTTCCGTTGGGACCCCAGACGCCTCAGGGCGCCGAGGGCCGAGGGTCGGCGGGCCAACGCCTTTTCTAGGGGCTCCTCGGGAATGCTGAAGAGATGCACGGTGAGGAAGACGCTCCAGGTGAGCGCCGAGAAGAAGAAGATGACCTGGTACTCGGAGCCCAGCAGCTGGCCCAGGATGGAGTGACCCCAGTCCATAGCGCCCACCAGGTAGCCGAATGCTCCGCCAAGACCTGGGAGAGAACACATCATAATAACGGGAAAAAAAAAGGCAAATACACACTCATGAATGCGCCGTTCGCCATTTATAACCATCACTTGCACACGCACCCAAAAAAACGGATATTTCGAGACCGATGCTGATTGCAATATTGGACTGATTGACAATACTTTGACTTTACAATAGAGAGGACAAAAAACAGCGTCCGATTAATTGAGGATTTTTGGGGGGGGGTCGGGGGGGCATTTGTTTTGTAATGTATGTAAAAAATAAATCTGTACTAAATCTTATTTCTGCAAAATTGATCAAACCAGCAGTCTGATCAATTGGAAATGAAGGGAATAAAAAGCTCTCAGGGAGTCGGGAAACTTGCAGTAATGGAGCGTTGTATAACAAAGTGACTTTTGCTCGCCGCAGTATGTCGACGAATAATGCGTCTGCAAAATGACCGTGCATTACTTTGTACGAAAGGCTTTTGAAAGTGAATTCCTGGTGAGCACGCATCGAGTGCTCCTCCTCCTTCTGTACCCTCCATCTCACCCCCGCATTCCAAGAGTCATGTGCACGCGAGGCCTCCGAGTTTGGCTCAGCCCAGACCCATGACTGCAGCACATGACCGCTGGATTACGTGCAGCCGCACTTTGTCAGACGCTCACATCAGCACAAGCCTTCCACGGAACATGAGTAGCATGGTGTTCTTCTCAACTGGAGTCCATGAGTCATAGGTCAGAAGTCTACACACCCCATATGTTGTGACATGTTCACTTCACCACTTGAAAAAAAATCCATTACGTGATATAGATTACGATTGAATAAACGAGTAATAAAATAAAACATGTCACTTATGTGTATATCCATCCATCCATCTTCTGTACCGCTTCTCCTCACGCGGGTCGCGGGGGGTACTGGAGCCTATCCCAGCTATCTTTGGGCAGTAGGCGGGGGACACCCTGAACTGGTTGCCAGCCAATCGCAGGGCACACAAAGACGAACATCCATCCGCACTCACACTCATACCGAGGGGCAATTTAGAATGTTCCATCGGCCTGCCATGCATGTTTTTGGAATGTGGGAGGAAACCGGAGTACCCGGAGGAAACCCACGCAGGCACGGGGAGAACATGCAAACTCCGCACAGGATGGCCGGAGCCGAGATTGAACCCACGACCGATGCCGTCTCACTGTGAGGCCATCGTGCTAACCAGTCGGCCACCGTGCCGCCACTTATGTGTATATATATATATATATATATATACAATTCAATATTTAGGGAGTTATCATTATTTTATTTACATTTAAACTGTGCATGGCAGCAAATGTCATTTGCTTTCCTCGAAACATTAATGAGAATGGGACAAAGGGACTTCAGAACCACAGGAGCGATTTTGCCGGATAAAACGGCACATTTGAGCAAGCCTGGTTTATTAAAAATGGATTAAAAGGAACTGCAACTGTGTCAGGCTGTCAGCATCAAAGTGTGCAAAGACATTTTTGCCTCTTAAAGCGCCTTGAAAAAGTAGACCGACGGCGCTGCCAGCCAATTTCAGGCACTCATTTAGTGGCTAGCTGCTAGCTAGTAGCTGCTAGCTAGCGGCTGCTAACACTGCTAATAGGCGCCGTAATCACACAATGTAAATGAAAAGTTTTCAATTATCCTTAATTAATAATTGAAATTGATCTCAGGATGAAGCGGTATTGAGGATGTTGGCAACAGTTTGTACAAACAATTTTCAAGCGGCTCTGACTCGGCAAATCAGGTGAACCGTCACGCCGACAAACAACATCAAACTAAAAGCCTGCCAAGGCTTTGGTGTCCTTGTCTTATTTGGTCACATTTCATTTTGAAGTTGAACTTCTCACTGCGAGTTACGATCACGTGTCGCTGCGACTGGCTGGTCAGGCTTCCCGACAGCGCACACAAAATAAAAAAACATTTCTAAGGCTTTTTTTTTTTTTAATTCAGGTAGGAACTCAAATTAGTCGAGGACTCGTTTCACACCTTCTCGCCGCAGAAGCAGCAGAACTATTCCCATTGCTTGAGTATTCGATGATACTTTGTGCTTTCCGAATGCAATTTCTAAGATCTTTATGGCATCATCAGAAGATGGCCAAGAGATGAAACAATCAGGAGACACACACACACACACACACACACCCATTCGTTCCGCCCACCTGCATGCTTGGAGATCAGTTGAATGGGAGAACAAACGATTGCTTTCAACTCCCACTCGGCAAAATAGCGCTCTTTTTTTTCTTCCAAGCTGATTTATTCATTTTCAACGGCTCTTTGCACCATTGAAAAGTTTAGGAATAAAAAAAATATCTATCTGATTATGTCTTCTCTTATTTTACAACCCACAAAGTTGTTTAGAACATAAAATCCAATGAAGCAAAACCGGAGAAGTGAAAAGTGGACGTGATTCTTACCAGTTAGCAAAGCGTGATAGTGGAGGCCTCGCTCCTTGTCCTGGTGGGAGCACACGTCAAACAGGTAGGCCTTGATGGGCCCGTCGATAAAGTCGGCGGCAAAGTCGAACAGCACCACGCCGAGCATCACCACCGCGATGGCCCACGTCCGCCGCGACGACCTGTCGGCGATCAGCGCTGCAAAACAACGGCCGGGCTTATTCTTATTCGGGCGGCCATCACGCTCTCGTCAACACGATGACAAAAGGAACGTGAGCCAAAGCCAATGCGGCATTTCCAAAACATGGATCTGTAACGCCAGGGTGGCCGTGAATGGAAGAGCTTGCAGGCACGCCGGCAGCCAAACGGACTCTTCCAGATATTAGCATCATCTTTAGCATGCTAATGCGCCATCGAAGGGGAGGAAATGCTGCGAGCGTTAATGAGAGGCTCCGAGATTCTGGCGGGCTCATTATCGCCACAAAGTAATGACTGAATTCCAATAACGGATACATCGTGGATGGTTGGGCTTATTGATCTGGGGGGCATTCAAGATGCGAAGCCGCGAGGCGTTCAGGGACCTCCTCGCTTAAATGGCAATGAGGGGATGACCACATTCGGCTTGAAAAAGAAACTTTGTTACTTTACTAATTTCTAGATTTTTAAAAAGGTCGACTTATTTGGAATGGCAAAACTAAACCCTAAAATGTACATTGTTTATAAACAGAAGAAAATTCTTTTGGGACTTTCTCTCCGCTTGAATGCTTCCCACCCGTTTTGTTATTGAAGCTAAATAACACTCTGCGGACAGCCCAGACGCCAATGCAGTTTTGAGCGAGCACAATCTCAAAATTGTGATTATGTAGTTTTATGTCGCATGCTTTGACGGTGACGGAATTGTCAGGGCTCGGAAAATGTGACACAACACGTCTGTGAGGTCAAGCCCTCCGTTTGGGAATCCCGAAATGCCTCACGATGTCCAAATGTAAACATCACTTTCCCTTTGGTCCGTGTTCCGTGTCGTACATTTGTTTAGGTATTGTCTTTAGTGAGTTCTATGTTGGTATTCGTGACGAAAAGTCACACCTGATAAAAAGTGACGTTTGACAGGCGTCCCTAATGCGATGTCCACTGAGCAGTCACTTGAAACCGGCAGATCAGCTCATGTTTGAATGCTGTTCTCCAAAAAAAAAGAAAAGATCCTATCCGGCTCATTCTCGTGATGCAGCCTCGCCGAGAATTTTTGGGTTTGTTTTTTTGGGGGTAAAATTTAACAGCAGCTCGTATGAACAAAGCACACATTGAATTTTAGTCACAAGTTGCAAATGTGACCGGCGTATTTGATCAAATGCGCCTTTTTTTTTGTCAGATGACGACTCAACACAAAGAACGCGATCGTGTTGTTACAGAGAAAGCCGCTTGGGGCGAGAGGAGAGTTGAAGGCGGCACAGACGCAAAAACCAACAAACGCCTTCAATGGACGTGACATTTTGAGTCTTTGACAAAAAGTCGTCGGAAAGGCAGCGGAAAACCAAAGAAGACAAAAATGTTCAATTGTTAAACTGCAAGGACAGATTTTTCTTTTAGGAATGAATGAATTTTTGTTGACAGAAATTGAGAGTTTGAACTGGTGAAGTTTCCAAACATCATGAAAGTTTTTTTTTTTTTTAAAAAGAGAAAAAAAAACATTTGTGTCAATGTTGGACGAGATGCTTTTCCAAACACGCGAGGTTCAATAAAGACGACATTTTTTGTCGATTCGATTGTCTTTGGTCGTTGGACTTTGTTTCCCTGACCATTTGTCTTGTTTTTTTTAAAAAGTCGTACATTAGATTCATTCAAAAGTCCATTTCTGTCCACGTTACGACGCCAACCGTGGAAGAAATTCTTTTTTCTTGCGTCCGCTTTGTCGTCGGTGTTTTTGCGGTCGGTTCGTTACGATCGCAAGCACTTTGGGTTAAGTTCAAGGAGACTTACAAATGTCTTTGATGCTCGCCCAAAAGACGGCACCCACGTAGAACGTCAACGGTACCTTATCGGCACGGCAACGGAGCCTCCTTTCCTCTCTTTTGCTCACCTGAAATGAGCAGATCGCCGTTGAGGAACATGGCGATGCCCACCAGCATGAGGAGGCCCAACGTCACGATGTAGGGCCGGCGCCGCCCCCACGGCGAGCGGCAGTAGTCGCTGGCCGAGCCGATGACGGGCTGCAGAAGGAAACCCAGGATGGGGCTGATCAGCCACACCAGGCTGTACATGCTGCGCGGCAGGCCCACGCTGAGCAGCACCGGCGTGACGAAGGCCGCCTCCACCGCGTAGCAGAATTCCCGTCCGAACATGACCAGGCCGTGGAGGATGAGGCGGCCCCGCGAGCGCCTGGGCGGCTCCACCTGCCCGAAGACGGCGTCCTCGCCGCCGTCCTTCGAGCCGCCCAAATCCTTGGAATGGCGGGGCGAGGACCTCGCGGGTTTGGCCGGCTCCGGGACCCGGCAAGGCTGCGGCCGGGCCGACCGGTCCTCGGACAAAAGGGTCATGATTGGAGGGGAGCAATCTGTGGACGAAAAGGTCTAAAGAGCCGCTCCTCGCACGGGGGCGGAAAAAAACGGCATCGCCGAGCGCGAGACCCTCACGGCTCGACCGCTCATGTGAGTCCTCGCCGGCCCGTCCGGGGAGAGCCAAGTTGTGCTCCGGCAAGGGAGGGAAAGAGAGAGGAGGAGAGAAGTCGGAGGCATTTATGAGATTAGCAAAGGTCTCGTCCCCTGAGCAAGACCTGAGGCGGCTCATGGGAATGAGCGAGGCCTCACGTGCATGCGAGTGTGTCAGGTCGCATTCAGAAGATCCGTTGAGAGACGAAAGTCACAATGCGACAAATATTCGATTGGACTTTTGAAAAGAGAACTTTTGAAGACACGCGTTCACGGCAAAGTCTCAACAGAGCGCATGTCAATACACTTGATTTTTTTCCCATAATGTTGATGGCGTCATCATTTATGTTTTTGGGGCGGCTCTTGTCAAGTCATTGAAATATTTTTCCAACGCACCGGCAGTGTAAGTCCGTATGATTGATGTCGTGGAAAACTATTGTTGTGCACGGAGCGCTTTTCAAAAGGAGGCGATAAAGGAAGGCAAATGTGAATTTCGATTTGCCTCAAGTCGGCCCATCCGCAGGTGGCTGAATTTCATTTGAAGTTCCTTCAGATGATAATCACACCAGTTGGACAATTTTCTCCGAAAAGCTTACAGGCGGGATGTTCTGGCGTCATGCTTCTCAGAGACAAAAAGCCACAGTTGTTTGTGAGGAAAAATGGGGAAAAAAAAGATGCATCACATGTCCTTTTTTTTTAGCTTTTCCAAAGAGCAAAAAGATTGTTGGAGCAATTGATCATTTACTCATCCTATCTTGTCACCAAGCACTGCAGGCCACATTTTTGAAATCCAGCAAGTTTCTATCCAGCTTGGTGAGGCCTGAGCCGGTTGACTTTGGACGAGAGGCAGCGTGGTTCACACTCACAAGAACGCCTACACAACATTTACAGTCTTTGGTACTTTTTGAACGTGCGAGTAAGCCGCCGTAAAAGATCGGCGCAATTTGGAACCTTCTTGTGCTATCTAGAGTGAATTATAAAAAAAATGCAGGGATTGCCTACTGGGGCGCCCTCCGGTGGCCTCTCGGCAGGACTGCAAGCCCATTAAAATGGATGGGGGGATTTGTTTACGTTTTTACCTCCGAAAAAGTGTCTTTGCCAGCGAAAGCAACGCATCATCTCGGATGGGAAGTCACAAAAAAACGATCACTGGTTTTAAGGTACCAGCGTATATTTTGAATTTTAGATGACAGGAAAATAAAAATGCGCGTGCAAGAAAAATCAACAATCAAGGATTCGGAGCACTTTTATCCAAAGCATCGGTGGTGACGCTTAATATTCAGGTTGGGAAAAAGTTTTACTCTAGGTTGGTGATTTCACAGCTCGCCACATTCTTTTGACACGTTTGAAAGCATTCGCCGTCTGGGGAAAGGCAAAGAAATGTTAGTTTAACATCGCGATCTTCTGCTTAAGAAATCGCAACGAGGGAGCATGAACGTCATCGGGCTCAATTTTCCGCCTGCTCCCACTGGATAATCGGTGGCTTGCGACGGCACATTCTCGAGTCTGAGGAAAATAATAGCAGTCATTTGCCGCACAAAAGCCGAGATTACTATAATTGCGCGACATCGACAATCCTCTGAAAAAAGGAAAAGTGATTTCAATTTTCTTGTTTTTTTTTTTTTTTTTTTATTTGTTTTGTTTTGTCCACTTTAATGATGATCATAAAACGCATTTAAAAGAGCAGAGAAAGAAAACGCCCGTGAACATGAATTACAGTTTTAAATGGTCATTTTATTTATTGACGGGGAAAAAAATAATCAAAACGAGTGAGTGCATGGTTGGGTGTGAAAGGAATTAGGGGCACTTTCAATTCAAGATGCCAAGATGTGCAAATTGTTTTTGAAGGCCACCTCAAATCAAATTTTTTTTTTTTTTCATGTGTCATCAAATGACTTTCTCATTCTTAACTGCCATGTCCAAATCTAAAAGAAACAAAGTCGAGCGCTTTGCGCTAAACGCGCAGACGCAGATGCAAGCTCCAGACTTTCGGTTATCCTACAAACGCCATTGGATGGAAGGCGGACAATTGCATTTTCCAGCACGTCGTCAGCTGAGCGAGGAAGCTGCATCCTGACATGTCGGCCCACCCGCACCTCCCAAAGCCGCCACTTAACACCACAATTTGACGTTTGCTTTGTACCAAAGCAGGACAGCTGAAGACGGTCGCCATTATCTCTGGAGAAGTGGTCAAAGACACGATAGCCCCCGTGAGTGCACGGCGTGGAAATTCAGACGCTCGTCTTTGACCTGAAAATGGCTGCCGCAAACAGAGATGGCAGACTTGCTTTGTTTTTTTTTTCCCGTCTCATGGTGCCGTGTAGCAGAAGTCATTTGGAAGCGGCTGACAACATTTCTTTCAAGAACTTGTTCGTCTCAAAGTGACCCTTCAAACTTTTTTTTTTTTTTGTGTTCCATGACGAGCCATCAAGCTCCACTGACATGCTTTGCCCACACGCACTCTTGAAACAAAACTCTCATCCGGCCAGCAGACGTGCTTCAAATTCGGTTTCAAGGACAAGTTGGTCTTTGTTCAACTAGTATTTACCGCCACATATGCGACCGGTGGAACAATTAAAGGAACACTTTTGCACCAGGACAGAACATGAATTGACCTCGACTCGGGTGAGGTGAGGGCGGTTACGTTGGGTAACTTTTAGCCGAGGGAAGATTTGGTTGCGCTGAGTTGGCTGCTCACACAGACAGAGAAATATTTTATCTCAACTTTAAAAAGACAAAAAGTGCAGTCCGCCAGGCAAGAGAAATTTGGTTCGAAGCAAAAGTTGAAATTGAAAAGATGCAGCAGAGAAGAAAAGCAATCACAGGAAATACAGAAACAAAAGATTGTGGCGGTTCTACGGTCACAAAGTGAAAAGTTCCGTTCCAAACTCAACTTTTATCAACTGCCGTTGCAAAACGCTCTCTGCATCTTTCGCTCATTTTGTAGCGGCGACCCGATGGAAGAGGCTGAAATTGTCCGAGAGTAGTAGGAGGCAGATATCGTCTCGGACGACGTGGCTGGCCTCTGCGATCACGATCATCTTCCGAGCGCGCCTCACGATACGGTCGAGCGACTTCTTGGTTCGGTTGCCGAAACGTCACGACAGTCGATAAATCCGAAGACGTCATAAGACAGGAGACGGTTCGCGGATTTCCGTCCGTTCTGTTAAGTGCTGTGCTGCGAGATTTGTCGAAGGTCAAATATGTGCAGTGGCTCAATTCAGTGGTTGAAATTTTGTAGCAGTTGGTTGCCTTGGCGTCGCCATGGTAACAAAAAGGTTCTGATCCACCGGCCCATCGTAAGGCTGCCCATATTTAGGAAATAAAGTCAAAGTCTACTTGCAGTGACCATCCAAAGTGTTTTATTGAAACAACTTTAGTCTCTGAAGATTTTTTTTTTAGCAGCAATAAAAGTAAAAACTCGAATTAAGGTCTTCTGACGGCTTTTGCCGCCGATGGCTTCAAGACGCGATCGATCAAAGTTCCCCATCTGACGAATTTGTGAACAAATGATTCATCGCTTTGAGGTCAGCGGAAAGGATGTTACAGTTTTGCCTTGACAGCGTTGCACTCCACCACGCCTGCGGTCAGCATCTTGTCAATTTCAGAGGATTCAAAGCCGTATTCCTTCAGAACCTCCACAGTGTGTTCGCCGATAAGCGGCCCGGGGTTGAGGGAAACTTGGGCGGGGGTCCGGGAGAGGAGC
This sequence comes from Idiotropiscis lumnitzeri, assembly GCF_059441095.1. Classification (NCBI taxonomy): domain Eukaryota; kingdom Metazoa; phylum Chordata; class Actinopteri; order Syngnathiformes; family Syngnathidae; genus Idiotropiscis; species Idiotropiscis lumnitzeri. The sequence goes on from NC_142408.1 coordinate 433,661, forward strand.
GGGGCCGGCCGGGGGCTTTCCTCCCCGCTGGAGTCCTTCACGAAGGAAGCCCTCTCGCTGTTGTGCGGGTGTGAGCTCACCTGCTCCAACGACAAGACGGGCGTCACGCAGGCGTCCGTGCCGTCGAAAAGACGCCGCCAGTCCGCCTGCGTTTTGGAGGCGAAGCGCTCGGAGAAGATCTGCCGGAGTTCCGGCCAGTCCGAAAAGCTCATCTGTGGCGGCAACTGGTCCTCTTCTAATTCCAAACCTTGCAATTAGGAAAAGCACATCACAGGCGGTTAGAAGCGATGCGCTTCAGTCCCATTTCGTAAGCGTTACTGGCTTACCAAGGAACTTTCCTGTCTCGATGGCCCATTTTGAAAAAGGGAAACAAAAAGAGCTACGATTACATCCGCGTTGTGGTCCCGAACACGCGACGAGACTCAGTAATCAGATTACAAAAATTAGAAGATGAATTTGTGACCGCCAAAATGTAATCTAGTACTTTTGTAAGATGTTAGCCCAAGCCTCCCTGAAGCTCTGAAAGCGCAAGTCGAACGCAAGAAGGCCTTTCGGTGACGCAAGCAGCCTCTCTGCAGCAGCATGCAAGATGACGAGTTTAGTGACGAGCACGGTCGACTAACCTCGAAGAAGTCGCTTATAAAAGTGCGGCTCAATGGCTCCCACGGCCACATGCTTGTCGTCGGCCGTCCGGTACGTGTCGTAGAAAGGAGCGCCGCCGTCCAACATGTTCTCCCCGCGACGACGATCCCACAGGCCGATGCTGCGCGATTTCCACACAAATGAGCCCACGTAGGCGGCTCCTTCCACCTGGGAGCGGATATCGGAAAGGCGGACGCTTCGTGATCCGATCTTACCAAAGGAACACTTGACAAAGTAAGACCATCTCTTTTTTTTTTTTTAAATTAGAAATTAGAAATCCCTTTATTGTCATTGTACTCAAGTGTGCAACGAGATTAGAGAGCTCCCCTCTCCAGTGCAATACAACAATAATACACGATGCTGCTTTCAGGATGACAAGTTGACATGCCCAAAAAAAAAAGAATATCAATGGCTTCCACTTTTGGCAAACTCTCGAAATTTACGGGAAATAGTACACAATTGCGGGACGGGGCGTGGATGTTTGTCGTACCTTGGCGAAATTTCAAAGTTGGACTTTGAAAAATTAGGCACGCGAATGAGTATATTCAATGCAGAAAATGGATGGACAGACTTTAAAAAAAAAATAATAAAATCAGAGTACTAAAGCTCCTGCGAGTTGGTCCGTTTCAGATGAGTGGTGAAGACGGACGCCTTGGTCAACAAACTCAGGCAAGAAAAGGCTTCTGGATTCAAATCTAATATAGAACGACCTATGAACAATTAACCTGAAGAAAATCCTTTGGGAACACATCGCGTGTGCTCATCTTGGTGACTTATTAGACAAAACAGAAATTGCACAGAAGCCGCTCTTCTCTTTTAAGTCAGCCACGGAAAGGCAAATTGTTTTGTGACGCTTTCGGAGGGTGAAGTGGGCCGAAGTAGAGATTTGGGACATTTTCAGATCAAGGCCAAAATGGGAAGTACGAGCAAGTTTCGGAAATGCCACAGCCTAAAGGATAAGCTACGGCAATCATTGTTTTCCCTCTTTAGCGCACGCAGCCTTATTTGCGTTGTGGCTCCTTTTCGGACCTTTGACACCTAAATGCCATCAAATTCTGAGCTGGATGGACGCAACCGCCTCTTTTTGCTTACCATGCTCGCGTCGATGATCTGCCCTTTGCCCGACTTTGTTCGCTCAAGCAACGCCATGACGATGCCGAGTGCACAGGTGAGCCCGCCGCCCGCAAAGTCCGCTAAGAGATTCAGCGGCGCATACAGCTTCTCTCCGCTGCGACCCAGGCGGGATAAAAGACCTGGGAAGAGCAATTGACCACACACACACACGGAAGAAATGAGCATAGAAACAAATTGCGAGAGGCAGGATACAAAACATTCACCGCAAGCAATTTGTGTCGGACAACGGCAGCAGCTACAGCAAGCTCGCTGAATGTTTTGTGTTTTATTGGTGCGTTCGTACCTGACATGGCCAGGTAATTGATATCATGTCCGGCCGCTGTGGCGTACATTCCGCTTTGTCCGTATCCCGTAAGGCGTGCGTACACTAGACTGGGATTTTCCTTTAGCATCTCCTCTGGACCGAGACCGAGTTTCTCCATCACGCCTAAGAGATCATAATAAAGCTGATTTGTACTTTTTGTGTTCCCCCACCATACCGCCATTCATCACTTGCGTCTCCACGATATGCTGGTTTTTTTTTTTAAGCCATTTCTTTTTTTGTCATGTGATTTGACAGTAAGGCTCACTTGTGGGAGGGGTAGAATAAAACTTTGAAAAATATATATATTCGCGTGGAAAATAGGTAGAGTTCTTTAGTGATTCTGGTGGTCCCACCTTGGCGGTAGGGTTCAAGGACAACATCTGAGTGGACGCAGAGCTTTCGGAGCAGGGTAACGCCCTCAGAAGTCTTCAGGTTGATGGCCACAGAACGTTTGCCGCGAGCCTGCGTGTCCATAGATGCTCCGGCCTTCGTGCGATCTACGCGGACCACCTTGGCACCGAAGTCGGCCAGGATCATCCCACAGAACGGAGCCGGAGCAAGTCCCGCCAACTCGACCACACGTATCCCGGCCAACGCCATGTTGAAAACACTAAAAAATAAAAAAAACATTGACAAGAATGTGTTGGGATTTATTTATACGCATTAATAATTATTGTAAATGTTCAGGAACTGTAAATGTGTTAACCTAATTGCCAAGCCATTTTTTTATTTTTGGAACATTTCAACCAGTTTCCATAAAGCAGGACCTTGATTAGAAAATACAAGTACAAATTTGAGATTTTCCAGTTGCATGCCAACGCTTGGTAGTTTTGCTTTGTGCCGCTTGTATTTTTATTCAATAAATGGATTTATTTCTCTATTAAAAGCAGCGTGAAAAAATGTATCGTTGGGGGAAGATGGACCGGATTAATGAATAATGACGTTTCAATCTCAACGGGGAAAATTGAGTAACAATGAAATGATTTGAGGTTGCTCGTTTGTTCATGTAACGAATTGAGAGCGCAAGTCGAAGTATGTCATATGTCCCAAAGATATTTGGTGCTTTCTGGTGGTCAGGAAAAAAAAAGTGTGCACGGTCTAATGAACGCGCCACGGCTAAAAACAAAGCTAGCATTCTGGTGGTGCGAGTCACGACACAGACATTGAAGATGAAATACAAGCTACTGTTGTCCAAAGTCCAAAGTTGTTTTCTGTGGGATATTTGTGGCGAAGTGCGACTTTCCACGACGTTCAACGAACACGACAAACAACACGCACGTTAACATTTTTTTCTATCGGTGCCAAAAGAAAATCTGAGACAAGATAGGCGAACCTGGGTATCTTTTTCACGATGAAATTGGCTCCCGTCAAGAGTTGAACCGCTGTGTAAAATTGCGCGCGCAGATACCATGGATCACGTGACTATCAAATTGTCGGAAGTGGCAAAGCTATTCCGTGTCAGTCACGTGGTTAACAAAACTTCTCTTGAAAAAACCGTAGACCCTCAAAGCTTTTGGGGAAATTGAGTTTTTGATGGTAGCCTTTGGAATTAAAACTAAAACAATTCGAAACAGACGCAAGCGACATTACATGAACATTCTGTGTTACTGTGTCAAATGGTTTCATGAACCACTCTTAAGTCTACACTTATAAAGGAGAGAAAAAATATTGAGCGAAATTATCTCACATTACAGGATGAGTATATAGAAAGGATGTCCGTATTGCAATAATTTATATAGTAAAATTATTCATTTACGTGCACATTTGTTTTTCTGCCAATAAACTCGTGATTTTACGAGTAGCACACAAGGCTGCACACGAAGAGTTGCTTGTGGCACATTCTTCCAAATGTCAAAGCACAAAAAATAAAAAATATTTTTTTTTTTAAATCCCTCGTCGCGAGTCAAGTCTGAAGATTTCCCTCAGCCTCGCTGTGACCTTTCCTGATATTTATTAGTTGCTGACATATAAAATAATATGAATTCGAAAAGCATGCTTTCAACTTTGACACTTCTTCCTTATCCTCTGCTTTCAGTACAGGGAAGGGAATAATATGATCCAGTTGAATATGTTTGCTGACTTACAAACAAATGAAATGTCTCCAGTTGGATGGCTTTTTCTTATCGTGGTAATAGACAAAATGTCAGTCAAAATGCATTCAAACACAATATATGAAAAGTATACAATGTTGTGTCATTGGTTTCAGTTAAATGAGTATTGAGCCCCAAAAAGCGGATAGGGATGGCACCAAAAGAAGCACGTTGTCTAATATGGAAGGGAGTTAAAAATCTCTGCTTCCCTCTATTGGCCATGCACTATAACTGCACTTGACAGTCTTCGAGGGGACAGAGAGTGGTGGTCCTAGCTTGAGAACACTTTTTAAATTAATATGAGCTTTGAGCTCTAATCTCGTTGAGTACAATGACAATAAAGGGATTTCTGATTCTGATTCTGAAAAGGTACCCTGTGGTTGAGCCACTGGGACAGGAAGTGTGACAGCAATTTGAAGACCGGTGCAGAGATCCGAGAGTGTGCAATAAAATAAATAAATGAATAAATACATAAGACCACAGTGGTATCAAATGGAACGGGGTTAGGCCCCGAGAATTTTTAGGAATAAGGTTGGTGGGTCCGTTATAAATACAAAGTTTGCAAAATTATTTTGTGTATTTCTTTCATTATTTATTTCGGGGTATATAGATTAGCATGGCCTAACTGTCTCCACTGCTGATCAGCATCACACTTGATTGCTGGGTAAAGTTGTCAAGGGTGTGTGAAGCTCACTTGCTTGAGACATTAATTCTAAAAAAAATAAATAATAATTCGGACCCTGTGAAAGAGTCAAAGAACAAAAAGCCAAAGTTATGTTCAAATCTAAAACTCACGGCATAGAACAGTTGTCAAATATGTTGCATCAAAGGAAGCACAATGGAAGGGCTCCCACGGGAGGGATCGCAACAATGTCATGCATGGAGCGGTGCCGCAAGACCTTTCCTGTAAAATCACATCCAGGAAGTCAAGTTTCCATGTAAACACAAATCCTGAGAAGCGCCATGCCGCGAATAAATACACTGTCACTATGCATCAATCACTTGCTGTAAAAAAAAAAAAAATACTACTACTACAAAAAAAAAAAATATATATATATATATTTATATATATTTATAAATAAATAAATAAACACAAATAAAACTTGAAAGCTGGTATGAAATGACTTTGCTCACAAGCATAAGCCAAAACGTCATTAAAATAATTGTCAATGGTTCAATGCCTCTCAACTTTCTCTTAACTTTAAGGCATGACAGTTTCCGGGGCATGTTGGAGTCACATTCGGCTATTTTTGCGCCTCTTATGGACGACATTAGCAGATGCAAACTTTGACACATTTGGATTATTGTTCCAAGCAGAACAATTGTTCAGACACGAAGTGGGCGTTCTTAATTGGAAACGCAGACGGCTTGTGAACAATGGGGTGTGGTGTTGGGGGGGGTCGTCATGAGGACAAAACATCCAGGTGGGATAAAGTATTGGTGTCTGGATACGTGATGCAGACAGAGTATGGCAGAGATGATAAATGTTGATCTTAAATAAAATAAATAAATAAATAAAAAAACTCTGGTAAAAGTACAAGTGCTGATAGTATTTGAGTAAATTAACGTTACATTCCAGACTAAATAGTAACGCAATCATTTTGTACAAAGTGTTCCTCTGTTTACAGTAAACAAATCCCCTTCTCCCTCAAATCAACAAACTTATCATTTCATCATACATATCATAAATGGACGTGAAATGAACCTACAACTATCACTTTCTGTCGGCGTGTAACGTAGAATTCAGGAGAATTTCACAATAATCTTCAGCAAACACTCGACTGAGTTTGAAATACTAATTTTTTCCCCCCAAAGATTTAGTGTCAAATGTAAGTGCACCACCATCTAGTGACTGACAGTGGAATTACACCCAAAATAAACTATATATAGAGTTCTTAAATATAGCGTGACGTTTATATTAAAAAAAGCGTGACCGCAAACCCTGATGGAGCAATGCGTTCTTTCCTGTAATTATATTTGATTTTTCAGATACTTTTGATTTTCGTCCTAAACCATTGATCTAGCCGACAACACGCAACCGTCATCGTTAATGTGTTGATTTTTTTCTGCCTCATGAATTGCCAAGTTCTCAACCGCGGCGACTTTTAGTCTCGATTGACATCTTTTTCTTAAATGTCGTCATCGGCGGAGGTCGAAAATAGGAACAAGGCCATTTCAACAAGTGAGAACGCACATCCGGTTTCACATTTGAAACTAAAATCAAAAGCCAGATAGTAGTAACAAAAGTACTTTGTAATTTCCCTCCGAAAAGAATTTGAGGTACCAGTGGGTGTTGGCGTTATCCTCAGCAACGGGTGTGGAAGGCGCTGGTGTTTTCCCAACCGGGTTTTCCCAAACGACATCCTGAAAAAAAAAAAAAAGGGAAGTGCGAGTGCAGCCAAGAACATGATACATCCTGTTCTGTGATGGCCCGGCGCAGACAAAGCCAGATCGATGCACTGCGTTGGAAAAGAGCCTCAAGAGCCAAAACGGAAAATGCACGTTCCACCGCACGTAACTGGGGGGCCAATTTTGAGCCGAACTCTTCTCCGAGTCAGCAAAGACCTGATCCTCTCATGTGTCTCGGAGAGGTTATCCGGAGCGATTAGCGGGTGCCGCGATTTCTTTACATCCACACATTCGGAGAATCGACTGATTCGGAACGAGAATCCTCCCTTCCGATCAAAGTCGGCGAAGGCCCGAGTCTCGGATGTCTCGACAAGATCGGTGAATGATGCGGGCCACGTCAAGTTGGACTTTTCTTCACATTTACACATGTCGCAAATCTGCCCACATTGGATCAAAGTCAGCAAACACTCACATGTCGCATATGGTGAAAGATTCACGTTAATAATCCCATCAGCGGGCATGAAAACAATTATTCTGAAACGTTGGAAGCAACCGTCTTTACCGCGCTTGTCCGTGAAATCCGCATATGTGTTTGCGAGTAGAAGCATGGCGAGAAAAAGACGCAGCGGGCGCGAGACTGAACTGCCACATTTGCAGCCTCATGAGGAATTAGGAACGCGACGGAACAGCGCAAACGTGAAAAAGAAGCAACAACATTTGAAAAGTGGACCTTTGCTGACTTTTTGATGAGAAGAATTGGTCTCCAAATTGGCCCGGTTAATCCTGACCCGAACCAAAATCCAAACCTTCATCTTTTCTCCCTCGCCACAGGATCGCTGAGGAGAATATTTCAGCCCTGACAATTGCTCAAATTTGGCCAACTTGTCGTGTGTTTGCTTGTCGTTTGACATCCTTGGGAAGAGTTTTTGCACTGCTGGACTGATAACAAGAAAAGTCGTGCAAGTGCTTTTGGAAGGAGCTATAAGATTTGGGGAAAAAAAGAAGGATGTTTTGATTGGCAGCCACTGTACTATTGTGTCTTTGCACAAACAAAACACTTGTGACTTTCCCACATGATGGATCACTTTTACAAAAGAATTTGGGTCGTGCTTAAAACAAATATCAGCATGAACACGACACCAAATGACATCAGAGAATTAAAAAAAAAATTATATTTATATGTGTGTGTGTGTGAAAATGGATTGAGAAAATGTATGGCTACATGATAAATGTCTCGATTGGATAGCCGGTTTAATCCAAATCATGTCATGGGAGAGGGAAGGAGGAAGGCTTTGATTTGAGTTGGCCTTTTTGTCACGACTGCATTCAAGAATCTCACGATCCCTGACTTCCCCCCCTGGAGTTCGCTACTCCAAACTTTGAGCTCAAAGCGCCGCTAAATAAAGCCCGGCGGACGCATTGTTTAGGATCCAAAACATCTCTTTCAAAAAAACGGCCGCCTTATAAAACGTCATTCCTGTATGGGTCAAACTTTTTTTTTTTTGTTTTTTCTTTCTTGTAACGCACATTCACATGATTCACATCACGGGAAAGCCAACGAGTTGACACGCCTTTGCATTCCTCAACTCCTACATCCCGATTTAACTCTCGCGCTGCCAACAAATCGATCAGCAATTTGATTTCATTCTCCGAGTATTGACGCGACTATACTTTGTTTCTGTACTTCGGTCGATTTTTCCGCTGTCTTTACTTCTTCCCGGACTTTTTATTCTCTTCATAACGTTAAAATGTGAGGACAAAAAATAGCCTCTCTTATCAAAACCATGTTGAGCTCTGCTTCTCGAGCACATCTAAATCATGTATTAAATAAATAAAGAATATCTTCAGATGCTGTCATCGAATTGGACAGCGAAAGAGTGGGAAAAGTGAGAAGTCCCACAAGTCAAGACTCTCAAGACATGTCCGGGAGGGATTTACTTTTCTCTACATTGCAAGGATGAAAAAAAATCCAATAAAAAAAATAAATAAACATAACTTCATCTCGACAAGACATATAATCTCTTAGGTAGGAGGAACGCTTATTAAAATTAATTCCGCGCAGGTTTTTTTCCCCAATCATAAAACAGCAGTTGTTGCTAGGCAGACTTTAAAGTCCAGGAAATTCAAATTAGCATTTGCCATTTTGCACACACCTGTTGCCCCCCGCCAACAAAACCGAAATGGCACGGAGAGTCGGCACACAGCCAAAGTCACAAATTTATGCAATGACTTCCAACAAAAATACAACATTTTTTCGAGGGTGGCCGGGGTATAAAATGACACCATTTGAGAGCCGTTCAATTGATGGCGCAATTTTAAATTCACATTTTGGTTTGTTTGAAAAAGTTGGAGATTAGGTGGACATTGCCTCATCTGCCTTACAATACAAAATTGCTGCTGGTAATTTCTTTATTTTTGATCCCAAAAACAGCACATACATTTTTTCCGATTATTTTTTGAAATCACACATGAACACACTGCAAAAAAGTGGAATTGACATTTCCAACACGGTTATTATGTCGAAGGCACGACCTCGTTTTGATGTGTTCACACAAAAGCGTCAGCTGATTTTTGGTGCATGGCGTCGGCGGGCGCTCTTTCACGGTGGACTCGCCTCACACGTACGACGCAGACGAAGCGGCACGAAGGCAACGCTTCCCAAAGACTAGTTTGAAAAGTCTGGACACGCAAACGCCTCCGTGGCAACACGTGAGCCGTTTATTCAAAGCTCATGACACAAAAGGCTTCAAGCCGCTTCGTGAGTGTCAAGTAACCACGTACAAAGAAACCGTTAGCGTAATTTGCTTTTGTTGAAAATGCGGGAAAGCCCATTTTCACTCTGGCGAAACTTAAAATAGTTTGTCGGAAGTGTAGGAAAAGGAAGTATGTAGCCTTGAAATCTTGAGTTCACTCAACTTTTTCTTTTCACATTCTACAAGCTGAAAGTTGCAACAATTTAAGTAAAGTTTGTCTACTTTTAGCAGATATCTGCACCTTTACTTAAGTATAGAGTTTGAGATCCTTTGCCGTGTGTGTGTGTGTGTGTGTGTGTGTGTGCGTGTAGATATATATTTAGACAGTCGGCGCTGGTCTGATTTGCCAATGACTTGGAACCGAGCCCAGTGGGTCAGTTTTAACGGCACCATGTACACCGGGTCACCTTTAAACACATACGGCAACATGTAAACTTGAGGAGAGGGTGTGAGTCACACCACTCACAAGATTAGGAGTCAAGACCGAAAAAAAAAAATCAGGTCGTGCTTAAACTTGCTTAAAGGTCACTAGTTTTTTTTTTTTCACTTACCCGATCAAAAACATGAAGTAAAGCTCCACATTTTGTGTGCTTCTGCAAGAGGGAGGGCTGCGCCGCTGTGGGTGTGGTCGCAGCAGACATCAATCGGAGCTCATTTTTGGCTCTTTTCCTTCCCTTGAAATATTGCAGAAGAACATCTGCGCCATAAAGTGGGCACTTAGAGACCACCAAAACAGCAAAATGTGGTTTACATACGCATCTTTTCTTAACTTTTACTACAAACGACCTTGCCCATCCATTTTTGTTGTTTTTTTTTTGACTACGCCCCTTGAGCTCAAACGTTTGTCCACCTCTGCTCTAAATTCTCGGTAAGTGTGAATGTGAGCGTGCGCGACTTGTTTGGTCCGTTTGTGCCCTCCACGGTCCGGTCCGATTCTCTCACCCAGAGTGGGATGGGCATCTTAGCCCAAATGAGGCCAAGCACTCTCAGAAATAAACAATGAATGTCTCCTTTAAGTTTTGGATCCGATTGTGTACAGCGATTGTCAACTTGTATTCTCAAGGGTATGACAAGGACAATGGCGTATTCTCGAGTTGTGAGTGAGGCTCAACACGAGAAGCCCCCTCTTATCGTTGTTTGGCTTGGGGGGCGGGCACGCGGGCACGCGGTCGCGCGGTCGCGGCTGGTGTTGGGGAGGTTGGACCCAAAGACGAGCGTGGGTTGGAAATCTCAAACGCGCTCACGACTCTCGCGCGTTCCCGTGTAGCCAATGAAAGCTCGCCGAAGCAGATCCTGCCCGCCATACAAATAAGCGGGAGCTCACTTGGAGCGAACCCACTTTTAAGGTCGCGCTCCCACGTCGGTGAGCCATTAGCAAGTTCGGAGGAGTTGTAAAACTTCAAGGAACGCTACTTTTGATCGTCATATACAACTTTTTTTTTGGACGTCTCCACCTGCGAGCATGACGCGGCGGTCGTGCGCCATCTACGCGGTGGGCGTCATCTGCGCCACCCTCCTCATTGTTGGCATCGGTCTGATCGCCTCGCAGGCTTTCCGCAAGCTGATGCACAACCGCCTCAAGAAGGTAACCAAAACCATCGTAATCTCTCTTTTTGGTTTTTTTTTGCATGAGACGCTGCACTTCCGTTGTGTGCAAAGCGGATGACAGTTGAGGGTTGATAAAGGCGAGTTTGTGTTTTTTTTCAACGCGCCACTTGCAGAGAGGATTCATCACATCGCTGCACTTCCGAAATAAAGAAAGAAATGAGCAAAACACTTCAAAGTCTTCTTTAAAGGGATACGAACAAGCGTCATTGCAGAAAATGACTTGAGGAAAAGTTTAAAGCCACTTTGTGGAATATTCCTTAAGTAAAATGGTTAAAGTATGAGATTTGCTGGATTTAAGTATCAAAATATATATTTTCCATTATCAAGTATACTTATTTTATTTTACCTTTATTTTTCCAGATAAGGCAATTGAGAACAGTTTTCACAAAACAAAAACAAAATATATATATATATATTGGCAGACAATTGGTTAGCACGATGGCCTCACACAGTTTGCATGTTCTCCCCGTGCCTGCGTGGGTTTTCTCCGGGTACTCCGGTTTCCTCCCATTCTCCAAAAACATGCGTGGCAGGCCGATTGAACACTCGAAATTGTCTCTCAGTGTGAGTGTGAGCGCAGATGGTTGTTTGTCTCTGTGTGCCCTGCGATTGGCTGGCAACCCGTTCAGGGTGTGACCCCGCCTACTGCCCTACCGCACCCCCCGCGACCGGCATAATGAGATCATGGATGGATGGATGGACAGGCAACAATCGTTACACGTCGACATCTTGTATTGAGCGGAAGTCTTAAACGATTCCCAAAAAGTCCGTCGTCGAACATAAAAGTAAATGAGAGCGAGCGAGTGAGAGAAAGCGCAATGGTCGCATTTGCGCCCGTGTTAAAACTTTCTTATTAGCTGCTTCTCATTTAGTTCAGGAAGGACTCTTTTATGGCTAGTCAAAAAAAGAATCGAAAAGATATCCACAAGTCTATTTTTCTTGACCGTAATTGTTGTCATTTGCGATATAAGCGAGACGCGGCTGCTTGGATATCTCCAATCTAGTTTTAAGACGGCAAAATGATGCGGTGATGTGAAATGAGCCGGCCAAATCAATCATTTGACTCATTTCACTTTTTGGAAAACTTTTCTCGTGCGTTGACGTCAAGTCGGCTGAAAAAAGTTGGAGAAAGTCACCTCGGGCAGGAAGGTGAAGCGGACTTTTTGGTCCCGTCGTCTCGGAAGTGACAATTCCGAGCGAAGTGGGTCTTTTTTTTCTTTTTCAACGACTTGTTGCCTGCTGAGTGTCGTTTGATCCGAGCAAACATTCATATCGTCATCTTTGGAGTTGAAAGAAATTCCTTGGCAAGGCACCGATTGCAATCTTTTTTTTCTTCCCGTTTGGGGTGATAAGGGCGCAAATAGGCCGGTGGCTTTCTCCTCAGACATTTTAAAGTGAGTGGATGAGGGTCTGATTGGCGAAACGGGTCAACAATGTGGCCACGGAAGTTTTGGGCTCCAGGAGCGGCCCGTGCTTTCGCGACTCGGGCCTTCCACAAGAATTTTCCCGTCTTTTGAGAAAATTGGTCAATGGATATAAGAAGGCCAACGGACGCCGACGTCATCCGTTGCAGCGATTCGGATTGTTTCGGTCGGAAGGCAAAAGTTTTTGTCACCTCACTGAGGGCAACCAGTGAGGATTTGATTCAAGAAAGAAGGCCCGCACGACGGATTCTGTTGGATCCGGGCAGATTCGATGAAGACGGCGAACATAAAAGCCGAAATGTTAACACGAGCCGAGAGAACGACTCTTGCGATTATTTTCAAATTGATCGTAAATATAAAATGGTGCGGAGGCCAACAAAGTGCGTCGGGATGGTTTGGCCCGGCGCCCTTCAATTGCAGCGGCGGCGAAACGTGACACGAGCCGCACGGCTCCGGTGACGCGCGGCTTCGTGGAGGAGGCGGGCAGGTGCGAGACTCGAGTCGTCTTTGAAACGCAAAGAAAACAAACCAGGCTTTAACTTGCTCGGTCGAGACATTTTTCTCATCCCAAATGGGCGCCTTTGCACACGAAATGTTCGGAAAATGTCGAGCGAAAACAATGGCGTCGACCTTAAACGGTCTTTAAGTTGGATTGTTCCTCAGAAGATTTCAGGAATCTCCTCCGACGCCGTCTCCACATCAAAGGGCGTCTATTTGCTTTTTCACCCGCTCCGTGTTTTCAATCGGGGAGTGGCCGAGATGAGAGGGCTTCTCTCTTCCTGTTTTCCAAAGCACTAATTCAAGTGGCATGCTGGGAGGGCGGCCATGTTGAATCGCACGCTGGGAAGAGAAAAAAAAACGCGATGAAAGGACATGGGGCGGGAATCCAAGACGACAGCTTTATTGTCCTTGACCACTTTGTGAACGTCCGTCGGCGGATGAGGAGAATAGAAGCCAGAGGAGGGGGCGTCCCAAAGCGTCGTCGGGGACACCCCTTTTTTGGGGGGTGATTTACGCCGAGGCGCTACTTTGAACCAAAGTGACACAATTAGGCCAAACGGAGTTTTCCTTCTCGTGTGCAGTTGCGAGGCAAACTAATCCCGCCCCCTTCCTTCTCGCCTTCCCCGTGTTTCGCAATTCCTCCAAAGATCCCTGCGGTGATTGGTTGGGGTCGTTGTCCACCAGCGCAAATCCTTTGAAAATGGACGGGCGAGTTGAGGCCTGAGGAATGCGGCCCGGACGATTTGGCAACCTTTCGTGAATCACACGATCCGTCAGCGAGTCGCCCTGAGCGCCCGTCGCCAATGGCAACCGGCTGACAATGCCGCGGCGGCGGCGGCGGCGGCGGGGTCTCCCCTAATACCATTCATGTGCATGGCCAGACAGAGGCGCCCCTCCTTTTGTTGTCGGGGCTCTTTTGGTTGCGTCTTCTTCACTTGAAATTTCAATTTGTCTTACGACGCCCGGACATTCGGACGATTTCTCTCAAACTTTGTCCTTGTCAGCACGACATTTGGGCTCACAACGTGTCAGCTAACTCAAGTTGTCTCGACAGGAGATTGTTTTGGTGGAGGGGAGCCGCGTTTTTGAGTCGTGGAAGAGGCCCCCCCCGCCCGTCTACATGGAGTACTTCTTCTTCAACGTCACCAACGTGGATAAGTTCCTTGCCGGGGCCAAGCCCGTCGTCAACCAGGTCGGGCCCTACACGTACAGGTGGGGACCGAGACTTCCAATCAGATCTTGTCGGACTAACCCAACCCGACAAAAAACGAAATTGGCACCCAAAATGCTTGAAGCCAATTGAAAGAAATCTCCCCCAAAACGAGCCGTCATTCCAGCAGAGCGCAAAATTTGCCGACTTTAGGAGTGCGAGTTTATCGCGTCGACATCGACGCAGGCGCTCCACGACTAAAAAGTGCGTTGTTGATTTTTAAAGGGAATACAGGCACAAGGACAACGTGAGCATGCCGGCCGACGGCAAAACGGTGTCGGCGTACAACACCAAAAGCTTCGTGTTCCTGAGCGAGCGATCCGTGGGCGATCCTTGGTTGGACAACATCACCACGGTGAACATTCCCGCCTGGGTAAGCCAACGACAACAACGGCAAGGTCATTGGCCACGCCTCCTCCGGGCTCGTCCTTTGTGCGCAGGCGGTGATGAACAAGGTGAAAGGAAGCTTCTGGAAATCCTCCATGGTGTCCATCTGGATGAACTCCATCGGGAGCGGCCTGTTCACCACTCGCACCGTGGACCAACTTCTGTGGGGTTACGAGGACCCGCTGCTGGTTCGCGTGGCTCCAAACAGTCCCGAAGTTGAGACCACCTTTGGGCTCATGTACAAGGTACGCTAAGACGGACTTGACTTCAAAACAACTTTTGGTTTGGTGGAGCATGACCGATGGATTTTGGCGCATGCGAGAGTCTCCTGGAAGAGCAGCAGCTGAGGACTCGATTTCTTTTTTTGCTTCACGAGCGTCACTGCTGCTGTTTTGATGAGCAAACAAGTGCAAAGGGTGCCGACTCTTTCGCGTGAGTCGAGGTGATACAAGATACGACGGTGAGATTAGGTCTGAACAATTTTTCCGACCGATCGGCCGCTCCTTTTCTCCGAGATTTTGAAGCGTGCGGCTAATACAACGGTGCGACTTTTCCGTGCAATTTTTCTTTCACCACTAGGGGCGCTCCATAGTTCAGAAAATACGCTAAATTCGAGGTCTCCGTTTTTCAGTCAATTGGTGAGCATCATTTATGTTCTTTATTCTTTAAATTGCGTCGATAAAAGTTCAGTGCTTAAGAAATGAAGTCCACGTTGACATGATTGTTTCTTCAAATTTTTAACTTGGACTTAAGATGTCCCGTAAGGCAACGACTCATAACTCGATCAAACGTCTTTCACGTTAATTTGCTTTTATTTTAGCGTCAGCTGTCATCTTCTTTATTGTAACGCGGGAAGCGGACCTTGAAAAAAAGCTCTCCTTTCTCACATCGAGGGCATCAGAGTACGCAAACGTTTAAAAGCCTTTCGAGCCACGATTGCGAACCGCCCCAAAAATCTTTTCAGAAGCCAAAAGCGATGCACGCACTTGAGCAAGACCATTTTAGTCTGGACCGGATGATTCCGATGGCCGATATTTGAGAAAATACCGACCGTGTCAATTTGTGTCGCCGCCCTCAGAAAAACGGAAGCAACGACGGGGAATTCGTCTTCCACACTGGGGAGCAGAATTATTTGGATTACGGCCGAGTGGAAACATGGAAAGGTCAAAGGTAACCACGCATTCCTCCCTTACTTCTGCTTGGCCACACTTTAATGCAGTCCTTCGGTCAACTTTTTCGAATGTTTGCCGTCAACTCCGAGGACGGCGAGCCTAATGGCTCCACGGTGACGACTTAACGCGTCATCGTCGGCCGTAGCGCTCGTTCTCCTTTCAGATCCGTATCATCAAGCACTTCTCTCGACGATAAGAAATCTCGTACCAAGCGGCTAACGGAAACGGACGTCTCTCGGGAATGTTTTGCAGCCAGTTGACCTTCTGGAACTCCAACCAAAGCAACAGCATCAACGGCTCCGACGGAAGTGCCTTTCATCCCCTCCTGAAAAAAAACCAACGCATTTACATCTTCACCCCGGACCTTTGCAGGTATTTCATCTTCCCGGTTGCTTGTGTCAAACGCTCGCAATTTCATGTCCTTCTTCTTTACGCGCCAGAAAAAGTACTTTGGGCTTGGATGGAGCTTAGACGTCAACATGGGATCAGCAAAGCCAGAAAAATAACTTGATTTCGTCTCTGAATATTTACGGCGCATCACGTTGATGAGATCCTTTTGGATTTCAAATCTCTTTGAACGTTGCGTGGCTCAATAGCCAACAAGCGTACTTCCGCAAGTATGCTACTCGACATACGGTTTTCAAGGGACGTCTAAAAACGTTGAGTTCAGAAAGATCAGAATAGCGCAAAAAATAAATACTTGACGCCCTGCAAACATTTGCTAAAATGGCTTACATAAAATGCTTCAACTGTACCTATAGACTTAAGACCACAAATTATGATCCGGAAAGAAAAAATTATTTTAAACTCATTTGATAACATTACACTTCAAAAAAAAAAAAATATGCGGCCGAGGTTTTCCTCTGAAAACTCTCCACTAACAACTCAGGCTAAACTTTGCTCCGACCTGACATTGAGACATCACTTATATATAATCACAGAAATAATATAAATGTAATAATATCAAGTTGAATATTGACTTGCCACTTTAAATTGATGTAAATCAAGTCAAGAAAATAAACTAAAAATAAAAACATTTTTAAAAATTCCCCCAAAAAATAAATTAAAACTAAAATAATTGCGCAACCTGTGAATATGTGCGGGATCGTCAACTATATTTTTTGAAATAACATCTGGTGTTACGCATCTCTTCATTTCGGAAGTAACCTTCACCTCAAAAATCTTTTTGTCGCATGTGGAAAGAATCTGATGACGTTTCACCTTTGGCCCAGTCCGGGCGCGTGCCGTTAAGCCCCCCCCCCCCCGGCACATGTTTTCAAAACACTTTCACCCACTTACTCAACTCATTGTGGCTCTAGCAGGCAAACTAAAGTCGAACGCTGCCTCGTCCGCTTCCTGCACTTTTGACATTTTCTCTCGATGAGAGGAAATGTCCCGTTAAGTGTGGCAACGTTTGGCCACTGATTGCGTCGTGACATCTGGTCAAACCATTAAAAAAAAACGGAATTTCCCGTTTGTGACCGTTTGGCCTTCGAGCTGCCGGCGGCGCCACAAAAGCCTCCAAATGTCGATGAAGTGGAGACAGGTGCGACTCGTTGGATAGCTGGCTTGTCTTTTGCTTGCGCCGGACATAAATCACTCGTCGCACTCGGCCGTTTATTCCATATAAAGCGGAACCTCGCCCCCGTCAAACGTTGAGCCTTCGCAAAGATCCGAATCGGCTCTTCGCAATTAAATCAATGCTTTTCTTTTTTAATTTAGGGTGCAAAACGATATATATTTGTACAAATAATTATTGAGAATGGAAAATATGCGGCAATTCGTGCATCATTTAAGGCTTTACGAACCGTGCGAATCCCTCCAAACGTTTTCGTGTGACTGCACAGGAGTTTTTCAAGTTGATCATCCCAGTGTTCGCTTAGTCATTTCTGATCTTTTCTTCTTATAGCTTGGAAGTGGACGAGCATCACAAAAGAGATGGCGTTCCACCAAGCTCACCGCTCTTGTCTGTTAAACGGACATCAAATCATTTACACAACGTCATTTTCCAAAGTCTCATCTCGCAATTTTCACGGTGTCTCTCGCAGAGGTCAAGGGAAAGGCCGTTTCGGGATTGTTGCACACTGGCAAACACTCTATGGACTCTTTTGTTCTGTCTGAGAACCGTCAAGATTGCCTGGGAACTGTTCCGCATACTGCAGCTCTCTCAGAGGTCGCCATAAAAACAGCCCAAATGTTTCTGCTGGACTCCCGAAACGGTTTCATCGCCGAAGGTCGGAGTTGCTCCGCGGGGGGATTTTCCTCTTTTTTGATCATTTCAAGTTGTCGCTTTCACAGAGCAGCTGGCAAGAAGGCAAATAATCACACTTGAAACTTTCACTCAGGTGAATTTTCAAAAGCCAGAAACGACTGCAATGCTTCATGAAGCCATAGAGGAAGTCATAAAAGTCTCTGACGCTGTTCAAAGAAAGGTTTGGCGGCGGGGCGGAACCGGCAACGGCCGAATCCTGTCTGGAAATAGGATCCCGAAAACACCCGCCCCCCCCGATGGCGTCAAAGTTAAGTGCAAGACGCGGTGCCAAATGTGCACGTGGACAGCAATGGCGCCTTCTGGCTGTGCAGGTCCATCTACATGGAGTTTGAGAAGGACGTGGAGGTGAGAGGGATCCCGGCATACCGCTTCACGCCGCCGCGTTCCGTCCTGGCCAGCAAAGAGGAGAACCCGGCCAACGAGGGGTTCTGCGTCACCCCGCAGGAGTGCCTGGGGACGGGCCTCCTCAAAGTCAGTCCTTGTCGGAAAGGTAAACCAACGGATCTCTCTTTCCGATTCTTTCACGGTGTGTTGCGTAAACGGAGCGCGCCGTCCCGGACGTGAAGCCGCATGTCCGCAAGTGCCAGAAACTTGGGTCCGTTCTGGATCAATAAGAGAGAAGGTCGCACATTTTAAGTGAAATGGAAGCAAACCCAATTGCATCGGGTCACGTTGGAATGGGACGGAAGGGATCGGGAGCGTATCGCACTGAAGATAATCGTATTGGAATCGGATCTCGATTGACATCAAAATTGGAGTAGGAAGAAGTACGCTAATTGGGGGGGGGGGCATTGTAAAGTACAAGGAAGTCATTCAAATCGAATTATAGTTGGAGGGAATTCGGTCATAATGGAGTGAATGACATCGCAATTGGGGCTAATTGTTTGCCATTGAAAAAAAACAAAACAATCGGGACTGAAAGGTATTGCATCTTAATCGGATCATTTCTTATACTTGGTGTGAAACGCATCACGTTGCACCAAACCGTAATCAGAATGAATGGAATGGTCATCGTTGGCAAAATCGGATGCAAGGGAATCGTATCGCATTGCAATTGCGCTCGATGGGAAGGAAGGTCGAGTTACGTTTGGGTCCGGTCAGAATCGGCGCGCACGCATGCGAGCGTGACCTCGGCGGTTGTCCGAGCGACGTGGCCAAACAGCGGAGCAGGAAATCGCTCACGAGCACTTAGCCACGCCGTCGCCAGACACGTGCGCACGTTTCACGTTTTAGCGCCGGAGGCCCGTTTCAAGTTGACGTCACTTGAAACGGGCCAAGTGGAGCGTTTCGTTGGCTTGCGATGTCTTTAGGGACAATAAGTGGAAGGAAGTGAGCGGGAGTAGCGAGATTATTTGCGGATAGCACTAATTAGCTCCACATCAGCATGAGAATCGACTTCGTAACCTCCGAGTTTGTCCTGAGACACGACTCCGATACGATCCGAAACCGGGTATGGTACTGCTGCATCGCAGATGACGTTAAACATATTCATTTTGGGTGCGTTGAGAATTCATTTGCATGTTCCCAAAAATCCCTTGAATATCTGGAAAGGTTTAACTTGTAATGCGAAGAAAAAAAAAATGGACACGGGCTGCAGAAAAAGTAACTCAAGTCCATCTCGCAATAATGTTCAAAGCGCGATCGTACGTTGACACGGAGAAGAAAATACGCGGACGTAAATTTGATGGAAAGCGACTTCTTTCTGAGTTTTTTTTTCCAGGTGCTCCCGTCGTGGCCTCTTTTCCTCATTTCTACCTCGCCGATTCCAAATATGCGGCAGCTATCGAAGGAATGTCCCCCGAAAGAATTCATCACCAAACCTACCTCGACCTAAACCCGGTAAGACAAAAACGTTTTGATTTGGGAGTGGCACAACTTTCTCAAGTCAATTACGTTACAAGCCGTCTGTGTTGCCGGATGGAAAACAAAACTTTCAATTTTAATTAGTTTGCTCAAGTCAAGGAAGCTTGCTCATACCTCATATTTTGGTACAAAATAGAAAAATTGTAAATTGGCACCAGGGTTAGAAGAATTTCAGACTGTTCGTTATAGTTTGTTGTTATTTAGTTTTGACTTGTTTTTTTTTCCATTCAGTTCATCTTAATTAGTCTTTAAAGCGGGTTTCATTTTGTATTAAAATAGTGTAAGTATTAGTTTTAGTTTTTCATTAAAAGTGGCCCGTGTGTGAAGTGGTCGAGTTAGAAAATAAGGTCACAAAGTATTGTGCACAGCGATACAGTAATACCAAAATCAATTTGAATAAAACTCTTATTAAAGCTCAAGTATGAAATGAATTGCCAAAGATAAAAACAGGACATTTTCACTATAACGAATTACTTTTAATTAATTCTAGAAAATGAAAATGTTTTAGTTCGTTATTTTTATATTCAAACATTCTCTTGTTTTTTTTTAAATTATTTGAATGTTTTTAAATGTTATTTTTGTGAACTAAATGGATCATTTAATCCAACCCCTGATTAATTCAAGGACAAACAACCATTCACATTCAGACCCATGGACGATTTGGTCTTTAGGTATTTTGCATTTGCGAGTCAGACATCTTTCCTTTTATTTTCGCTGGTCTTGATCAAGTCCTGGCTGTGACAAGATGTATATTTGCATTGCTGCGCCATCTAGCGGCAAACGAGTAACAGTGCAGGCTCGAGTCCGACTCCGTTCAGCTGCTTCGTTCCGTTGACACTCGGAAAGGATGAATGGATGAACGGTTGATGGGAGGCTGAGGTCGTATTTTGCTTTTTCAGACCACTGGCATCATTGTACGTGCAAACAAGAGGGCGCAAATCAACATCTTAATGAATAGGATCTCCGGATTCCCGTAAGTCTCAACGCGTGCCTACGCATGTCTTTTTTTGTTGTTTTGTGTCGAATCTCAAGATTGTTTTTCCCATCCCCGTCAGGAAAACTAGAAACCTAAATCACACCATCTTCCCAGTTATGTTCCTAAATGAGGTGAGAAACCCGTTCAAATGTAGATTTGATTGCCCTTATCTGTTCGTAGTGTGCCGTTTAGAAGCGCAGTCCACATTTACAGATGATAGTTTCATGACAAGTGGAAAGTGGGAAGAGATTTGTTTGCATTTTTGTTCTGCTCTGACTTGTGATTTACTGACTGAAGATTACGCCACACTTGAAATTTGTCCGCTTGTGATGAACGCTTAAAAGACAGAAAGTCAGACTTTTGAGTAAGTTAACAACTCAAAGCTTTCGGTGAACTTGACGCGGATAAATTAAACTCCCCAAAAATGGATGGATCAGCAATTTGACATTTTTACAGGATTTCTTTTAACACGGAATAATGTATTGCTTGTGCTTGTTAAAAAAAAAAGAAAGTCTTATTTGTTCAAACAATCAGCTATTAAATCGCAATTGGAAATGTGCACTTTAGGGGAAAAAGGAAAATAATTTTCCAAATGTGTTCATGAAAGCGTCGGCGTGGGATGAATTGACGCGTTTCGGGCATCGTCTCAACAGAGCGTGGTGATGGACGAGGCGTCGGCAGCGAGAGTTCACAAGTTGCTGATGATCGTCAAGGTGGTGTCCAACTTCCCGCTCATTTTCGTGGCTCTGGGCGGCATCATGCTGCTGGTTCTGATCGTCCTGCTGATGCGCGAGCGCAAGCAGAAGGTGCGAGATCTTTGGTGCAGCTCATTTAACGGCTACAATGCAGCCTATATGAAAAAAAACTAAACAACTTTTCTTGCAGGCCAGCGCCGAGGAGAACACGTCTTACTCTCCGGTGAACGAAAAGGAAAAAGAAGACCCTCAAAATGGAACGTACATCGGCCTGACGCCCAAAGCGGACGCGCAAACTTGAGCAACGTTTTTATGATAAAAAAAAAAAAAAAAGCCATTGCAAATAACCCGACCGCCCCCCCCCCCCTCATCAATTGATCGGATTGAACACATTTGTTTGTTTATCTGCTCCAAATGTTCTTGCCAATAATTTGCTGAGTGCGCCGTCGCTCGTCTAAACGTGAAATTCTCATCAAGATTCCGTTTGCGGAGCTAAGGAGCAAAATCCCGCCGTCATTTTGTCACTTGGGTGGACTGAAAATGACATCTCGCTCGCCGAGGTAACGACCAATCACAGCTGACCTGTTTTCGGAGGCCGAGCAACCGAGATGTCGACCAAAAGTGACCAAATGGCCGCCGGCCACGACGGCTGCCTTTTACTTCCCAAACGCAAAATTAACCAGAACGCGATATTTTTGCTCATCGTTTTTTGGGGTTTCTCTCGAACGAGCTTGCTCGTTATCGAGGAAAACGCGGAAAGATGCAATCAAAGCAAACGTGAGCGAAACCAGGTCGGGCTCAACATTCGACTGTTCTGCGTCAGCCGCCGACTTTTTTTCTTTTTTTTCCCCCCCCGAGACTCTCGCCTCGTCAGTATTACAGCACGCGCTTGCGACTTCACGTTACAAAAGATTGTTTTTTTGTGCCGAGGAAGCAGATTTTCTGTCGGCCGAATTTGGAGGTGCTCAAAATTGTCTCGGGGAAAAGCCGCAGACAACAAACGCAAATGTACATTTTGTAAAATAGTCCTGTTTTTTTTTTTCTTGTCGTAAATGTTCGTGAAGAAAGTGTCCGAACGAAGCACTTGAGCTCAGCTCGAGTGCTTGATCACTTTTCCTCAAAGACGCTTTCACACGACCCGACAAAGACGCCATTTTGCCATCTCGTTGTTGTGCACCAACGGCACCGACCCAACGTGGACGGCCAAGAGCACGTGGCCTTTTTTCCTCATTCGCTGAAGTCTCTTTTACACGGCTTCAAAAAAAAAAAAAGCATCCTTTTGTCATCTTTTCTTTTTTTTTTGCATGTTGCTGTCGTTTATTCACGGCATTCCGGGTGGGACGATGCCTGCCGGGGATTTGATTCTGCAACGTTGGACCCGGACATTTACTTCTCTTGCCATCATCTGTTCAATTCCATGTCCTTCATCTCTTTTTTTTTTTTTTTTTTTTGTCCCACCAGTCGTCATGAGTTTTGCATCTTTTGTTTTGTAAGCGGCAAAATAACGCTGCGAGATCGAACAGCCATTTTTGGTTTTACAACAAAATGCAAAGTTTTGGCTTTTTTTTTTTCCTCTCTCCAGACAAGAGCGCACGTTTGGAGTAAAAAGTAAAGTTTTATCCGCAGCTCATTAAGAAACGAGGCAGCGTGTCCGATGTGGAAATATTTTGCTTCCACAAATGCCATCCAAGGCAAGCCCAAAGATTCTTCAAAGTCTGATTTCAGATGGAGCTTTAGCAAGACAGTTGTCAGAAAAAAGGCAAATGCGGAAAAATGCAAACGTCCCATTCGAGTTTCATGCGGAAGTCGTTTTGTTTTCTATATTTGAACACTTTATACGAACACTGAAATGTTCCCACTCGGTGTTGTCTCAGTCCCGAGGCCAAACGCTTCTTCTGGCGTGGATGTTTTGATTTTTCTTTTGCAAATTTTCAATGTTGCGGCATTTGTTGACTGGTGCCGCCTGTCAAGACTTTGGATGCTCGCTTGTTGCAACCGAACAAAATCTCGAAGCTTCTCACGTTGTTGCGAGAATTTCTGCTCAGAAATTGGACTGTTAACACTGCTGAGCCCCTTTTTGCCATTATTATTATTATTATTATGATTGTGTTATTATTGTTCGTTAGGGATGGGCCTAACAGTCCATTTAGAATTCTGTGGCTTGTGTGGAATGTATTGTTGATTAATCATGTCTTGAAATGATTAAGGCGAAACGGAGTGCACTAAGATTTACTCAACTAGTTTTGTCGGCTAAAGAATTAACAATGACAAATTGTAAAATTCTGTAACTTTGCAAATCATTTTACGCAAATCACCAATCTTCATTCATGATGAAACTCGGTTAAAAAAACATAGAATAAATTTGAAAATTCGTCCAAAGAATACTTGTAAAGGATAAATCTCATCATTATGATAAAGTATTTTTCAAGAAAAAAAAATTATAATCTGCGAAATACATTAAGTTTAAAAAAAAGAAGAAAAAAAATCAAGGAATTGTTTCAATCACACACGAGAATTACAAGCAATATGGAGTATATAAAATATTGTGTAATTTCAGAAATTCACAAGATTAATGTCCTAATTTGTTCAGAAAAAGAGCAAGATAACTAGAACACACATGAGAATTTTTTATTTTACAATTGTCATGAGTTAGAAAATACATTACAATATCGCAGGAATAAAGTGATATTTTCCTGGAAAAAAGTTCAAGTAATATTTCATGAAATTGAGCGACAACCACACTACGGCACAACTCCCGCGAGCAGCATTATTTTTGCTCAACACCACAACAGCAGTTAAAAAATGTTAGTATTCCAAAAACTAAAAATTTATTCTTTTTTTTTTGGTGTGTTTTCTTAATGCTTGACGTTGCCCCTTGTATTTTTTGGTAACATTTGAAGGACTGCATTGTAATGTTAATTTGCGGTTTTTGATTTCCTTTTTCAGTAAATTCATCAGTTAGAGTTAGGTTATTGTAACAGTGACGATTCATGAAGAGTGCATCCTGTAGTCAAAGTTCACAATCATCGCGCCTTTTATTTTGCGTGTTTATGATCTTCCAAAAAAATAAAAAGCACCAAATGGGCCCCACACTCTTTGCTTACAGACTGTACTTTATGATATTATCGTTATTGCTACAACCGTGTATGCATCCTTCTAACAACTGGCGTTTTTTTTTGTCCTACGTTGTCCTGTTTTGACTGTTCACAAAATAAAACAATAAAGACATGATGCAATGTCTACTAATGCTCAGCAGATGGCAGTATTTCATTCACGTTGAATACCGACAGTACTTTCTTGGCTCCGGTTATCTTTTAATCAATCGTCTCGTAAACAGATTAACAAAGAGATACTTGGCTTAAAGCAAATTTATTCAATGCTCTTAAAAAAACAAAAACAACAACAAAAAAAACATCCTTCCTAATCATTTCAACTACCCACCCCCCTTCTCGTGCAATGGTCTAGCCCGTCTTCTTAATAACGATAAAGATGAAGATGTCCTTTATTAGTCCCACAAATGCTCTAAATTCTCAATAAAGTTTAGCTGAGAAATTGTTTTTATTTACTATGATTTTGAATGTTAATTGGGGCACGATGTCTGATAGAGCCGAGGTTACTATTTGAGGAAAATACCGTACGTCCCTACATTATTATCGTTAGCTCCGCAAATATTTGCAAACATGACATCAATAACCAGGATGGCACCGAGTCGAACAAAAATGTCTTCCAAGGCAACAATGTTCGCACCAGGAGCAAATTGTACACGTGACTTCAGATGAAGGTGCATCTTTATGTGAATGTTTGCAGTCAGTTATGAAAGGCACTCGTGTTTCCTGCTCCTCCAACTTTGTCTTGAAGGCACTAACAAGGATGTCTTTATTTGAGGGAGCATGCAAGGAGGGAGAGGGGGGGGGGATGGGGGGCAAGGAACCTTCATGGAGGCTGTCAAGCGCCCCACACAGCTCCAGACTTCTCTTTACGCCTTCAAAATAAATCAATCACTGGGAAAATAGCCCAGTCCAAAATGTTCGGTCATACATGCTTGAGGTTGATTGTTTTTCCGTTCACTGTCAATAACAAGAAAAATGAATGACTCAAAGCTAACCAAAACCAAAAGGCAGTTAATTTTATGTTTCTGAAGTATATTTGTGAATAGAAAATAATATGAATTATTGTGTTATTTCATCGCAAAATCAAAGATTTATTTTAGGGGAGTTTTTTTTCCCATTCAGCCATCTTGGTTGGCCACCTCCATTCTTGTTCATCACCTACCGAGTTAGTGATGCAAAGGTCAACTTGCGCTTGACTGAAGATGCTATTTTGTTTGGTGTGTTTCAGGAAGATAACAAATTGGAATTTGTCTTTCTCGAATGTTCTATTACTTTTAGGGAAGTTTTTCATCCACAAGTGTAGATATTTGAGAACAAAACTATTTCCTCCACTGGAAAAATTAATTTACTTTTATGTAAATCTCTGAAGCTGATTAGAAACAGAAAAGCCTGTTATCTTTATTGAAAATATTTGATTTACTCTAGAAAGCCCCCTTACAAATATAATTTAGGTTTGTTTTCTCTTTTATTTTGTTTTCTTCTGTTATATTTTGAATTGCGTTGTTATAGTTCCTATGCTCAATCCATGTGAAATGATGTGATTATATTAGTGCCTTTGTGGTTGCGTATAATTGTTCAAAAAGTGTAAAAATGAGCAAAATTCAAATAAAATGAAAAGAATTCACTTGAGACGAAATTGCTATTTGAACGTGATCTAAAGTCGCGTTCCCCGACTTTACTTTGAAAGCGCCAAACGCGTTCTTCCGGTTTTTGCCGACTTGACGAGGCGAGGCTCATTTACGGCCGCTTCGCTGCGGGCGGCTCGTGTCGACTCAGAACCGACAGTGGAGCGGCACGACTGGACCGCTGAGATTCCGATGAGACAAAACCTCCACCCGGACAGGAGCGGCAGGTAACAATCTGCGGACGATTGAGCTGCATTTTCGCTTTCATTGTGGTGACGTTTTGTCAAATTTGCTCTTTTTGTCGAAGTTGACTAACTCGGGGATTTTTATTACCATAAGTAGAATAACTTATAGGCGCAATGGTTCTGTGTGCTCAGAATGGTTTGGTTATTATTCGCTTATTTGACATTTTGATTTAAAAAAAAAAAAAAAAGAAAAGAATACTGTTAGCTCGTCATTTCTCAATAATAGCATTAGTAATAATAATAATAATAATAATAAATGTTGATGCACCCACAATGTGCACGTTCCACTTCTCCATACTTGGTTGTCTGCATCCCTCACATGCAGCTCTGTGAGGCATTTTATCAGGAAAATGGTTGTAATCCTGCTTAGCGCATTCACTCCCCAACAAGCGAGCAATCCATATTTGAAGCTGCCTGTTCTCATTTTTGAAAAGTGGAGATTATGGGATTGGAGGCTGCTTGGGGCTCACTTGACTTTCAACAAGAGACAAAGGCGAAACGCACCACTGATTAAGTGCAAAAAATGACATAATGCATAATGACACAAATGCGCTCCTGCATGATGAAATTGCCCCATTTGAGAATTGGGATCCTCGTGGATGTAAATGTCTGCGTGTGTGTGTGTGTGTGTGTATATGACAGGGTCACATGTTTTTTTGTTTTCCTATTTAAATCGCTCGTTTGCTCTCTGTCCTTTGTTGTTGTCTTTGTACTTTCGGCTTCGGTTCCAATTGAATTGACCTCACTGGATGGGTCGACTGTAGCTGAATAAATGATCGACTGTCTACTAGTATCAAAAGTCTTAACGTCAGCGGAATTCTCACCGATGCCCATGTCGCTCACAGTGCCTTGCCTTTTAAAGCCACACTCATTCAAAGTCACAGACTCGACAGCGTTTATGTGAGGATGACGGCCCCAAGTGGATCAAAAAATATTTGCATCTCACCAGCATTATTTTATGAATGGATGGAATAAAAAAAACCAAAAAAAACTCTTGAGTACAATGACAATAAAGGGATTTCTAATTTCAAATTTCAAAATAAGCACACTCAAGCAGACGCTCCGGTTGACCACAGCGCTCACCCGAACATTTGCCAACATCACTCGCCCCCTAAGCTCCGCCTCCTAAAGTCACATGCATGTGCAGAGACTGAAATGCCCACTGTCGTTTCGATGACATTTATGCTTCCTATTATTTATTTATTTTTGTGGAACCGATATTTAAAATAGCGCCTCCTAAATGCACATTTAAGGCCTTGCGCCTCAGCCCGGCAGGAACCTTTTATGGCAGTTTATCGGCCAGACTGAAAAGGGAAGTTTCAAACTCCCGCTGGCACCTGATTGCTGTGCTGGAAACATTCACAAGATGAAGGGACCGTTACAAAAGTGGTTGCTAGAAATCGGCCGCAATTTGTTTCTGAATTCAGTAGAGCGCAAACGTCAGCAAAGTTAAAAAAAAAAAAAAAGAAAATCTTGATCTGGATCCGTCCCCAAACCCTGCCTATGCCTCAATTATATAATTTAAATTCATGCAAGAGCCACATTGAAATATTTAAATGAGGCGGCAATATGGCCCCAAAAATCTGCACCTAATTCCATTTGTCCTTTTATTTCAGGTCACCCTTTTGAACAAAAAGCCAAACATATTTTACAGAAGCACTCTGCCTTTCGATCCACTGGCATAATGCAAACACATGATGGTAAACGCCATAGACGGGCTAACAAATAGCATCTTTGTGCTCTGTGCTAGAATGCTTGAAGCAAATGCAAACGGTGCGGCAACACAGGTAGACAGACAACACAAATAAGACTCACTCACATATATTCTTTATCCTCGGTGAAAAGTGGCTAATATTGCCAAATACTCACATGACAGTCACAGATTTTTTTTCTCTTCCATTTTGTTGAGTTATTTTTCAAATATTGAGGGAGTTCTCTTTTTGCTTTGGTCCCATTTCCCCCAATTTTGCCTTTTGAGTTTGGGCCGTGCCTCGGACAATCTCCTGCCGCCGTCTTTTCTGCGATATCTACATTTCCATTTCCCGCCCAGTGAGGGCCGTTCACGTTTCATCTGGTGGTCTTTCAGGAAGTGGAGGACCCACTCACACCTAAAGCTGTGAGCGCCTGTCTTGAGTCTCACAACACTTGACATCCCACCGCTTTTTGGGGCGTGCTTCTTTTCAAAAGTGCTTCTGTGTGGCACAATTTGTGAATGTATGTCGTGCGGTTTGCGTGTGAACGTTGGTGCATGTTCATGCATTTAGTGCCAAAGTGCTTTTTGTGTGTTGCAATGTGTTTGTCTGTTTGGATGCGTGATTGCGTTTGTGTATTTGTGTGCGCATGTTTATGT
The DNA here is from genome assembly GCF_059441095.1 of Idiotropiscis lumnitzeri. NCBI lineage: Eukaryota > Metazoa > Chordata > Actinopteri > Syngnathiformes > Syngnathidae > Idiotropiscis > Idiotropiscis lumnitzeri. Next base: position 462,371 of record NC_142408.1, read on the forward strand.
GCAGTGCGTCTTTTTGTTTGTCCGTCTTTGTTTATTATTTTGTGTGTTTGTGTTTTTTGTGCTTGCGTGTGAAAGATTGAGGTAAATCTCGTTTGGTTGTGAATGATTTAGATAAATAATCAAAGTTTGACTTTTTTTCTTCACGATTGCGATTACGGTTCATATGCCATTATTTTTTTCAAGGTCTTCCTCACACGTAGATTGTAACAAACAAGCAAAAATGTGAAATGTATTCCGATAAAAAAAAAGTGATTTATTACTACGCATAAATGTTTTGGCCTCGTGGTTTTGATTTATGCTCAAATAAAAGCAAATTAACCTTGAATTCTATAAACGAAATATTGCAATATTTTAAGCGTTCACTAAATTTTAACAGGTGTGGCGTAAACATGACAAGACAATCAAATGACAACTATAATCGAAAAAAGGGGAAATGTTTCTACTTCCTACATTTCAGGAAACAATCCGATAGAAAGTGGGCCGCACTTTTTAAGCACTAAACTTCCAAAATTGCAATCTACTCCTTTGAGATGTGGACGAGAATTCGATCGTTCAGCACGATTACGAGCGAATGCGCCGGACTTGTCATGTGTTTTTGTGTTGCTGTGCAAACGAGTGTGTGTGTGTGAAGGGCCTTGCATCCAGATGGCCCGTTGACAGGAAGGTTCCGGGCTAAAGTGGGCCCCTAATGAAGGGGGGGGGGCAGCACCTGAGGGGACAGCGCGCATCACATCAAAGAGCGCCTTTCTCCACTTGCCGTCTTTCTCTCTCCTCCTCTTGGTCACTTAATGCATCCTCTCCTCACAGCCTGAGGTCTCTTGGCGTGAAACTTCCCCCAAAGAAGGAAGGAAGCCAGATCGGGATGTCGTCGCTCTCGGCACAAGTGACTTGTGTCACGTTCGTTTTTTTAAAAAAAAAATTTGAAAGGGTTTTTTTAGTCTCCGTTCTAAATTGCTCCCACTTTATTACGATCGTCAGAGTGAGCGCAATCACGCAGAAGGACAAAGAGTTCTGGAACATCACCGGAATGGCATGGTGGCCTAAATTCCAAAACTTTCTTCCACATCTTAACCGCGTGCAGCGCACGTTTATTTGCCCGCTTTTACAGCACACATAAAAGTTGGTGCTCCTGTTTTTGATGTTCATGTTCCTTTCAGCCCACTTGGATGATTTGGGGAAACTTTTCACAACAACAACAACATTCTCAAACCTTCGCAGAAAGCCTTTAAGCTACTCATACCGTTTTGCGAGGATGCCAGACAAAAGAAAAAGCAAAAAACAAAGAATCGAGACAGACTTTTCGGGGAAAATGACACTAATTCAACTTCAAAGAAAAAAGTAAAATCATCATTTGTATTGTATTAAAATAGCAATTAAAAAAAAGATCATTTATGTCTGCTGTTCCTGTTTTGTGCGCCTTGGCCTCTTGGGGGCAGTGTGGTGCATGTTTGGAAACGTGCGTCTACAAAAACGTTCACCGATATGAATATTGTTAATAGATTTGGACTCACCAGTCGCGGGAATAGCGCTCGTGATGTTCCAACGTGTCCGCTCGTTGTCAGACGTGAGTTCAATTGGATGGTCTGACCCAGTGCCGCCGCTGCAGGAACAAAAAAACGCAAAGTTAGTCACGTGACATCTGCCGCTCGATAACGACAACTTCCTCTACATCGGCATCGGATATCGTAATTGGTCTGCCGATGCCGCAAAATAGGAATGTCGGACAATTAAATGTGGAATTCTGCTTGCGATGGCTCCGTCGCGCTTTGCAGGAACGACGACGTCCGCGGCAATGCACAGAATCGCCGGCGCGTTGGACAACTCGTGGCAAGAATGGAAAGGGATTGCATTTTTTCAAAAAGAATTTGGGATTTCCGTAGAACGCCCGCAAAGGCCGCCCGGATTGTGTGCGTCCGACAAAACTAAATAGAACGCAGCTCGGGGAATTTGGATGTCGCCGGAAGAAATTATTTGCGACAGAAAGTGGCTTTGAATGTTCGCCCACTCGAGCTCATCACGCTTCGGCGGACAAACTGCTGTTGGGACGATTCTTATGACAAAGAGTCCAACTCGAGCGGAGCGGCGCTCTCCCTCTTTCAGAAATGGAAAGATGACCCCTCGTTTAATTTCTACTCTTTGTGCAAAGTAGAAATGCGATTAAAAATGTAATTGCCCACTCCTTTAAACAATTTGCAGAGCCAACAATGTTCTGAAAGCCCAAAGAGTCGATTTCACGGACACGATACGTGACATCGATATTTCGTCCCAAGAACTTTCTTGTACAGCATCAAGGAAAACTTCAACGTTGGCTTGTTGGGGAAACATGACGACGTGTTTTTGCACCGGCAGTAAAATTTCAATGCGATGATTCAGTCCTGTTGAGTGAGCGTGCATGTGTGTGCGTGCGCGTGCACGTGAGCGTGCGCGTGCGGTGGTAGTAGCCATGCCTTCTCGAGTAACCTGGTCTGAATCAGCTTATTGTGTGTGCCTTTTTCCGGGAAACCGCCACTACGCGCCTCATCGTTTGCTCGAGCGACTTTGGGCCTCGATTTCTCTAAACGATGCTTTGGTGATTTCGCCAACACAAAATGAGAACCGACTTAACGATGAAGAAACATTTTTACGAGAACTTTGAAAACCAGAAGCGATGTTGCCGCAGAGGAAGCGATGGCATCCCATAATGCTCATGAAGAAGCTCCGCAGGTGCTTGCAGTTTATAGGATGGTGGCCTCGCATTTCTCTAAAGTCCACAAAAAAAAACTCATTCCTCAAACATCCTCCCAAGTTGTCAACGAGGTCCAACAGCAGCGGCGCCTCGCCGGAGCACAGGCCCGTATTGACTGGCACCAGAGACTGACCCTTTGACGGGACGGCGCCGTCAAACAAGGCGAGTGTGTGTCGAGGTCGAGTGCGACGCACAGAGAAACATTTCAAGAGATGGACGCAAACGCAAACAAGCTGTCCACCCGAAACGTGTTTGTCCGTCGCGATGAGTCCACTTTGTTGACCTTTCTGCTTTGGGGGCTTTTCAAAATAAAGTCAAGCGCTGGCGTTGGTTTAGGATTCAGGAATAAAAAGATTTTGCTTCATAAAAGTATTTCTAGTTTTGTATTTCTGCGGCCCAAACGCGTCACTGATCGATCCTAATTTTGTTTATCTCTTCTCAAGTAGGTGAAAGGTTTTCACTTGGAACTTCACATTTCATCGACGAAGCAAACCTTGAAAAATGTGTTTGTCAAAAGGACACTTAGGTGGCTCTTCGAATTCTGGTGAAAGGAGCCGTTGTGCGTACGTTGTGTAACCGACCCACTTCCTTCTCTCACTCATGTGACAAGATTTTTCTCTCGCTTTGGTCTGGCCGCTAGCTGCTACGCGCCACATTTTCTTTGAGCCGATTGGCCGCCTCCGCATTTGACAGAAGCGACATTGAAAGGATTCTTATTTTGCGCTGGGAGGCATAAGCGCTGCATGCACCACATGTGCAAATCTGCTGCCTCCGAGAGTGAAGATTGGCTTTTTGAAGGATTGCTTTTGGCCAAAAGAATCTTCGCTTCGCCTCCGATAAGTCATCAATTGATTTTTATTTATGGGCAACCTTCCACATGACTGTTTTTATTTATTTTTTTGCTTAAAGTGTCTTTGAGCAGACGCGTGCGTTTTGAGGATTTTTGATCCTCATTGCCGAGGACGAAGAGCAATCTGAAGATATGAAATTTTTTTTTCTTCTATTCATGACACAGGCGGAATCCGTTTTTTTTTTTTTTAATTTGCCAAGCTTGACAACATTTGAGAATCCATCTCCCACGCGATCTTGACTGAGCGTCTGCTTTTCTCTACTCTCACAGAGTCCAGAGCGCAGCCGCTGACTATCCGAGGGATCTCCAGACGTTCCCCGAATCATCTCCGGCGCGTGACGGATGACGTCACGCCGTCTGGGGCTTCGAGCAGATCACGGCGCCAAGTGGAGTAACAGAGTGGGAAAAAGTGCTTTCTCACCGGCGTCGGAAGCGCATTTATTGACTTTGCCGATGCGGTGCCATGAAGTGACGTCACGCTGAGAAGTGGCCCGGCCATGGAACTTAATCGCAAATGGATTCTTATCGTCGTGTGTGAGGTGACGTGATTTTTCCAAAGCGTGGGCGGATTTGGATGCCAGACGCGGCCATGTGGCGGCGTGGACTCCCGGCCCGGGTGTCCCGCGTGGGCGCCGCGCTCCTTCTTGCGTGTTGCTCCTTGTCACTCCTCTACGTGATGACCTGCAGCCCCCCGCACGCCGACGACTCGCCGCGCGCCGGTGCCCGTCGGGTCAGCCTCGGTAGCACGAGACCCGGGGTGGGCACGGGTGCGACTGGAACACAAAGCGGGGGACCCCCCGCCGTGCGCTCCTATCAGGCGCTCCTGCAAGAGCGCGAGGAGCAACACCGCCTGCACATCTCCTCCCTGAAGAAGCAGATCGCTCAGCTCAAAGAGGCGTTGCAGGAGCGCAGCCAGCAGCTCAAAGACGTGCAGGAGAGCCTGAAGCGGGCTGCCGCCGCGGGAGCCCAAAGCCAGCGGGCGGACCTCCAGGACTTCCTGAGGAGCCAGCTGTCCAAAGCCGAGGTGACGTCCGGGGCCAGGCTAGCGAGCGAGTACGCGCTGGTGCCCTTTGAGAGCTTCACGCTGCAGAGGGTCTACCAGCTGGAGATGGGCCTGACGCGGCACCCGGAGGAGAAACCCGTGAGGAAGGACAAGCGCCACGAGCTGGACGAGGTGCTGGACTTGGCACTGCGCGACCTCAACACGTCGCCAACGCAGCCGGATGGCAAAAGTAGCAAAGTCTACTCGCCGTCTGACTTCATCGAAGGTGAGAACTCGCAAAAAGACACCACATAACTGGCGTGAGGCAAATTCTGGAGTCAACGTAGCCAAGATGGCACCGGCCCAAAAACTGGAGCCGAGCCATCACAAAGCGTTTGATTGGGCTCGATAAAGTGGATCGGACATGAAGAGAACTCAAGATGTTAAAAAAAAACATGCATGTTGTTGCGCACGACGACTTGGAAAGTCGGGAAGTTTCTCAGGATATCCGACGGCGTCGTGGACGCGGCTGTGCGAGCGTCTCAAGTGGAGTCGATCTCCGGAAGATCGCCGGCCTCGTCCGCAATGCCCGTCAAATCGGACATTTCGGAGTCGGTCGCAATCGTTTCGAAGCATTTGCGTCAAAAGATCCTTTCAAACTGACATCCGGCAAATGTTGCCATTTGGCTGCCTTTCCTGGCGTGACCGGCGGTAAATTAGCGTGGGAAAAAAAGGACTCGAGTCAAGTTGAAGGATGTCGCCTCTAATCACCAAAGAGTCGCAAAGAATTGGCACAAAAGAGCGGAATCGTCTCGTCGAGATCAGGAAAAACTCCATTTCGGGTTAAAAAAAGGAAGAAATCTTGGGCAGTGGCGTGGGCAACATTCATCACATGATGTGACGCTTAACAATCTTATTTTCAACGGAACCAAAGTCCACTTATTGGAATGACGTGTCCGGGGGGAAGTGGTTTTACTCCGGATTTTCCAACTGGAGATGGGGGGGGCAGTAAAACAGGCAAGAATATTCGCACGAGTCAGGCGCTGAGGCAGGGCGGCGCTTTGAGCGAAGACGAGAAAAACATTGTTTTACGTTGTCACGTAAAAAAGAAAAAACATTTTTGGGCCACTTTTAAAACAACTAAGATTGATTGGATTGAATCGTCCGTCCGATGATGGACCGCAAATAGTTTGTCGGCTTGCTTTTGAAGCAACACGTTTGCACGGCCAGTTCGGTTGAGGCTCACAAAAACAGGCCTTCGCCCCCCCCAGTCTCGAAAGCGACAACACTCGAGTGCGTCGTCGGCATGACGAGTTTGTGTTTGCTTCCCGACGCGCAGGCATCACGCGCACCGAAAAGGACAAAGGGAGCGTCTATGAGCTGAGCTTCCACGGGGATTCCGATCGGGACTTCCGGCGCCTGGTCCTTTTCCGGCCTTTCGGTCCGCTGATGAAGGTGACGAGCGAGCGCGTCCGCACCGCCGACGTGCTCATCAACATCGTGGTGCCGCTGTCGCGACGGGCCGACAAGTTTGAGCGCTTCATGCGCAACTTCAGGTCAGTGGGCTTTTTCTCCTCTTCTGAAGCCTCCGAAAATCATTTGGTCGTCTTTTGGCGTGAACAAACGCATCATTCGTGACATTTTGCAAAGCCCGTTTGAGCGGATCCGCTTACACTTGACAACAATTTGCGCTGCCGCGTTCGCGAGGACCGAAGTCCAACATCGTTTTGGGATTCGTTTGGACGACTCGCAGCCGTGATAATTCTCGATTCTTCATTGATTAAAACCTCCCGCGGGCCAAATTTTGCGCACATTCTGCTGCTTTCGTCGGTTTGGTGGCAGGAAGTCAACAGAAGCAAGTCACAAGCTATTTTGGTTTTTGGAACGCCAATTAAAGGGTGACATTTTTCTTTCTGGACGGATAATTATTGCTTTCTGCTGTTTTTTGTTTGTTTATCACAATATTGTGAACGAGGGGGGTGAACATTTATCAATGCAGTTTTCATGTCCGTTCATTAGAATTTGTATTTACTGTTCTCAAATGTGAATTTCAAGACGGGTTTCGAGTCCTGAAAGTAGGTTGCTTGTTTCGAGTCAGGCTTGCATTCTCAAGAGCCAAAGTTGCTCCGTCGGTGAGCAGGGTCTCAAATTAGGGTTGGAGTGTCGGTTCTTTGAGACGTGAAACTTTTGGGGGTTTTTTTTGCCACATATTCGACGTGGTTTGGCGCTTCTGGATTTTTTTTTCAAGGCGCGCTCATTTGCTGTTCTCAATGAGACCTTTTGCGTGCGCGTTTGTGCAGAGACGTTGGCGTGCGCCAGGACGGCCGCGTGCACCTCACCGTGGTCTATTTCGGGAAGGAGCAGGTGAGCGACGTGCGCCGCATTCTTGAGAACACGTCCAGGTGAGTCAAGAAATTCTTTCTCTTCCCATCTAAGCGTCACCGAATGGAGCGGGTTTGAGTTTGTGTGACGACGCAAGTGAAGCGCCATCCTTCAAAGGCGCCGCCACAAAAGCGTCTCTTTGTCTCCTCGCCAAAGATAAGATGGAAATGAAAGCGACGAGACCAAAAGATTTTGATGAGGAGGACAATCTTGTAAAGGGGAGATGAATAAAAGCAAAAGTGAAGCAAAGATGCAGACATTGCATTTGAACTTTTTTCTGTCCCTCCCTTGAATCCCCCAAACAAAAACGTTTGCACTTTTTTTTTTCCGGCTGATGATTCAAACAGAAATATTGAGTCAGTTCATCTCTTAAACATAACCTAATAAATGCGATTTTTTTTTTTTGTTTTCCCGTCGGAACCACAAAAGCTTTCTCGGCATTTTGTATTCTGTCGAGCTGCGATAGCTTTGAAGATGTTCGGTGAGCGATCTGATTGATGAAGAAATAATGAAACAAAAGTCAACTTCGATGTTTGATGGGAAGGCTTTGCAGGCGCAGGATGAAAATGGAAGAAAGGATCAGCTTTTTTTTTTTTTTTTAATTATTTTGAGTGTCTTTCGATTCACGCCGAGAGGCCTTAAAAGGATCTCCGAAGCAAAGCCAAAATCAGAACCAAACTTTTGAATGTGAATTGGCGTTTTTTTTTGTTGGGGACAAAGAAAAGATTCTTCCACAATTGAGACGTGCTGCGAGTCCGCACATGTCAGAACGCGCGCAGGCGCCCACCACCACACAAACAAAGCGGCCCGCCGCGATGCTGCTTCTCGGCGACATTTCGTCATTCGTGATGAGAAAAAAAAATGGTGAGATTTTCATTAAAAAAAAATGTGAGGTGGAATTCAAGTTAAGATTAAAATTTTGAATTTGGGTTTGGTGTTTGGAATGAGGTTTTCAAGCCTGGCTTTAGGGTCTAAAACAGGGCCGGGCGGGCCACAACGGCTTAGAAAATTTGGCAGAGACACGGTCTCGCTTTTCTCTTTGGCTCACGTGAAGCCCGCGTGAGCGAAGCATTAGTCACTCGGCGCATCAATTATTTGGCCCCCGAGGTTACATCACAGCTGTCGCAGCTGTTTACGCATTCTCCATTTCGGTTTCCCGAAGAAAGACGGCGTCTTCCGAAGCTCAGCTTTGGGAGCCTTTGGAAGCCGAGAGCTTGACGGCTCGGTCGCGGACGAGCGAGTGACCAAAGTTGATGGCGCTTCGATAAACGCACGCTTGTTTTCACCCTGCAGGGAGGTCAACTTCAAAAAGTACACATTCTTGCATCTGGACGAGGAGTTCTCCCGAGGTCGGGGTCTGGACGTCGGGGCCCGAGCGTGGAAGGGCGGCAACGTGCTGCTCTTTTTCTGCGACGTGGACATTTACTTCACCGCCGACTTCCTCGGATCTTGCCGACTTAACACTCAGTCGGGTAAATTCCACATTCGCGTAGAATATAAATACGGAATCGTTTCGGATCCATCTTCCTACCTCGTCGGTTCGCTCATAGGATCGATATCGTTAAGAATCAATGACATTGTTAAAAATAGCGCCCAACCCGCTGATGTTTTTTTTCCTTTTTCCATGCCAAAATAGTCAAAACATTGGCCCATTTCTCGCTCTGTTGTCAACAAATCTGAAATATAATTATCATTTTTTTAAAAGCTGATGGAGCGAATGAAGCGGTTTGTGTTAGCGACTTGAAAATTGCATTTTACTACGTTGCATTGTTCAGCCTTATTGAAAAAACCAAAAACAAAAACGTAATATTGTGAGAACGCAACCGCGAATAAAGTTTTGCTGGAGGCAATCATGTTCCTTTTTAACACTTCCCGATTGGTTTCTCCCATTCCAGGTCAGAAGGTCTTCTACCCCGTGTTATTCAGCCAGTACAACCCGAAAGTGATCTACGGCAGTCCCGAGCACATCCCGCCGGTGGAACAACAGCTGGTAAAACATCCTCATCAAGAAAACGACTCGCGGGGGAATGCGCTTGAGTCGCGCTAATCGAGAGCGCGGCAGGGAGGCCGCGAAAGGATCTCCCCTTTGGTCTTTCCAGCTTATTTCCTGTTTTATCAGGTGATGAAGAAAGACACGGGCTTCTGGAGAGATTTCGGCTTCGGCATGACCTGCCAGTACCGCTCGGACTTCGTTAACATAGGTAATGATCAAAGGTTTGCCTCTGGCACATCCGGCATCTCGAGTTCAAATGGACGTCCTGGCAAGTGTGCAGATTTGACGCCAACGCCATGAACATCTGTTGTTCACTTGCGTTCCACTGAAGCTTTTATTTCCTGACGTCGCCTCACAATGTCGGCCGCACACGTCGGCATAATCGGAATCAATTTGCACCCATTTCGCCTCCCAAATAGAGTCAGGAGACGCTAAAAGGTTGTTTTGTGTAGCCGCGCACTTTCTGGGAGTGTTCTGGCATTTGGTTTGAAATAGATGACCATTTTGGGTCACTGATGTCATGTTTTGATGCTCACTCAACGGGGGTCGCGGAAGGCGCGCTCTCTTGTGTAAAGTCATTTGTTCTGACGGCCCGGCCGTCTCAAAGTTCATGAAAAAAAAGCTTCGTGTTGCGTCCGAAAACGGCTCGGAAAGGCCACACACACATTTCATCTTTGAAAATATCAAAACAATCACCTCAGTAATTTGGTTTTTATGGGCATCAAGCGTTATCCTTATTAAGCATAGCGTGGGACAAAGATATTGTCCATCAAATCCAAAATATTAGCGCAGGCAATTTGATATTTCAGAGATTTAAATGAGGTCAGGTCGAGCGCATGTTGGCGATAATTGGGTCGTAGTTTTCAAACATGAAGCATTTTCTCTATTGCGAATGTCTGGGGGAGAAAAAAAAATCTTGAAATCCAATCGAATCCAAAATACGGTGGCGATTGTTTAGATGTTTTCAAAGGTTGAAGTTGTCATGAGAGAAGAGGAGATGCACGTAAAGAATGGGCCTCATGAAGCGTTTTAGCCTGAACGCATTCTTGTCTTCCCTGCAGGAGGTTTCGACATCGACATCAAAGGTTGGGGAGGCGAGGACGTGCACCTGTATCGCAAATACCTGCACAGCAATCTCCTGGTGGTGCGGGCTCCGTCGCGTGGCCTCTTCCACCTGTGGCACGAGAAGCACTGCGGCGACGAGCTTGCACCCGAGCAGTACCGCATGTGCATGCAGTCCAAAGCGATGAATGAGGCGTCGCACGGACAGCTGGGCATGCTCTTCTTCCACAAAGACATTGACGCGCACTTACGCAAGCAGAAGGCGAAACAACTACAACAGAACGCCAAAAAGACATGAAGACTCACTTCATAGTTAGCAATGCAGTACAACCAACCACGCGGCCATTGACGTTTGTGTTTACTTGTTGGGAAGCAGAGACACCTAATGGACAGAAAGTGAAATGCAGGCGAGTGGCGCGAGGGACTTCTTTCACCTGTTGTATGGATCTGTCATTTTTTATATTTATATTTCAACTATGCATAAAAATGTTAGTATGGGTACATTTTACTTTTATATTTTTTTTTTATTTTAATGCATTTTTGTTTTAATGATTGTTTATGGGTCGCAAATTCAATGATTTAAAAAATACATTTCTTTTCTGCGCCACGGATGTAGAAAGAGAATATTTCTGCTCTTTACATGATCTATGTCGGGGACGGGGACACCGTCGTTATACAAAAGACAAATAAATAAATAATGCCAGCTGAATAAATTACAACACTTCGTCATTTCTATGTTCATTTTGCATTTTTATTTCTTTGATGGTTAATGTTCGTGGGTCAATTTGACCCACTGCTCATTTAATCCAGAAAAATGTATCAACATGCAAATTGGATTAAAAAAAAAATAATAATACAGCTATGTTCAAGCAGAATATAATTGATCCAAATTTTCAAATGGGTCAATTTAGTAGGAGAATTAACTCCTACAAGAAAGATTCTGGTATTTAGAAAACAACTAAAGGAGACATTTCATACAGTTCCCAGGTGTCTTAATATATGCAATCAGGTATGTGCCACTTATCATAAGCAAAATTCATCGAAATCCATTGCGGCTCTGCTTACCTTTTGGCTTTGATGTGACAACAAGGGCGGTACCCCTTTGGGGTTTCAGCGGTGACTTGAAAGTCGTTCTTGATCGTCCCCCAGTTTGCGGATTATGATTTCATGCGTCAATGCCCATTGATCTGCTGCTCCTTCTGATGTGCGCATCTTGGCCAGCAGGGGGGAGTACGGTGCATATGTAATTCATTCGGAAAGAAAGTAAATTTCCCATGATTTGTCTTGGAAAGTGTTGAGAAATACCCGAATTAGCTTTGTACTGTTGAGAAATGTTATTTATCCAATTTAATGTGACATTGTATGTGTTTTTAATTTTTATGTGTGCAACTGGTTGTCTTCCAACGCTGAATATGTCTGACAACATGAAATGTAATCTTTCACACACCCGTTTGTCTTTGTTTATGCACTTGAACTTTACCTTCATGCCATATTTATTCCATGCATTAAATTGAGCGACAATAAATTGCCCATTTGTCAAGCTGCAATCTCTGCGATGCGATTAATAACATTTTTAACTGCTACTTTTTGTGAAGCTTGTAACGGGTATTTGTTTTATTTACGTTACCAAATATGAAGTATATTTTCATTCAAAGACTTTTCTAATAACTTTCTTTGACCGTTGAACACGATCGAAACAGCCACCTTCAAAGACACTTTTCTTGTAAAAAATTCTCAAAACTTATACAGTACATTTAGTTTTGCTCACAGGCACCTCACGTGGCCTGTTTGTCGTAATTGTGTAATACTCCCTCTTAAACACAAGATGGCGACGATGACTAGACAACTGCGCGGAACTGACTTAAAGTCCTGTCGAGTTCAAAGACGATGAAAAACGTTGAAAAGTACACAATTCCATCTATTAAATGCGTGTCTCATTCGTGTTGCAATTTCCACTTCAGTACAAGACTTCAAATGGCCACTATATCACCACGAGAGCAAATTCACTCTTAAAGTGGGCTTTTGTTGACATTTGATTTCAATTAAACACGACACGCCGTAACGACGATTTCGCAGAGCACTCTGACGTCCCACGTTTCGTGAACAGGACGCTATGTGGAGCCCAGCCCGCCTCCGGAGGTGAGGCCGGAGCGACTCCCCCCACCCCCCAAGCCGTCAACCCCAAAGGCAGGCAGGCACCCCTGGGCAGGTGTCCACCTCGCTCCTCGGCAATTCGCTTGGACGTTAGCTTGTTCGGTTTCCGAAGGAGTCCAGGCGTTGCTTTTCGGCCCGGTCATGATGAGAGGAAGGCGGGCGTGTGAGGAGGAACATTGTCGTCGTCGTAGTAGTCATTCACTTTGTGTGCCGAGCTAGTGGTTAACCCCTCGGTGGTTTTAGCTTCTCGTCTGTATGTTTTTTAAATAGTCTAAACAAAAACCGTCCATAATTAATTTCCTCGACGGACAAGAGGAGCATCCCACTTTTATTACCCGCTGTGAACGACCCACAACGCGGACTCGATAGAGCGAGCGAAACCCGGGCAGGAGTCAACATGTTCGAGACAAGAGGAATCCCCTTCGTGGTTCTCGACGTCGTCTGCCTTGTTTTAGGTATGTGTAAATGCTACTCCGGGTCCAATTAAGCGGATTGTTGTCTCAATATAATCGGTTGTGACAAGCCGAAAGTCGCAGCAACAGCAACGGCGATAACTTAAGACTGCTTTGCATTGCATGCAAAAGTGTCGACTGCAGAGTCACTTGAGCGGACGTTTTGAGGCCAGAGTTGAAGAGCAGCATCGCACAATTTTTCACAAATGTAGTCAAATTAGAAGGAAAAAGTCACAGTTCTAAAAGGAATATTCTTCCTCACGGTAGAAATGGATATATTACCAGACGAAAACGTTTAATTTCATGAAAATAAAGTCAGATTCCAACAAAAACAGATGTAATATCACGAGAGACAAACAATAAAATCATATTATGAGGGGAAAAGTCCATGTTAAAAAGCCGTAATAAGTCAAAACGTGTAATTTTATGAAAATGAAATATTATTCTAACAGAAACACTTTCGAGAAGGCACAATTGTACTCTTAGGAGAAAAGTCACCATGTGAAGAGGAATATAGTTCCTTCCCAGCTTTAATGCAATGGAAATGGTAATAAAAGCAAAAAAGAGAAGTTTCATAAGAATGAAGTTATATTATTCAGAGAAAATGTGTTCTAATAATAAGAATAATGTTATGATCCTACCTTGTTCTCGTGACATTACAAAATTCAATACAACTTTATTTGTATTGCTCATTATGACTCTCCCATCAAAATCTTTACTGACTTAATTCTCAAAATGCTTTTTTTTCTTGAAACATCGTAGGTCCTGTGTTATTACATAAACGACTTCATTCATTGCAGTATTAGGACTTTTGTTAGAATGCTACTTTTATTCTAAGAATAGTCTCACAAAAATAATTTCCCCCTTCTTATTATTGTATAAATCACTTCAACGTTAGTCAATCGCAACTCGAAAACGTGCTGTACATAAAGCTCAAACATTAGGCAAAGTAGTAAAATAGGAATAACATTCTTTTTGAAAAAAAAATCGACTTGTTTAAAAACATAAAACCAGTTGACATCCTGCAGCACCGCCATGGATGATTGTTGTGATGCAGACTGTCTCGTAGCTAAGCTAGAATGAATCCGTGACTTTTTTTTTTGTTACATACAATATGTGATGTGATGGGAAGGTGTGTTATCTTGAAATGATTGATTTCTTGATTAATGAATCCAAATAGTGATTCATACTTTCTCTGTGTGTTGTTACGGATTGCATAAGAAAAGCTTTTTATTGTGGCTGACTCATGTTGAAAACTCTACCAAACATCTGCCGCACACACACTTATGCACGCACACACACACACAGCCTGCTTCTGTTTCTCTCTTAACTTCCCTGGCATTTCAGCTGCCACGTCCAATCAAACGGCAACAGCTGAAACGACTGTCTTCCAATGGGTCATGCGCTTCTGCTTTTTTTTTTTTTTTTCCCCTCCACGCCGGAGAATGCGCTCCACATTCGTGTTGAGTTGATTTTAGGCCATCCGGCGTTAAAGGGGCAAAAGACAGCGAGAAATCACAGCACCGGGACTTTGGACCCGCTTGCATAAGAAGCTTTCTCGCTGCTCTTTTATCAAGCAGGAGCGCCGAGCTGACGAGCTTATCACTCTGTTGTTATTATGTCACGCACATTGTAAAAGGTTGATTTGGCCTAAAAATACGATTAATCCTTTCCCCGTGTGTAGTAAACACACACAGGGTTTGAATTGAACCCTTTGCCCCACTTCTCAATTCTTTTCGGTAACGCCCCCACGAGCAAGAAGAAAACAATTTGCGGCCCCGCCCCACCCCACCCCCCACTCGCCGCTGCAACTATAAATAATCGCATTTTCGTTGCAAAACAAACCGACGCCGTAGAGTTAATACACACAATGGGCAAGGAGAGCGCCACTGCCAACTACTGGAATGGATGTGCAATTACATTTTATTGGAGTACATCAAAAAAGCATGCTAACCAGGGTCACACGTGCCCCCCAGGGGGCCCCGCCCCACTATTTGAGAAGCACGGCCTTAGACAAACACATTTACAGCAATAAACTGCTCATGCAGCGGTGCCTTAATTGGGAGTTAAAAAATTCCTGCGGTTCGCATGGTTCATAAGATTATGAAAGAGATTGTCGAGCATGACATTATTTTTGCATCATAAATGAGCCTCCGGTATAATATAAGCGCATATGCTCATCAAGGTGCAGTAATGTTGGTCTTTTCTTTGCACAGGATAAAGAATATATGCCACTGAGTATTGTTGTGTGCTTTGTCTGCAAAATGTCAAGTCATTTAGTGCTAGTTTGTTTCTGAAAATGGTTTTATGGATTTAGTGATTGAATTTTCTTTCCCTGTGACCATGTGTCCTCCCTCCGCAGGAGGCCTGCCCCTGGCGGCCTTCAACCTGGGTAAGATCCGTCCCTACCAGAGGGGCTTTTTCTGTAACGACGACAGCATCAAGTACCCTTTCCACCACAGCACCGTCACCTCCACCGTGCTCTACACGGTGGGATTCTCGCTGCCTATTAGCTGCGTAAGTAGCAGGCCGGGCCAGTCAGCCACCGAAGTTTCCTCGTTTTCGATCCAGATCCGTTAGTGGCTCAACACGACGAGGATGTCCACTTAATAACTAACAAAATATCCAAAATGAATTCCCAGCTCGGCCCACAACCCGTAACAAAAATCACCTTCCGTCTTTCTTGGCGTGCCCGCTTCCCTCGACGACGTGTTTGTCATTGAAAGACACCACAAAACAGCTTGTGTGTTTTTTCTGGCAAAAGCTTGTGATGGATTGTCAGGAATCTTTTTGGATGCATGAGTCACTGCTGATAATCATCCCATGGAATATGCCGGAAGTCTTTTTTTTTTTTGGAAGGGTTACTGAAGCTTCCTGACAGCAATTCCGTCTCACGGGAAGCACGGATGACCGATTCAATCCGTCAAAAAATCTGCTGGTTTGTGGGACCTGAATGGAGTTGCAGGAAGTGGCGACTTCCTTCTCTTAACACTCAAAGCACTAACATCAGCTTTTGGCCAGCATGCAGCAGCGTCGACGTCTCCTGGAAGATGCAAACACAGCATTGCATCATGGGTAGAGCTAACCTGACATTTGTTGTTTTCTTTTTTCTCTCTCTGATTGCTTCTCTGCTAGTTGGACTCCCGTTCGCAATTCTCACCGCGCAACACAAACCGTTCCGCCGAGGCTTTTTCTGTAGTGATGAGTCAATCAAGTACCCGCTTAAAGAGGACACCATTTCCTATCAGTTGTTAGGAGGTGTCATGATTCCTCTCACAATACTCACTGTAAGTGCACCCCCCTCAAACCCTTTTTCATTTATTGATTTTTTGTTTCTGTTTTATGCTTTTTACGTTATGACCTAATGCAGTTGTTCTCAAACTGAGGTTTGCATGAATAAATGATTATTGTATCATTTAAAAAAAAAAAAAAAGAGAATCCTCCCTTAGCTTTTGGCCAACTTAGTGCTGAGCAAATTGCATTTTTTTTCCAATAATGCGCTTGGATTTTTGGGGGGGAATAAATGAATTCATTCACTTTGACTGTCAAAATATGACAGCTTTCTTGGAATTTTGTCCGACTGAGATTTTATCTTAAAAAAAAAGTCATTTTATATTTGAACATGAACTTTTTTCCCTCTGAAAACAGAATTAGTTTTATTGTGTACTAGACTTTTATCTGTATAATTCTTATGGCAGACGTTAATTGGCGTCCCTGGACCTGAAAAGTTTGTCCTAAGGCACCGCCGTCTGTGAAATGAGTTTTTCCCTGCTAACAGCATGTGCACATACGGCTCATATTTTCACAATCTAACATTCAAATGACGTCACACTCACCTTAGTTGGCAAATACTGACTTTGTGTGTTACAAGGCCTTTGAGCTAAAAGGGTTTTTGTTGAATTCTTTTCGCACAGTCATCTTTGTCTGGAATCCATCCAACCTTCTTATCGACAAGGTTACTTGATATAACGCATGTCTCCAAGAAGTGCTCACGTGTTGAGGTCAAGTCAGGCGAAAGTAGTTCACTGTAGCGGACGATAAAGAAGAAGAAAAAAATGCAAAAAGAAATTGTAGCAGACGGATTTGAAAAACTGCCAAGACCCGTTTGGGGCGGGCAGTGGTGGAAGTTTAAACAGGAAAAGAACTCAAAAGAACTGTTTGAATGACACGAAAAAAGAAGTAAATCGAAAGAGCGAGTCGTAGAGAAATTGCTACTTTGTGTTCAGAGCCATTTGTTTGCGCCGAAATGTTGAGCGAAAGATGGCAGAGAAGCCAACTAAGAGCGAGCTGCTTCCAAGTTGATTATTCTGCTGATGAACATTTTGAAGTGGACATCCTCTCCGTCAGTTGGCCTTGTGTGCTTTTCTTGCCCTTTCAGTTTATTCATGAACACTTCTAAAAATGTTCACACCATGTCCAGCTTGGAAAACAAGTGCTCCCTTTTCCCACAGCGGGGGGACTGACTGCAATGTGAATAACTCAATTCCGTGAATAATTCATGCTCCCATAAAAAGTGAGGACAAACAGCCGCCTCTCTCAATAATTGAAAGCATAATTATACAACAATCTGCGGACCCAAAAGACTTCATCAGAATTGCATTCCGATGAGCAAAAACGTCGCAGAAGCGTAGCATTGTAGCTGCGAGATGAAAAATGGCTCGGGATTTGAGGTTTCCTCATCCCAAACGGGGGTTGCATCCACGCTGGGGTAATGCGGGAAAGATTTTGCAATGTCCAGATGAGTCCGTTGCTTTTTAATGCTTTGTTTCGTCCTAGTTTGGTGAACTAGCATGATCCAAACTGCAAAAAATGGCCACTGCCAATCTCAAATTTCTGTGATCG
Organism: Idiotropiscis lumnitzeri; assembly: GCF_059441095.1. Taxonomy (NCBI): domain Eukaryota; kingdom Metazoa; phylum Chordata; class Actinopteri; order Syngnathiformes; family Syngnathidae; genus Idiotropiscis; species Idiotropiscis lumnitzeri. The sequence goes on from NC_142408.1 coordinate 479,813, forward strand.
GATGAGCGAGGGTGTGTAGGCCAAAACGGCACAATTAGTTGACCTCATAAAGAGATGTAATAATACAATAAATATAATTGAGGCAAGAAAATGCTGATGTTTTTTTGGACACTTTACAGAAAAATGAGAAGTTTTTCCATGACTCAGTTAAATTCGCGACGATGGACCAAATAGGATGGAAAGTGGCATTCTTGCAATATTCAGAGGTGGAAATACTAAAATCAACAACACCCTTGTTACGTTTCGTCTCATTTCAAATGAGAATGCGAGTTCATGTTTTTGATGGTGACCCTTTGCTCTGTGGCGACAGATGATATTCGGCGAGTGCACGTGCGTATACCTCAAGCGCCTGCGGTCCAAGTCGGCGTACGGCAGCTACGTGGCGCGCGTCTACAAGGCAGTGGGCACCTTCCTGTTCGGCGCCGCCATGAGCCAGTCGCTCACCGACATCGCCAAGTATTCCATCGGCCGCCTTCGGCCGCACTTCCTGGATGTGTGCGAGCCCGACTGGAAGGCGGTCAACTGCTCGCTGGGCGTCTACATGGAGGATTTTGCTTGCACCGGAAACCCCGCCGTGGTCAACGAGGGCAGGTGAGCTTGAGAACGGAAATGTCACAATTGTAATCGCAAATACAAATGGCTTATTACCGTCTTAGAAAAAAGGGTCGATACTCGTATTTTCTCATTAGCATATTCGGTATCGGAGTAATCCAAAAGTAATTACAAGTAAGCCATTTGAATGACTTTATTCCGATACTTGGATGATGTTACAAGCTATATTTTTTAACATGGAGTCACCGTATCGGGATACATTTTGAAAACCTGCTAATAGTTGAGCGATTTGTCCTCCCCAAACGTAAATGGATCGAGTCACGTGTGTTATCGGCATTGAGCAGCAGGAAGCCCTCCCCGATGAGAGGATGTGCAGCTTTTCTTTCATTTTGACCACAGCAATAGTGAGGAGGGAGGAACCAAAAAGAAAAAAATCATTTGGGGTGGGGGCATGATCTGGCAAGACAACGCATCCCCTCCTGGGCTTTAGCCACATTTCCAGGGCGTGGCTGCCTGACTGTTGGTGTTTGCTGGAGACAATTTTCCGCCACCTGCAGCGCGCCGCACTAAGTAAACGGTTTTATGCGTCAAAACATCAGCTGATTGTAAAACAGTCAAGACGGGCAGCAGGCGAGGGATCGTCTTACTGCAACGCGACTCCTCCTGCGCTTCCTTTCAAACTCTCCGGCAGAGGCCGGCCTTCAATATAAAGTACACTTTTGTTTTGAATATATTGAAATGAATGGAAATCACGTGATGCCTCTTTTGCCATTTGCCAGTAGAGGCAATGTTTGAAGTCAAATTTTAATATGAAGGATCATGCCGGTGAAAAAAAAAAAAACTTGAGTTAAGATCAGAACTTAGATACGTCATCTGTAAAAACGGTCTTAAAAGCCAATTTTGTTCAGACTTCCAAGCCCGTGCCGAGCAGCCATGCTACACATGACAATACCGTCTGTTTCCTGTTCTATGGTTAGCCTCACTTTTCCAAGGTGTTCCTAAATGTTTTGTTTTTACAAAATTGCAGGTTGCCAAAAAGGCGACGGTTTTAATGTGAATCTTTGTCTTCTCATCCTAGATTGTCTTTCTATTCCGGCCACTCATCCTTCTCTATGTACTGCATGCTGTTCCTGGCGGTAAGTATTTGCACGTACTTGACTTTGTGGAGAAACGTTCGCTTGCATACTAGGGAAAATGCAGAAAAAAAAAAAATGTAATAGCCAGTACTTTCCACTTGCATGTAACATGGACTCCATATACAAATACAGTAGACGAGTTCAGAGTTTAAAAAAAAAAAAAAAAGTTTTCTTAAAACAGGAACTACTTGATCTTGTGCGGTAAATATGGGAAACATGAATAAACTTCCTGTGAATGTTATCCACAGTTCTGAATCTCAACAGTGCTGTTCAAATTTCATTTTTGTGATACGAAAAAATTAGACCAAGATAAATCATTCCCATTTTTTCCACCATGAATGCAACCCAACAAAAAAATAATTTTGAGAGGGGAAGTTAAAAAAACAAAATACAAGTAAAATTTAAGGTGAAAGGAATTATGAAGCGGTCGTGTTACCGCAAAGCATTAAGCTTTGGGCACGAAAGTAAAAATGTAAGGAAAAGCCTGCGAGAAGTTCATTTTAACTGCAGGGTGTGCACACTTATGCAACCTCATCTCATATTTTACTAACCCTGTTGAAATTATTTTCACTTAAAGTTGTACTAGGTATCGGTCAGAAGGATGGTGGAAAAGGTTTCGAAATGATTTATCCCAATCTCATTTTTTTCCTATCCCAAACAGGGAGGGACATGCCCACTTTTTATAGTCACTGTTATAAAAAGACATTTTATAAATATTTTGCTCCACACTACGGTGCTGACAATTGTTGCTGTTTTGTTTGTGTGTGTGCGCACGCATGATGTTAGCTGTACCTGCAAGCCCGTATGCGTGCCGAGTGGGCTCGCCTGCTGAGGCCCACCATCCAGTTTTTCCTGATGGCCGCCTCTGTGTACACGGGGCTGTCACGCGTCTCCGACTACAAGCACCACTGGAGCGACGTGCTCACCGGCCTCCTGCAAGGGGCGCTCATGGCCATCCTGGTGGTGAGCTGAATACGCATTTAACTTGCGTTACTAACCCAAACATTCTCTCAAATGAATTTGATCATGGAATCAAAGCCAAAATTCCATCTTTGCGCGTCCCTGCAGGTGTTTTTCGTGTCCGACTTTTTCAAGCGGCCCCTGGAGGCCTGCAAGGAGGCCGACACCCCCCACGCCAGCCTCCAGGAGACCCCCACTAATGGAAACCACTTTGAAAGTCCAAACTAAAACTTGGCATACTTCTGTCGCCTGCATGTCGAGTCCATGCACCTCAGGCCTCTTCTTTTATTAGATTCAAATGCCTTTTAAATGTGCTTCCAGCGACGGATGCTGGCTCAAGACTGTCCAAGAAGGGCGCCATTTTATCTACTGAGCCGGTGGGAAGATTGTACTGCATGCACCCACTGGTGAAAGGGCGGAGGAAAAAGGGTAGAAGAGCATTGGGGTTGGAGACCACTACTGTGTATAACCTGTGAATGTAAGCCTGCTTTGTGCATTTCTTTGCTGGGAGTCGATCTGCTTTCAAGCTCCCACTGAGGTTGTAGACAACTACTGCAAATGTGGCACTTTTCTCTGTGATGCCTCCATTTGACTGCTAAGCTGCTGCTGCTGCTGCGTAAGCCAAAACCAGTTGACAGAAATCAGGGAAGGAATCTTAAGGCCTGAAAAATAACACTAAACCCACAAAAGTATTTGTATGAGTTTGTTTCATCTGTATGGCAACGACACAGATTTTTATTGCAAAAAATAACAAAAACAGGACAATAAAGCCATATCATGTGTTAACACTAATGAAATATGATGTGGAGAGGAGTCATTTGATTACCATCAAAAATTGAATCGAATGCTGTCGGATGAGAGGTTGCGGGGAGCCAAAAGGTGAAGCCGCTCATGTGTTGCAATTACAAATAGAGACTGGCAGCAAACACAATGTCCCTTTTGATCTTTGTGATTCCTGCAGGGAGACAAACAAAAGTTGATTCATATTTATTACCTGACGTGTACGCACTTCATATCATAAGATCGCCGTTTGTCAAGGGAAAAAAAAAAAAAAAATTGGTTACATAACGACTGATAATCTCTGCCTGACTAAAACATTGTTTGTGGAGTAGGTAGGTTTAATTAAGCATCAAATGATTCAATCTTATGGACATGAGATCATCTGTTCACCAACAAGTTAAAAAAATAAATAATACATTCATCCCGACGATCCACTTGCTTACCTTCGGCAAACTTGTTCTCCAGCTCCGTGTTGCCGATGGCTTTGGCGGCAGAGCACATTTGTCGCAGCACTTCCTCCAAACGCCGCATGCATCGGATGATGCTTCCTATTGCGGAGGACACGCAAACGCGTCACCACACAAAATCACACAGAAAGAGACGTGCGGACGGCGCGCGGCGTTGCCTTCGAAGACGTCGGTCATCTTGCAGATGTGCGCAAAGGTGGCGCCGTTGGCCCACGCGTAGACCACGTCCATGAGGTGAGGCTTGAACGAGCCCAGGTAGGTGTCCTCGTCCACCTCCAGCTTGGCGTCCGCCGACACCTTGGCGATGCGCTTGGCGCACTCCTAAAATGCGCCGCAAGAACACGTGTCAGCGAGCGACCCGGTAGCGGGCGGGTGGAGGCTCATCCCAGGACGAGATCGTACCTGCATTTGTCTGAGGGGGGCGGCCAGTTGCTCCGTCAGTTTTGGCATCTCGCTAGCCTGGATTTATAATGAAAAAGGATTAGAAGACTCCCGGTACGTTACATTTGATAAAAACGTGATGAAATGCTTGGCTCTGTCACTTGAAGCTTTTGTTAATTTGACCCTGGATCATACTTTTTTTTAAATAATTGACAAAAATATGTGCTCAAACAGATTTAAAAATGATTCAATTGCCACTTTTTGTTCAAATGGATTCAATTTAATTTTTATATACGGTACATTTTTACAAACTAAAAGACGTACGTTTTCCTGGAAGACGAAGCAGGAGAGCAGCGCGGTGGCTTGTTCCACCGACAGGTCGTTGAAGAGGCCGTTGAACACCATCTCTGTCAGCAGAAGCTCGTCAGCGCTAGACAAAAGAAAAGGAGTCCGCAAAATGGTCTCAATTCGGAGATGGCAAGGTCCACCGACATTGAAAAATGGCGGCCCGCCTTCTAACCTGCTAATCTCGCAGGCCACCCGACCCTTCACCTCGATGACATCAGATGGGCTGGCGAAGCCGAGGCGCCGCAGCACTCGCTTGCGGCATTTGAGCTTGTCCATCTGCAGCACGGTGCGAGCCTCCTTGAGCTCGCGCTTAGCCGTGCGCACGGCGCTCGCAATCTGAAACACACACACACAAATCGCAATTTGGCTCGTTTTATATAAAGTTGGGCAGTGAATCCATTTGAATGCAATGACATTTTTTTTTGTAATTACTAAACTTGCATATTTTGTTCATATAGTGTACATTTGTTACACTAGAAACGAAATATTTTTGTCTTTTCGTTATTTTTTGGTATAGTTGGCAGTAAAATTTGTGAATTTTTTTTTTTACTGCTTTTAATTTGTCACATCTGCAAAGGAAAATGTACGTTTGCTATCCTGGCCTAACGTTGGAGAAGAAAGACATTTTGAAAACGTTGCTTCACCAGAGCTTTCTTTTCGCACAGCGAGTAGACGGCCTCCAGGTTGGGGTCGCTGTGCAGCGGGTGCGAGTACATTCGGTGCTCGAAAGCCTCCACCTTCTGGATCACCTTCTTAAGCCCCGCGTCCTTGATGCCCATGTCGTCCACGGGATCCAGGAGGGGGATTCCGTCAGGGAAGCGCCTCTGCACTTCCTGCATTTCAAAGGTAACGATGCGGCGATGATCAAACCATTTGCACGCATTGATGATCGACAAGTTGGTTGCTACCTGGAGGGACTTGAGCATGAGCTGGCGGTTGTCAAAGGGTCTCAAGTCTTTGGGGATGTAAAGACGCACAGAGCTGATGGACGTCAGCAAGTGAAGCATGACGGGGACAACCTACAATCCATTTGGGCATGATTAATCACATTTGTAATTGTGTTCAATTGATTCGACAGCGAAGGTAACAAGGTTAGGCGCTGTAGAGATGGGAGGCGTCATGCATTTCACCGCTGCCGGTAAACGGGGAGCATGACCGTTACATAAACAGGCTGCGGTACTAATCGAAAGAGGAGGAGGGCAAAAGTTTGACGTGGAAACGCGAGGCAGTCGTGCTCATCACTCAAGCACCGCGCCTCTCGTTAGTAAATAAAAGCCACTTCTGTTAAATGAATGAAAATCTTCACACTATACCTGCATCTCTCCCGTCGTGCCCGGCGCGGCGGGTTTGGCCGCCTCTGTGGCCGCCTCCTTGACGCTGTCCTTGCTGCAGTGCAGCAGCACCTCGGCCACAAAGAGCGGCTCGGCGTCCGTGCAGACCTGCGTGCAGCGAGAACAAGCGTCGACAAGCGCCGACTGCAGGAACGCCACTCCAAATCATGAGGCCTCACCTTTACGTTTGACTTCCTGGAAAAGTTGACGACAACGCCCCAGCCAAAGTCGGCATCTTCATTTTTCACCTGTCAGACAGTAAGAAAGATTGCGTGAGTGCTAACGAGCAGTTAGCATGAGCACGAAGCACGTGCTGGTTGCTCACCTTAACGAGGCGTCCGGGTTGCAGGAAGGGCAAACAGTATTTGGGCTTGTGGATGAACTCCTGGATTTCCTTTCCCAGCTTGGCCAGCTGCTGGCGGATCTTGAAGTAGGTGACCACGCTGTCCTCGTTGGGGATCTCGATAGCGTTGTACTCTTTCTCCAGCTTCTTAATTCCTGGGAGGGACGGCAGCCGTTACGGGAAGCGTCCCGCCGCGCATACATCCTCGGGGAGGCGAGCTTACTCTCGACGACGCCGGGCAGAGCTCGGTAGTGCTGGAACTGGTAGAAGGATTTCTCCAGCATGTACTCGGGGTTGATCTCCTCCACTCGCAGCAGATTGAGCACCATGTTGTACGTCAGGTGGAAGGCGCTGTTCAGCGGGTCCGCCGAGCCCTGCGTGGCAACATCTCAATGAGCGCGCGGCAAAGCCAGGTACATCTCTGAGGCGACCATTTTAATGGAGACATAAATAACAGCCCGCAGACGTTTAGCAAAAAGGTCCAAAACAGATCAGTGGAATACAATGTATGTATTTTAAAAAGATAAGAAAGGTGAATAGAGAATAAAAAAGAAGCAAAATATAACAAGTGGAGAAAAAAAAGAATTACAATTTACATGTATTCTGTTGCATTCAAATTCTTTTTTTTTCACAACGAGCGTTTAGACAAAAGTGGAGTTTAGTCCAAACTAAATTTTCCTTCGTGTAAATGCATTAAAGTGGTTTCAAGAGAGCAGAACGGAATTTACAACGGCAACAGAAAATATCACAATTTTATTTCCATTCAGAGTAAGAACTATAAAAGACAAAGACAATGTTCAGCCTCAAGGTTGGGCTCAATTTCTCCAGTATAAGAATTTGCACGACAAATAAACAGCGACGTAAAATATTAAATGCACAATTGTCAAATAAAGACAAAATAATAGTAACAGAACACAACATTGTTAATTACTGCCCAAGTACACTTCCGGGGGATGTAACCTTTGAGTTTGGTGCATCTGCATTTAAACTTCATGCTGACCTTTGCATCATTCTACTACGTGCCGATGTTCAAGATGTACATGTTGGTTTGAAGTCACCATATTACCTTAAGGAGCTGTTTTCCCACAGACGGACTCATCTTCTCATCCACCATGAAAATAACAATGCCTCTGTCGTCCATTCCTCTCCTGCCCGCACGCCCAGACATCTGGATGTACTCGCCTGAGGTAATCTACGACAGACGCGCCGCAGGGAAACGACGTTTTGAATTGTCTTTTGTTTTGTGCAACAGTCTTATTGAAGTAGGACTGACAAGCAAAATTTGGAGAACTGTCTGCACGAGAGTGCGAAAAGGAGCTCAGGAAAACGTGCGTCAAGATTGAGGAGGGGGTAAAACTGTTTAAAAAAAAAAAAAAGATTGGTAACAATCTACTTGCATTGGGGCCACAAGATCCAGCCGTTGGTTAAAAAATATTTTTTTAAAAAGTGCTGCAACCTGTGTGAGGAATTAGGCAGCATTGGTCTGTCAAGGGCCAGAATAACGATGAAAAAAAAAAAATACAATAATCAAACAAATTTACTTCTTTAATATAATACAATATTTATAAGGGCTCATTTACTAGAATTGCATGGTGGTCAAAAATATCCTTGTGTTGCTGTGATAAGTCCCTGTCAGATGGGTCACTTATTACACAAAAGCACGTGTGTGTGTGTGTGTTAACGTGAGTGCCTGCGTGGAGCTTTGGCAGCGTTCAGCACCACCAGATGTTCCAAATGCGCTTCTTGGAAGGCGGCTCACATCTCGATTCCTTTCCCCTCGAGTTTGGCGTGCGTCTGTGTGCGCACGCGTGTTGTGATCAACAAAACGTGGCCCTGAATGTGCTGAGTGGATTTGGGATCGGTCATTCCGAGAGGAGGTATTAAAAGAAAAAAATATATTTAAAAAAAAAATAAGAGCTTAAAAGTTCATGTCATATTCTCATTTTACTCGTACAATATTCTTATTGTTTTATAATTAAAATTGACTCAAACCTTTGACTAATGCTTTTGTAAAATGATTAAAAACTAAAATAATGATATAAAAATTGTTTTTAAAGGATGCTGTTCAACTACAAAAATAAAGATGAGTTGACTTGATCATTGGACTATAATTAACTAATTATTTAATACATTTTGACCAATTACTTTGTATTTCATGGAAAAAATTATTTTAAAATAAATGCATGTTTTTAAAATGGAATCAAACTGTACCCTCGAAAATAATATAGAATTGACAGCCATAAATGCATTTTTTTTTTGGGGGGGGAGTATTTTTTTCTTCTTGGAAAAAAGAAAAATGGGTAAACCTCCAACAAATGAAATGATAGAAGGGGTCATAAGTGGCCCATCGCACTTTGATAGGACGTGTGCGTGTGTGCTTACAAAGCGGTAATTCTTGCCATCAAACTTGCGGGCGCTGGTGAAGAGCACCGTACGCGCCGGCATGTTGATGCCCATAGCGAAGGTCTCCGTTGCAAACAATGCCTGCAATGTGGAGACGAAGGCACCGTGAAAAGGACGTCATTCCAATCATCTCCATGACGAGCACGAGTGCGCTGACGATGTCGCTACCTTGATCAGGCCTTCCGAGAAGAGGATTTCGATGGTTTCCTTCAGGATGGGCAGAAGGCCGCCATGGTGGATGCCGATGCCTCTCTTTAACAGCGGCAGCACGTGCTCCACCTGACCAACACCATTTTGTTTTTCCCCCCCAATCGTATAACATGAGGTTTCCATTTTAAGGCGGTTCGCACCTGAGGAAGCTTCTTGTCCTCGTCTGACAGGCAGTCCACCGCGTTGTTGAACACTTCTTCCACTAGACGCTTCTCCTCTTCTGCAAGAAATAAACAAAAAGAAAATACAGTGAAAACTTTGACTTGCCATGACACCATTTGAACCCCCCCCAAAAAAGCTACATTTTTAATTAAGAACAAAACAACTGCATTTAAATAAAAATACAAAAAGCACAAGAAGGGAACAAATTGTTTTTTAAAGTGCGATCAACATTCTAAGTACTGTCGAGTTGCAACTTCTTCACGTTAATCGTGACAAAATGACTCCAGTCTGGTGGAGAAAAATGGCTGCGTCACGTAAAATCGGTCCAACGCATTATTACACCCACTCCCCAGGTACCAAGCACATGCTACGATCTGTTAACGATCACATCCATCCCAAGCAGGTTTAAAAACAAAACCGCTCATCGAGTTTCCGCCACAAAAAAAAAAAAAAAAAAGTTCTCGTGTTGGAAAGAGCAGCAAAACCTGGCCCCTTTCGCCGGGTACTCTTAACTTCCTCTCAAATCTCAAAAATGTTGTGTTGATTGAAGACTCTAAACTGGAGTGTGAATGCCAAGTTGGCCAAGAGACTTGCAAAAGGCTGGCGAAATGTGCAATATGCCATCAAGAACAGATGGCAACACATTCAAAAAGTCTTCATGACGGAAAAATATATTGGTCTGAAAAACACTTTGAGACTATAAACAACCGTAACCGAGCACACGTACTTGTGCCGCTGCAGAAACTACTTCTTTAAGTCGTGTTCCAAAAGTTTGCATCGTATGTCGCCAATCGTAGTCAAGTCAGTTCTCTTGAGCAAAAAAGAGCCCAAAACAAAATCAAGTCAGGCCTCATTCATCATATTTGTGTCCCATGGAAATATTGTTTGTTCTCACAACATCATAAAACAGAAAACATCCTTTGGTGTATTGTAATGAGTCTTCTCAGGGATTCGGCCGGGACATTTTTCCCACGTGAGGACTTTTACGACTGCTTGTTTCTCTCCCCGTGAGAAGTTAAAAGAAAACAGCATGATTTCTTCATCAGATAGGATGATGTGCAATAATGTTATTTTAGTGGAACCCAGAGGAGCATACCCTTGTTGAAATCCAGCTTGGCCACCTGCAGAGCATATGCCTCACATTCCTTCTTGCTGAAGCTGAAAATGATGACAGGCTGGAAGTTCCTCTCCATGATCATCTTCACAATCTTGAACACGCTGGACGGACCTGAGGACGCCAAATTCCTTTAATGGCCTGAATGGATTCACATTGTGTCATTTTAGACCTTCTACTCACCTTTTGTTCCCCCCTTGCGTCCTTTTGGGTCCCACTTGCCACCCGCATTGCTGCTCCCAGAATCCCCTGCGTCTCTCAAAACCTGCATGGCTGTGTTGAAGTTGTCCTCCCTGAAGTCTCCCTGACGCAACGCAAATAGGCTTGAAACAATGCAATCCCATGGATAGCTTGTGAAATATCATTCAAAAGTTCAGATCAATGAACATGAAATCTAAAATACAAGTCACAAAATGGGCTACAATAACATAAACAAAGTTAATTGGGGCAGAAATAGGGAGTTGTTTAAGTACAATACAAACAAAATAAGCCAATTAAACACCATAAATATAAAATCAAAAATTATACTACCAACAAAATAATATAAGAAAATGGTGGACGTACGGTTTAAAAAAGTAATAAGGTCATATAACAAAATGGAAAAAAGACAAATGTGCTGTCAATTTTAAATACAACAAAATTTGAATTTGGCAAAAGCAATGTGCCGGTTAAATTCATTTAAAAATTAAGAAATTATACATAAAATGAATTTGTCAATTGTGTATATTTGGGAAAAAAAAAATGGGATGATGTGAAAAAACAACCAAATACATTCATTATCTCTGTGAACCACTTATTTAAAAAAAAACACACTCTAAAATTACAATCGCGGAAACAAATAGAAATTAAGAAAATGCACAAACAAAACTGGTGTGTACAATAAAAAAAAAAAAATCTAAGTTGCGCTATCCTTTCATTTAGTCACTAGTGATGAGTACTATGATAGGTTGCAAGCAAAGAGTCGTAGTCGAAACAATGTGAAATGAAGACTGAGCCTTCAAGAGAAAGTTTTGCAAATGGCTCCTCTCTTACGTTCTCATCCACGACAAGGTGGAGTCCATCGCCTCCTGCTGGGAAAACGTAGTGCTGCAGCGGTGTGGGTCGGTAGTCTGTGTAAACCACGTGGCACGGCTGCGAGAAAAGTGCCAACACACCTTGTAAGTTGACACATCATACGGCTTGAAATGATCAAACATCAGCAAATATAGAACCTGCTTATGAAGGTGACATATCCACTCGGCAAACTGCCTGGCGTTGGGGATGGTGGCCGACAAGAAGACGTAATGCACGTTGTCCGGAAGCAGAATGATGGTTTCCTCCCACACCACGCCACGCTCTAAGAAAAAAATTAAAATAGGACAAGAGTCGAACCGAAGCATGCAAATGACAGCAAATGGAGGCTTTTCTTTCACACACCGGCGTCTCTCATGTAGTGGATCTCATCAAAGACGACCCACGCCACTTCCCTCATGATCTCCGAGCCGCGGTACAGCATGCTCCGCAGAATCTGCCATGGCAAGGAGGGCAGGGGGGGGGGTGTTATTCCACTTGCTGACTTGCTCAATGTCAGATGGCTTAAGTGATATTTGAAACATTTCCCACGGTTTGGCTGCGCATCAAAATTAGGGCTGCTCGATGATGGAAAAAAATCTCACGATTATTTGAGTAATAATTGAAATCACGATTATTCAAATGAATTTTTTGGAACAAAATAAAAAAAAATGTTTAAATGTAAACAATATTTAGACAAATCGAAGTTCCTTTTAGACTAAACGTTTGAACCCAAGTCATTTGCCAAATTGAGGGAGGGACTTGCTGCCGATTATTGGGCAGTTTGACTTGGGACAAGGTCACATGGGTCAATTTGAATCAGACAAGGAACCTTATTACAGTTTTTGGGTCACTTTGACCAAGACCACGGTGGAAGGCCCTTCACATGGGTCAAGTTGACATAACAGCTGTTCCTTAGTCTTTGTGTCAGAAATGGAAAAAAAAAAAATCATAAATATACTTGAGGTTAAATTGCCCCAGAAATATTAAGGCCGCTCCCTTGTCAATTTGGCTCCGGCAAGTTTCCTTATTCATTTCAGAATAGTTATCCGAAGGAAGAGCAGTAATGCTCACGTAAGAGGAAGGGTTCATTGATGATGGCGACGCACCTCCGTCGTCATGACGAGGCAAGAGGCGGTGGGGTTGATGGTGACGTCACCCGTCATCAGGCCCACGTCTTGAAACTCCTCGTACATTTCCCGATACTTCTGATTGGACAGCGCCTTGATGGGGCTGGTGAAGATGACGCGCTGCTTCTCACGCAGGGCCATCGCGATGGCGTACCTATGGCGAAGAGACAAAGGAACAATTTTTGCCACCGCAAATACTTCTGGAGGCACACTGAGGCTGATGGCCGATCCTCACTCGGCGCAGACGGTTTTGCCGGCGGAGGTGTGCGCGGAGACGAGCACGGACTGGTTGTTGTCGATGCACAGAATGGCCTCCCGCTGAAAGGGGTCCAGAATGAAAGGGTACTCCTGTTAAGACAAAGTCATACGCTCAACGTTTGAAACGCGACCATCAAAAGTTTGCAAAACACTTATTGAAGGAGATTTTATTAGGTAGGCATAAGTCATGTACAGCCAACTCACATTCAAAGCACAAACTTTGTGGTTTTACATTTTATGAAAGACTAAAACAAGACAACAAGATGCATGAGCAGCATGAATACAATTTGTCATTATGCATTGCAACATTTTTTTACTGTTCACAGTGCGCAAGGGTTTGTGCGTGATGTGCATCCGCGACGCAAGTCACATTCGCCTTACACCTTTGACGTTAAAGTTAAGAGCGTCGTTTTGTTTTGACACTTTTATTTAACAAGTAGTTTGCACTGATGTGATCGTTACTGTTAAAATGTTACAAAAAACATGGCCCGTTGCCATTATTTCCTACGGGAACATGCATTTGTAAACCAATGTCAATATACCTTTGCGGCATTTCCAACTCGAGGTTTGAGAGGTTTATATTCATCACTGGCAGGCAAAGCAACCTGTCGGTGTAGAGAAGAAAAGAAAAATCACTGTTAACTTTGCTCAGCTCAATCAAGGCAATAAATCCACTTGTGTGACTTTCCTCATGTGAGCAGCCTTCAACTGTTCCCACTGGCTCCACTTTGACTTGGGGCATAAATTCTGCAAGACTGAAGAAAAATAGAGCATTAAAGTCAACCTTTGATGATTCACAAATTCAATCTTTTTGGCACCATGGATTGGTTTCGCATATAGAAATACAATTAAGACTGTTGCATTTCTTGGCTCCGCAGACCTTTCTAGTCTTGGAACAGCAGCAGACCAATAAGAAGCAAGCCCTCTTAAATTGACCGATTGGAGGACAAGATACCAAAAAAAAAAAAACATGTGGTGGGCATTTAGTTGACTTCAATATCTATACCTCAAATCAGAGTAGCAAAGTTGACTTGTAATTTATTTCCATGGTAAAATTAAGTTTGGGTTTAAAAAAAAAAAAAGAAGGATGTCGATTTAAATTGATTTTCCTTTTCATAACATAGGACCATAAATTGATTCTTTTAATATTTTTTCCACCCATGAATTTACGTGACTTCATCAAGTCACGTTCAATAAAGCGCACATGATGAATGTAACTACATTGACTTCAATTCTTAATGTAAATATTAATATTTTTACCAATCCACAGATTTACAGCTAGAGGGTCGTACAACATTGTTTTTTTCTGAAAATGCCTTCCATACCAAAGTCAAACTGGTACTGCGTGAAATTCTTGATGGAATTGAAAATCAAAGTGAATTATAAAAATAAATAACTAAATCAAATCGGGCCTTTGTGTATATGAACCAAATCTATTTTGAAAATTTGACTGGCAACTCAGCCCTAGTTAAAATTCATCACTTTAAGTGCTTTCCTGTAAGCCATTTACTTTTATGAACAATGTTTTAAGATTAGTATAAAAATACATGACTTCTTGGGATCATATTGCGGATTGTATTTAGAGTTTTAATTGTTACTACCGACATTTTTGTTGTCCTCAATTCGCAGTGGGTCTTGATCCCACCCTCGCTTGCGTTGCCTGTATTGTCACCAACTAGTAGCGTATGTGCCACAATTCATGACATGACGGCTGTCTTGTGCTCAATTAAACGCCATGATGAGATATTTGACTAACTTGAGGTCATTAGCAGAGGCCGTGTCGAGGCGAGCTTTCTTCCCGAAGCCCACCTCCTCTCCTCCGTCACTGTCAGGCGGCTCCCTCTTGGTCTTGCCAACCGAACGAGCATCGTGGTCAGTATTTAACCCATCTGATTTCCTGAACAAGAGACAATTTCATTTCAACAACTTAATTCGACATCTCGCAATTTCGCGAGCCGTTATGTCCACTTGATAGCGCACGTGAGGCTAGCTACACGAGTCAACGCTCATTCCCATCTTAAAACGACCCCTCCCCCTCCAAAAAATAAAATAAAATAGATGAAAGACGCCAACACAAAGTTTGTAGTTTACTTCGTCTCTACAGCGACAGAGGCCGGTGGCTTGTTGCTCGTAGTGGGCTTCTGTTCGTCGTCAAACACGCTGAATAAATCTCCAAAGGGGTCCGCCATGGTTGTTGTAAGACACCCTTCCCACAATGCAACGCGGGAAAGGAACGTCAGCTACGGTGGCCGTGTGGCCCTAAAAACGTTATGATCGGAAGTCAAGCGTCGCGTGAGTCGTTGAGTTTTTTTGTTTTCGAAAGCACACGATTATTTTTTTCTTTCGGCGACCGTGGGTGGATGAATGGGCGGTAAGAAGAAGAAATCAAGCTCGCCGGCGGTCGCTGTTACCGCGAGCCCGGCGGGACCTGCTGCGGCATCAGGCCGGGCTAGTGCTCCTGCGCTCGGGAACGGTTCGGCGGACGAACCCAAGAAGCAAACGGGGAGCAGCAAGCTAAACAAAGCGGCGAAAGACAACAAGTCTAAAGGTGATATTAAACATCCGTCGGCCCATTTGCGTCCTGAAAATCATGACCTAGCCTGGTTTTATCCTTTAATATGTTTTCCGTGGTTCACTAATTGCAACCCAATGATGGCCATCGACTCACCAGACACAACATTAGGTACCGAGTATCGAGTCTCATGCATGACAAGTCAGTCAAGTCCAGTCTTAAATAACCTTTGCCAAGCAAGTTCCAAGTCATATCAAATTTGCGATTTGTATCCCAGTCACCTTTGCTCTAATGGTCATACGTTTTACAAATGGACATCTTTTGCAGCCCCAAAGACCTACAGTCTGGCCAACACTGCCCAGGTGGACACGGGTGGTGTGTTGGACAAATCCATCTTGAAAGTAAGTGGTATTGTTAATTATGATGTCAATGATTTCTGGTGCACGTCTTAATAAATGTTGCGCGCGTGGCGATGCGTCTACTGCAGGTAACCATCCAAGTTGACCTGGAGAAAAAAATCATAAAGCTCATCAATGACTTCCGGCAGGAGAATGGCGACAAAGGGCCCGTGTCGGGAAGACTCACCAACAAGAAACTTTTGGTGAGGTTGAACACAATCACAAAAAAAAATCAAAGGAATTGAAGAGGTTTTCTGCGACAACAATGTCGGATTTTACTCAGAAGATTCCGCTTTGTTGTGTATGTAGGATTTGTACACAGCCCTGCAGAAGTTCAAATTCAAGCGGGAACATATCGAAGAGGCCATGAAGAGCAGCGTGCTCTATGGCGGTGATCTCCACTCTGCCCTCGACTGGCTCTGCCTGAACCTTGGAGACGGTAACCTTGCGCATGCTGTACGCTCTGAGGTCATCCTTCAAGCTTGCTCCGTGTAACACGTTGAATTTGCAGAGGAGCTACCTGAAGGTTTCAGCCAGCAAATGCAGGAGGAGAGCCAGAGGAGCAGGCCCAGGTTCCAGCCTCCCGTCCGACCGCGATCGCCGAGCCCCGAGCTACCCAAAACGCCCCCTCTCAAAGACGCCATCAAGGTGTGCGCTTACAAAGACAGGAAGAAGTTAGTGTCCTGCCATGCATCCAAACCGTATGCGTGTTTTCCAGGCGTCCGTGAAGGATGATGACGCACGCATGAAAGATTGGATCTTAAGGTACGCCGAGCAGGGCGGCGATGAAGAGGATGACGATGAGGAAGAAGGACAGAAGATGTCGCAGCGCAAGCCGGAATTAGAGAAGTTTGATCCGGTAAGAAAAATTTGAACCATGCTCAGTTTTGGGATTATACAATATTAGAGCATGCTTGTGCTTTTTTTTTAATTCAATATGGAGGCTAACCTGACAACAAATGAAAGCTGCATATTCGCTCTAGTATATTCTTGTTAAACAGCTCTTAATATTATGACTTTATTCCAGGAAAGTGTATAGACTCCTTTTTTTTTTTTTTCCAAAATGACAATTACAGTTTATTGAATATTGAAACGCTTTTGTTGCCTTTTGTGTTTTGCATATTTCACAAACTCAAGTCTGAACTCAATGAATTGATTTTTGTAATGCAGAACGACAGATATTTGATCCTGACTGCTCAGCTATACGATGCTAAAGAAATGGCAATGGCGGCCAAAACCAAAGGCGACAAGGCGGCTCAGCGGATGGCGCAAGACAGAATACGCATCATACAGCAAGGTTCTACATATTTTTCTGTGCGTTACCATTTATTTTGTAAATATTCTAAGTTCAAGAAACTCTCTGGATTTTGACCAAAATGTGTTAGAAATGAAGCCACTGGAGTCGCACCCCATTTTCAACGCTGCCATTAAAGTGGTGGAGACGCCCCAAAAGGAGAAGATGACGCCATCTGCGACTGAGGACAAAGATGGAATCGGTTTCAACTTGTTTGAAAGGGCAGAAAAAGAAACGCCGGCAGACAAAGGTAACACTTACACACCAACATATAACACACGGGTCGCACGTCTTTTTTTTGTTGTCTCTTTTTGGGCTGGCCGGTCAAGTTTTTCTTTACCGAGAAATGTAAGAGGTAGGCTTGTCGTGATATTAATTTCTTTCTATTATTTTTGTTGTTGTTGTCTTTTTAATACCCTGACAACCATGTTGCCACACGTGCCCACATAGTCATGCAACCGAAGAAGAAGAATGAGCCAAAGGACGTTCGGAACTTTGACTACACGGCCCGCAGTTGGACAGGCAAGTCCCCTAAACAGTTCCTCATTGACTGGGTGCGCAAAAACCTTCCCAAGAGCCCGCCGCCGGCCTTCCACAAAGTTGCTGCGGGCAGATACTGGAGGTGCAAGTAAGTGATGCTTTTTTTTTTGGTCTCTTGGTTTTGGTGTTTTTTTTCATAGAATTTCTTTTCCATTGACTCAAGAGTGCGAGTTCAGAGGACGGAGGATGTCTTGGAAGTTTGTCCGACCATCCTGACGGAGGACGGCATGCAGGCTCAACATCTGGGCGCCACCCTGGCACTCTACAGCCTGGTTAAAGGACAGGTAGTTCATGGTCTTTACCAGCAGGTGGTGCTCAACTTCACTGCATGACTTCCTGTTTGCACTTGAATGCGTTTAATTGTCATTGAAACGTGTACTAAATTGATTTCATCGACCCCCTCATCTAATAAATCATTAAAAAAAAAAACCAACTTGCTCATAATGACATGAAATAAAACCATTCATATGTTGTCATATCGAGGGAGACGTTGTTGCTGATAGCATGAGGGCTAATGAAAATGAAAAATGAAAATCAGCACATTACTGCTTCAAAGGCTGAGTTTTGTTTGACTTTATTTCATTTGTATTCATATGATCGTTTGCTTAGTCGGTGCACCAGCTCCTCCCCCCAACCTACCGGGACGTGTGGCTGGAGTGGCGGGACGGCGAGCAGCAGCAGAAAGAAGAGACGCGCACTGCCGCCAACAAGCCCAGAGACCAGTTCATCGCCCGACTCCTGACCCGTCTCAAGCAGCAGCAGCAGCACCACCACCGCGAGCTGGAGTCCCAATCCGACAGCCAATCGGGGCTTGGCGCCGCTGCGGAGGAGGAAGCCGAGGACTCCTGGGAAAACCTGGCCTCCCTTGATATTGTGGAGAAAGGAGGAGGGCCTGAAGAGGGCAAGATGGAGGGAAGGAGAGGCGAGAGGGAAAAGGAAGGAGCGCTGCGGACGTCAAGAGAACACCTCATGAAGCTCAGGACGTCGTCTCTGGCACGGAGACTCCTGGTGAGACATGCGCAAGTCTACACACCCCTGCTTTCCAAACTTTGTAAAACTAAACTATTTGGGAATGCTTTCATGAAGATGGCAAAACATATTCAGATTGTATTTTTAATATGCATTTTGAGATGACATTTTTTAAAGACTTTTTTTACGTGTGTCCTTCAAGGCGGAACGAGAGCAGCTTCCTGTCTTCCAGCACAAGCAACGCGTCCTGGAAGCTCTGCGGCGCCACCGTGTGGTGGTGGTGGCCGGCGAGACAGGCAGCGGCAAAAGCACGCAGATCCCGCAGTTCCTCCTAGACGAGCTGCTGCTCGGAGGGGAGACGGCCCGGGCGTGCAACATCGTCGTCACGCAGCCCCGACGAATCTCTGCCATGAGTTTGGCCTGCAGGGTTAGCCAGGAGCTTGGCTGCCAGGACGGGCCGGGCTCAAAGGTGAACTCTCCTTTCGTTTGCACACAAACTCAGCTAAATATTAAGGTCAAATGAGGATTTATAGGAAACGCTAATATTTGTTTCTTTCCATGTCTTAAGTCGTCGCTGTGCGGCTACCAGATCAGGATGGAGAACCAGTCGGGCGAGTGGACTCGCTTGTTGTACTGCACCACCGGAGTTCTGCTGCGAAAACTCCAGCACGACCGGCATCTCGGCACCGTGACGCACGTCATTGTGGATGAAGTAACGCAAACGCCCCGGCAAAAAAAAAAAAAAAAAAAGTCAATTGACATGACAAATTTCCGCAGGTGCACGAGCGCAGCGTCCAGTCCGACTTCCTGCTCACCATCTTGAAGGACGTGGTCTCCAGGCGGGCAGACCTGCAGCTGATCCTCATGAGCGCCACGGCCGACTGCCACAAGTTCTCAAACTACTTCAACCGCTGCCCCGTGCTCAACATCCCAGGACGGACCTTCCCGGTGGAGGTGAGCATACTTTGATCCAAATATTTGCTACTTTGGGATCTGTAACTGGATGACTTTAAAAGTCTTGGCCTGGATTGGTGAGTGACATGGGTGTCAGCGAAGGATCTTGTAGCGATGGCTGCCAGTGAAGCAGTCTGCGTGTTGAGTCACTCATTTGGCGTATTTGTAGAGTGTGAGAATTGTGTAGTCAAGTTTGTTGATGAAAAAGTTTTTTCAGTTTTCGTTATTTTGTTTTGAGGCAACTATTTTTTTTTTCAAGCTTTACAGAAAATTATTCAAGGTATTGGATGAATCATTTTTAACTTGAATGTTATTTGATAGCATTTTGGAACATTTTCTTTCAGGTGTTCCATTTAGAGGACATTGTGGAGGAGACGGGCTACGTCCTTGAGAAGGACTCGGAATACTGCCAGAAGGGCCTGGAAGAGGAAGACGAATTTAGTGTCGTCGTCACGCAAAAAGGTGGAAAGACATTACAGCACCAGGTAAATGTCCGCCGTCGTAGCCGTGACGTTGTCGCGAGTCGTCTTACTGACGGGATAGAAGCGTCTGAAGTGGCCGTCTCTGTTTGGGTGGATTCTCAGGAGCTGATGGTGAGAGATCAGTCACTAGGCTGGGATTTGGGTCCTGACCTGGACCACTTCAGCAGCAGGACTCGCCAGGTGCTGCAGTACATGAACCCCAACAAGATCAACATGGAACTTCTGGTGGAACTCATCAGTTATCTCGGTACCACATTAACGTTGGCTAACTGAGCTTCTTTACTTTTAAAATATTCACCAAAAATTGAATTGCAATTTTAAAATGGATTGAAATAATCCAATACCTAAGCGGCAAAAAATGGAAATGGTTGTCTATAAGAAAAACTCAAGTCTTTTTATCTTCTTCTAGATAAAGCGCCACAATTCACAGCACTGGATGGCGCTGTTCTGGTCTTTCTGCCGGGTCTGGCTCACATCCAGCAGCTGTTTGACCTTCTGTCCGCCGACAAGCGCTTAAAGGATACAAACAGGTCAAGTGAGCACACAAATGCAACTTCAAGTTAATTTGAGGCTAAAAAAACCTTCATAGGTACAGGATTGTCGCCCTGCACTCCACGCTGTCGTCCAAGGAGCAGGCTGCTGCCTTCATCGTGCCCCCAGCTGGCGTCAGGAAGGTAAGGTACCTCCAGAAAAAAGGTTTGAAAATAGGAGCACCACAAATCCTGCTTTTTTTTTGCCTCTTTACTTCTTAGATTGTGCTGTCCACCAACATCGCCGAGACGGGCGTGACCATTCCCGATGTTGTGTTTGTCATTGACACGGGAAAAACAAAAGAGAACAAGTAAGGAGGAATGGACACAGTGCACTAAGTGACTCCCTTTAAATCTAAAAATCAAATGAAATAAATGCAACCTTTCATGGAGACGCTTGTATTAGAAGAGAAGTACAATGCGCGTCATGTGCCGCGTGTGGTTCAGGTACCACGAAAGCAGCCAGATGAGCTCTCTGGTGGAGACGTTCGTGTCCAAAGCGAGCGCTCTCCAGAGGCAGGGCAGAGCAGGACGCGTCCGCAACGGCTTCTGCTTCAGACTCTACCCTAAGTTCAGGCAAGCTGGTTTTGAATTGATGGAAATTCACCAAAAATCCTCTTATGATCGATTGTTTCTCCTCAGATTTGATGCATTTATGGACTACTCCATTCCTGAGATACTTCGAGTGCCTCTGGAGGAGCTCTGTCTTCATATTATGGTAAAACAAAATGCTTTTAATTCTTGGAATTTTTCACTTTTTTCCTGTTACCAAAAATATTTAGAAAAGAAAAGAAATCATACATTTTGAATTTCAGAAATGTAAATTTCACATGGAACATGCGGAAATATTTGCCATGCTGAATCTTACTGTCATTTCTGTAGTTTTGACATATTTATTTTTTTTGGTCTCGGCTAGAAATGCGAGTACGGCTCCCCGGAAGCGTTCCTAAGCGGCGCCCCGGATGCTCCGCAGCCTCAGTCTGTGATGAACGCCGTCAACCTGCTACGAAAGATCGGCGCCTGTCGGCCCGGCTGCCACCTGCTCACCCCACTGGGCCAACACTTGGCCAACCTGCCGGTCAACGTCAAGATCGGCAAGATGCTCATCTACGGCGCCATCTTGGGCTGCCTGGAGCCTATCGTACGACCTCCACCTTGCATCTTGTCATCGCGTTGGCCGTGTCAATAAGTGTCTGTGTCATGTTTCCAGGCGGCCATCGCGGCGGCCATCACGGAGAAGTCTCCCTTCTCCACGCCCATGAACAGGAAAGAGGAAGCCAACCTGGCCAAAGCTGCGCTCGCATTGGCCAACTCTGACCACATGACCATCTATAATGCGTATCTCGGGTATGGACGGCTCCCACGTTACGACGTTGGAATACTTTGGGGAACATGTGACAAATAACGTTATTCCAAATTTTAGCTGGAAGAATTCCCAAAAGGAAGGACACAAAGCAGAAATGTCCTTTTGCCGGAAACACCTCCTCAACCGTGCCGCACTTGCCACCATAGAGGTAAAACTCACACGCAAATTAACTCACTGGCATAGACCAAAATATTCCAAACGTGTGAAGCAGAACAGTATGAATCAACGTAGCGTTTTGAAGTGTTGTGGGTTGTCTTGCAGTCGAATGATGAATTCATACATATGACATGAGAAGTGTTCTAATTGATCAATGAAATGCATTTTTTGAAAATGTATCAACTTTGTGAAATGGCTCTTCCTAACAATGCAGGACGTGAAGCAGGAGCTGATGAAGATGATGGAGCAGGCGGGCTTCTGCTGGTCGCGTGCAGCGTCGGCGCCGCCGGTGTCCCTGCTGGGGGCGGCGCTGACGGCGGGCCTGTACGACAGCGTGGCACGCGTGCTCTGCGTCACCTCCGTGGACGCGCTGGAGCGAGCGGCGTGCTGTGTGGAGACGCCGCAGGGCCGAGCGCAAGTGCATCCGTCGTCCGTCAACCGCAACCTGCAGACGCACGGCTGGCTGCTCTACCAAGAGAAGGTCTGTCGTCTCACCTCGTTCATGAGATTATTCTTCCCTTCGCTTGGCAAGGCCGATTCCTTTGTCATCAGGTAAAATACACCAAGGTCTACCTACGAGACACCACTCTCATATCCCCGTTCCCCATGCTGCTCTTTGGAGGGGACATCGACATTCAGCACAGGGAACGCCTCATCACGTTGGACGGATGGATGCACTTTCAGGTCACTACCAAGCTAGGATTGCTAGCTGCTAGCTGAAGTTTTCGACTGATTTCCATTCATTAAAAAAAAAAGACCAAGTTAGCTAATTATCTAGTAGAAGACTTGACAGTTTGCTGCCTTTTTTTTTTTTATGAGGCAGGTCATTTCAGAGCATGTGTATGAAGCCCTTTTCACACTGCTTAATCGCTCATGGTTTTTTACTCGCGCTGTGATGTCTTCATCTGTCTGCAGTCACACATTCATTTCAATTGTTTTGTTACAATTTGATGCGCTACATTGACTTTGTAGGCTCCAGTGCGCATCGGCGTGATCTTCAAACACTTGAGGAAGCTGCTGGACTCTTTGTTGGAGAAAAAGCTAGAGAACCCGCGCATGAATTTAGAAGGTAAAACCAAACCTCTCTCCTCGCCATTTCGATATAAATGTGTTTTTTCTTTCTTCATTTTGTCAAGGTGAGAAGACCATCCAAATCATCTTGGAGCTGATCAAGTCGGAGAACACTCCGTAATCCTCATATAAAAATGTAAATCCGAAAGGGAATTAATTGCCATGGCCCAAAACTGTCACAATAAAGTATTTTTTATTTCAGAGACTTTCCATGGCCATGCTAACTTTATGGAAAAAACGCACACATATATGTTCTCAAGTTCAGTGTGCTTATGGCAGATAACAGTTCCAGTCACACACTGGTCATAATAACATGGCAGTGTTTAGCTCCTGTTATGAAAGATTAAAGAATGGTAATAAATCAGACGGTGGAAGCAAGAAGGGGATGTTCTAAAATGTCAACACACTCATCAACTTTTCCAAACTATGTTATTTTTTTTCAAGTTGCGTAACAAGTATTGCTCAACCTTATGGAGGTGAGGTTGTTGCCACTTGAAAATGAAACTGAAAAACAAACAAAACACAATTTGCATAGCAGACTTACTCATATTTACGTTTTCATTTGGCAACGACCAAACGAGGGTCCAAATTTCACTCATTTGCTTTCATGAGTAATCAATTCGGGAGACTAAACATAAAAGGTATGAAAATGGAGACTGGGATTTTTCACATGACCTCATGGCATGACGACTTGTCATTTTACCGCAACATCCTCATTTCCCCTAAAATGACTTGACTAGTTTTCCTATCATCAGGCAACTCCTGAAATCCCTCAGAAATGTGCATATGGAATGATTCAATTAAAATGTATTACAAATACGTTTATTAATGGTCCTAAATAAATAATTGTAAAGAAACACATTTAATCGATTGAATACAATTTTAATGTACTTAAATACAACTGAATTGTAGCCTACTCAACAAATGCATTGTACCGGATTTTTGTTCAATATCAATCCACGTAAATGACTGAAAATAAGATGGTCCAAACTGATGACATTATCAAAAAAACTATTATTTGGATTAAGCAAATATGCTTGTTTCTGCAACAATGGCAATTTAATTCAATTATAATCGTTTCACTTATATTTACATCATTTAATACAAACGTACACTTTTTCCAAATAATTACTGAAATAATGATCATATTTATGTCATTGTACTTCTTGTGTTTGCAAAAATTAAATTAATTAATGATACTTTTGCTAACAAACAATATAAGATAATAAATCAATCAAAATAACAAGTGGACAGTTATCAAATAAAACATGCTTCATAAAATATTTAAATCTGATAAATCTATATTGTCAAATATGGATTATATTTGCTTTCATTTCATTAATTGATTTGGAATTTTTTTTTTGTTTCACTTGATGCCTGTTTTGCTTCCTCATAAACACATTTAACCCAACATATAGCTTCCTTGTTATTTCGAAGGTAGTCCATCATAATTTATTATAATTCTGCGATTGTATTACGAACGTAGAATACGTCTTCCAACCATTGTTTAAATGTATGATACAATATTATTCATCGTTAAACTGCGTACGAACCGCAATCAGAATCATGTGACATTCGGAAAGTAAAGTCAACTTGTACGCTTTGACGTAGGACGGTCGTCACGAAAACTGTGGCTGCTCTCAGCATAGATGTACATCATCGTCATGGGGCGATACGTAAACTGCAGCCGCCATGTTCAAAGTATTAGACTGCCCAGTAAACTTATGAAATGCGCTACATACGTAAGGCTGCCTTGCCCTGCTTGTATATTTCATTCAACATTTACCATTATGGTAGTATTCTAAACACGTTGGTTGCTTTTGCATGAATACATCATGAAGCCCAGTCAGTTGACTTGCATTACGGAGTAGACCGGACACATCCAAAATGGCGGACACACTGACGTATCGCCACGACGCGCCAACGGATTCAAATGTGGAATATTTTGTGTGTCTATGGTGTCACGGAGAGAAGCCTGTTTCCGTGTTCAGGACGTCATCGCTGCTATATAAACTCGCCGGCTATGAATAGCCGTTTATCGTGTTATTTGTTGACTTGGGAAACTACACGGAAGTTTTGGGAACGTGGGCCTTCATTGTACTCGTTGGCTTAGTCGGAGACTAGTTGATAAAGATGTCAGGCCAAGGTGAGTGTTGTTTACGTACTTTAGACAGTTGACCTTTTCTGCGTGTCTCGATTGTGTATTTGACACTCAAAGCAAGTTAATCGTTTAAGTAATATTCCAGAAAGCACGCTGATTATTTTTAACACATTGGCGTGTTTAGCTTAATCGTTATTTTACATAAAAAATAAATGCATAGTTAAAATACTGCATTTTGGTTTTTTTGTATTTTACATTTTAGTGTATTCATTCATTATGTAAAGCAAGTATCACTCTTTTCTTGTGCCATAACATTACATATTTTACTTTTTTAAACATTTAAAAAAATGTTTTGGTAAGTGGACACTGTAAATATTTAATTTCCAGTATATAAATGTATAAGATTAAGTTTTGTATGTACATTTTGCATCTTTTATTTGAATAGTCTATAGCGTCCCGGTAAAAGTTCACCTTTTTGTGATTTTTATTTTTTGGGTCGTTGGCGTTAAAAAAAATCCTGACACAATGAAACAAATTTTAACGTTTTTAATTGTAATTGATCGTATACAATCTTTATTCGTTTGATTTTTTTTTTTTTTTAAATCATATTTTCATTTATTTTTAATTTGAGTTGAATTTTATTAGTAGCAAAGCAGCTGACTTAAATCTTGAACCATGTTTTAAATATGTTAGCATTTATGGCTAAATTATTTTGGGCTACTCTATTTACAACACTTCCTCCTGACCTGTTATTAGTTTGCCCACCCTTCTATTGAGCTAGTGTTGACTTAAATGATTTCCAAATGTCTTTTCAGCATTGACGAGCTGTCCTCCTAATTTCGCCCCCTCACCAGCCATCAGCATTGGCTTGGAGCTACGCCATATGGGCGACCGGCTCTACTGGACCTGCTGCCTCTTGAGGGCCCTGGCCAAAGAACACAAGACCCTCGTCAAGTCCAGCGGTACCTGATGACGTGACGGGGGATGCACAGAAGATGTACAGAGAAAAAGGGTGTCACCCTGATGGGGAACCTGTTGGATGAGCTACCTCAGAGGTCATGGCTGAGAGACCCCTCACTGGCGGCGTAGTGGCGAAAAAAGAGGATTGGTGAGCCATTTAAGCAGCGATATAACCTGGCGTGAGGATTTTCACCCGGACAACCCCAGCTGAACTTTTAAAGAATTATATCAATAATCAACAAATGATCATCTTATTGGCTCCTTGTTTTTTAACAATTTGCAAATAAAAGTTTGTTTTTTCTCAGGGGTTTTATGCATTCTTATTGACACGCTGCCATATATTAGGGACACCCGCTTACTAAAGCACAGGTTGCCAAACTATATACACTAAGTACCAACTCCAAAAATATTAGTCGGGCAATTTTGGCATTTTGCTACCTCTGGTGCGTAACAAGTTGTTACTAACAAAAACAAGTAGTGAATAAAGTTAATTTGTGTGCTAATGTTCCCAAGGTCACAATACTATTTGAAAATTGTTACTAAGGATAAAGAGTGCACGATGACACGGTAGACCATCTGACGGAAATCAACGCTATGGAATTAATACGCAAACTGTGCTGCATAGGCTTTTTTTTTTTTTTCTTCAAAGTTCAGTGTTCCCTCACTTTTCATGAGTGATACGGTCCATGATCGAGTGATGGGTTAAATTCCATGAAAGAGGCCTCTGGTCCTCAAAAGGTCCTCGCCTGCACATTCTAGACGTTTCCCTCCCCCAACACAATTGATAAGATCTGCAGAAGCCCGATAACCATCCCAATCATTTAAATGAGGTGTGTAGGAAGAGGATGACATCTGAAACATGTAGGATAAGGACCTTGAGGACTGCAATTCGGGAGCTTTTCACCACTTAATAAATGGAAGCTTTTAAAATGCCGATCTACTGATTATAGGTGGCGTTCAGAATTGTGCTCCGTCTCCACTTGGTACCTTGGTTTTTTTGTTTTTGGGTGTTGTAGAGACAGAAACTAACTTGCCAGGACTTCCTTCTTCAGAAGAAGCAAGTAAGTAGAGCACTTTGTAGAACTGGACGGCACATGTGAACGTTGCGAGTTTCCCAACGGTCTGAGACGGCGCGCACTGAGCACATTTCTCAATGAACCCACGATTAGAGCACAGGAACGTTGTGGACGACAAGCTCTTGTGATAATGCTCTCAGTTTTATAAAATACATTTTCCTTCCAACATTTTTGATTGTTGCAACTTAGAAGAAGAAAAAAAAAGAACTAACCCGGTGAAACCGCACTCGTACTTTTGGTCACAAACCCGCGATAAGCTGAAGCTGCAATAACTGAACTGCGGAATAGCGACAGAACACGATCTCATTTTTATCAAAGAAAGCACCAGAGCGACATGACCTAAATTCAGGCACTTAAAGAATCCTTTACTTTATTTTCCGGTGGTAATACAAAAGCATACAGAGAGAGAGAATAGGAGAGATCCCTTTTTTTTTGTACAATTCCATCATCTTGTACACATAAAACGACTAATAATCATTCGATTTATTACACAGAGGACGACGCCATCTTCTTCTGGAGCTACATCTGCCTGTTGCATGCAAACAGCCCTTCCTGCCTTCTTTCACCTTTGGGTGGTACTGTGCGGGAATGGAAGAACATAAATGGCACCAAACAGATGAAAATCCTCTTCTAACTTTTTTTTTGTCTGCCTTGCACCATAACGGATACAAAAAAAAATGAGGTCCCTTATGTTGATCTTTAACTTTGTTGGGCCTGTTTGTAGAGATGACACGTGATTATGAAGAAAAAAAAAAAACAACTAAAAAAGAAAATAGTACAGCGGAACCTCCAAAGTCAAATAAATGTATGAAAATATGCCAAGTCCAGTTCGTTTTATTTGCGTCTCAGATTTCAATTATGTAAACTAGCTATGCTAGGATCTCGCGCTAGCCCCAAATGCACTTGGTTGTTTTGTTCCATTTGTCAGGACGTTGGCGGTTGTTTAGAAACGTGTGACAGTTAGCATGTTCGCATTCCAAGTCCAAAAAACAAAAACACAACAAGAGGTACTTTTGTCTTGTGATCGCCAATAGCCATGTCAAACGTTTTGCTTTTACTTTGCCAGATTTGTACTGTTTTCACTCTTGGCGAGGGCAGCATTTCCCCCCCTCAACAAATCCTTTGATTTGGATCTCCTGCAACTGGTGCCGCGCATTTTGAGTCCTTCTGCTCGACGGCGCTCGAGTCAAGACGAAGGCGAGCGACATTAGCCACCGCATGCGTTTTGGGTTTTACAATACACATTCATCTCAATAAACTATTGTAGTAAACATGTGTTTGAGTTTGTGTTCCCGTGCCTACTCTCCATTCACCACTTCACCGGTAAGCATTTTTTAAGACCTGTGCTGAACTATTTGCCGAAAAACGAATTTTCAGATTTTTGTTTTTTTTCGCTTGACATTTAAAACATGCCTCAATTATATCATTTTCACTATATGCTCTCCCGTGAAGACCTGTATGTTGTCGCTTGATATCATTTTGAACGTATGAGGACGGGAAAAGAAGTTGCCAGAGTGGACTTTGGAGGTTCCGTTTCATGGCATTGTAGCGGTTAGCACGTGCGAAAACGACGGATCTCAACTCAACTAAAATGTCACAGCGAGGCACACGTGCTCGTATCTGCTTGGACAAACATGTCAGAAAGACATTAAATAATAATGATCATAATATATATTTTTTAAAAAGCAAGACGTTTGCCTGACACCCTCCAAATTGTGGAATGACTCACTTGTCATCAGGACCTGCATATAAAATATTTCAGTTTTTTTTTGTATATAACCGAGGGGCCCGAAGCCCCCACCTTCCCGGACAAGCTACGAAGCTGTGCAAAAACACTTGATAAATGGCAAACTACTAGATGAAGAACCCGAGGTGGACGCCCAATTGTGTATCTCATCAAGATGCCGAGAGGGAAGAAAGGAGAATCAAATAAAAAAACAAAAACAATAATAATTATAAGTATAGCAGGAAGCGGCATCGTACTAAAGAAGGTCTTCTGTGGAAAGCTGTTGGAGCATTAATTTGAGGTCCAAGGTCCATGCGCTAGTATGCTCGTTTCCCCTCAATAGTAGGACAATTCACGACACCGGTAAAAAGTGCACACAAATTGGGAGACTGTTTTACCAATTAAGTAGTTGCCAATTAAACTGGATTCGTAAACAAGTTGGTTGCAGTCGGAACACGATCTGGCCCAAATATTTAGAACATCCTGCACCCTACTAGTACAATCAAAATCCCCACTTGTACTTCTGCCTCAGGAGCAGCAGTCCGATTAATTTGCCAACGTTGTTTATTGAAATGTAATACAGGCGCGCAATGCTGTCGTGTTTCAAACCATTTGTCACACGCACGGCACCCAAAAAAGCTTTACAAGTGCCTTTAGGTTCCACACGATGACAGCAAAGCACTACTTTTGACCAAAGACTCCGCATGATGTCGTACTCGCTTGTGGGGAAAAAGAGCGTACTCGGACATGGACTTTGAGCTTGTCATCATGATGTTCAAACGGCTTTCCGTCGTCGTCCACCTTGTGATTGGCTGAATGTTCCGCATGGGCGCAGCAACTCGACGCTTCCTTCATAGTCACCTTGACGACAGCTGTAGTGTTCGTTCCGTTCCCGATTTAACCCTACCCTGAACCAGGTGAAGCCCACCACCAATGGGGATTGCACTGGGATACTAACAACATGGACCGCACAAAATGGCTCCCCCCGACTTCAATTAGATTGTCTCTTCAAAGTCTCCTTTGAAGTCCTTCAGAAATAAATCCGGGTCCAACTGCATCGCTCAACTTAAAAAGAAAAAAAAAAAAAGGGAAAAAATTTGAAACAAAAAAAACATATTTTTCCTCCTCATTTGGTGAAAGCGGCCACCACGGCCCACATGAGTTCATTGGCGCCGGTCTTGGCACTCTCTTTCTCGGGCTCTAACTCCAAGAGCGCGTGCACCCTCTTCATGCCCAGGTCATACTGCTCGTCCTGGAGCGGCGCAAAGGCGTTCTCCAGCACGTCCGACGAGTGCGCCAGTAGGATCAGAGACAGCACGCGCTTGTCCATGCGGTGAGGGTCGTTCACCCATTTCTCCAGAACCGAGTCTTGGACCTTCTTCACTAGCCGCTGGCCACAAGAGAAAGTCAATTTAGAAGGCTTTCCGAGCTCCATGGCACTTATTGGAAAGAACTGTCAGGAGGAGTGTTTTGGCGAGTTTCAACAATATGCTAGCGATGAACATTTTTAACGCGCACTCACCATGGGTTGAAGTGGTCGTTTGTGATTCGATGGAAAATGAGGATTATTGTATTAATTGCGTCGAACAGTCAAGCGTTCATCTCAATCGTAGTCATTTCAGTCGGAGAAATGAACACGGCCATCGACTCTATTCTCTTGTCCATCTTTCTTTCTCTCAGTACGTGCCTTGTGCGTTTGAAAACGGCATCCGATCGGCGTTCCTACACACCTGCGCAATGCGCAATGCATTGTTGAGATGGGCGCACCAAGCGCGGCGTCATCAGTTGCCATAACGGTGCCATTGCCACACTGTATTACTCAACCAAAACTGCTCCAACAAGTTATCAGCAACCATTAAACGTACAATTCATTATTTTACTTTGGCGTGAGCAACGGACATTAAAATGAGAGCCGAGATTGCCACCCAAAATCTTTGTTCCCGAATTGTGTTGACGACATCGAACGAGTTCTGTTTTGATTTTAAACTTCCGCAAAAGTTTGTCTTTTTTTCGTTTCAAATGGATCACCTTAAACTACAATCGGGTGTGGCATCCCGACATTATTGCGCCTTTTGCTGTTGTGAATGCTAACTCCTTGTTGTGGTGGACGCCGCGTGCTAAACTAGCGGCTGCAGAAAATGAACGACCCGTCACAAATGACTTGCCCTAACGACTTTGTCATCTTCTTCCATTTGGTTTGGTTTCTTTTCGAGGTTAGCAAATCCTTTTGCTGCGTGACTGCCAAATTCTTTAGCATGCAGCATCTGCCACAAAGAAGAGAGTGCGACTCTGAGCGCCACTGTTTTTATGAAATACAGTCCCCCGGAAAATTGGATGTATAGTTCAGTACCATTGAAGTATATGCATTTTCTGACTGGCGCGACTACATTTCCCAAAATATATTACAAATAATTGCATTCTTAAATTGAACAAAATTCAAGTTTTACCAGGTTCATTTCTAAAGTACACTTTTCAATTTTCTTCGTACCTGTTTGATGGTACTATTGGTGAGCGGATGAGTGGTCATGTCGAAAAGCAGGAAGTTCTGTTTCTCTGTGGTGAGGACGCCTTTCTCAACCAGGTTTTTGGCCAGTCGTTCCCGGACGTTCCTTAGCTGGTAGTGCAGCTTAAAGGGACTCCAGGTCTCTCCTGAGAGGAACACGCGATAAAAGTTAGCGTCAACAAGCACAAAAGTCACATTTTGGTCCATTTTTTGGGCGAGTCCTCTGCCTCACCGCTCAGCAGCTCTATCCAACTCTGCACCGTCTCGGGAGGCTGCGTCTCCTTAATGTGCTTCAAGGCCTCATCCAGAAGCACGTCTCCGGTTGGCGCGTCAGACTTGCAGATCACCTTGGCAAACAAAGAAAAAAAAAAGGAAATTGTCGACTGGCATATTTGAACAAGGTCGCTCACATCCTGGGTGTGCAGGAACAACTGGGCCTGTTTGCGGTCATGCCTCGCGAACACACAAAAGCTCTCATGCGTGACAGGCGATCATCGATAAACCGTCACACGCTACGGCCACTTGAAGGCCACCACAACAGCTTCAAGGAAGCCCAGACTTAAATCGACATTTTGAACTTTTTACTTTTGAAGCGTGTCGTTTTTCTTTTTTTCACCAGGCCCGATGTGTGTGCAAAAATGTGGCGGCTTTTTGTTCAGTTCATATTTAGGTCCCCAGAAATCCAAATCATTTGGAGAAAAATAATCATTTGAACAGATACAAAAGGATCCTGGCGGCAGTTTGAAATCAAAACAAAGATAAGTGAAATTTGAACATTTC
This sequence comes from Idiotropiscis lumnitzeri, assembly GCF_059441095.1. Taxonomy (NCBI): domain Eukaryota; kingdom Metazoa; phylum Chordata; class Actinopteri; order Syngnathiformes; family Syngnathidae; genus Idiotropiscis; species Idiotropiscis lumnitzeri. The sequence goes on from NC_142408.1 coordinate 511,856, forward strand.
TGCTATTTTGAAATTTTAGAGAACTTTAATTTCTGTGGAAAACTTCAGGGAGCTATTGTTTAAGCTTTAATTGAACTTTTTAAGACATGCCAATGACCCTGGGAGCTTCCTGAACTTTGTTAGAATTTTACAACAAAGATGTATTTTGTCTAAAATGTAAAATGATAGAATACAAAATATGAAAATGTGTTTGATAAACAAGTTAAAGTTTTCCTTTGAGCTGAAAATGAATATGGGTTCCAAATAGCCACCTCCCTGACGACAACTAATCGGTATCGGCTGTGAAAAAAAAACAAAAAAACTATCGGTCTATTTCTAGACGGCATATTACCCTTGGCACAATGGCAATCTAATTTCTTTTGCAATATGAGTTACTTTCAGGGCCATTTTTCCGACCTGGAAGAAAGACACCTGGCTTATTCAAACTCCGCCTTGCACTGCCCATGAAACTCGAAATAGTAACAATGGAATGTGTGTAACAAGCAAGTTAATCTTTTTCATACAACAAAATACGTTTGACATATCGAGCTTGACAAAAAAAGTTAAAGTGAATGCATTAATGCTCATATTATGATGTCATAATTTAGCGAGTGCTTTGAGTTACTTTCAGCTCTGGTTTCTTCAAGTTTGATTGTGGCAATTGTGCCAGTTTTAAGTTCTCTGAGAAATGACGATCACAGACAAACATCCGCTGGATTGTCTGTCGGGAGGGCAGCCGTTGCCTCGGCCGGAGCGGCGAATCGTAGCGCCTCCTTCCCGGCTTGTCCGGCATCCCGCCCGGCGTTGGACTCGGGGCAAAAATATTCAACGGAGCGTCGATCCAGCCGGGGAGGCCGCTCTGAGTGCAACGTCATCAGACACGCATGAGCAGGCGAGGATACCGAGACGGACTTTGAAAAAATCTCAGAGCAGCGGAGCTCCAGCTGGGGAGCCAAAGTGGCCGCTCATAGCACCTCTTTCTCAGATACGCTTGTCGTGCTTGGCTGCGCGGAGAAAGTGGCCGTGTGTTTCGGCTGCAGGGGAAGTACGAAGGTGGCTCACTCCATCTTAGACCTATAAGAGTGAGGAACCAATTTTTTCTTGGATTGGGCGAAGCTGCTCCTCAGAGAGTAGGTAGGAATGCTCAGAGATGGGTGAATGTCGTCAAACACCTTTTGGGGGTGTTTTTGCTAAGGAGGTAGCATTTTAACACGGCTAAAAGCATCAAACAGAAGATTGATTTTGGATGACAAAGCCCCTTTAATTGTCCATTCCTAACACAAATTTACTTGACCAAATATACTTTAAGGTGAATGATATTTTTGCAGACACTCAAGCTACAACTCATGGACCTCCAGTTTGCTAAACACTGCTCTTTGTTGTTCAACACAGGTTGGTGATGTCTTAAGGTATTCAAATACTGTCTGTTGCTCGTGTGCCCTCACCTTTCTGGAGAGCAGACTTTTCCTCCTCATGCCACAGGCCTCCAGCTGGAGCCTCCCCCGGAGAGCCAGCTCGACAAGCATACACCCGCGGAGGCCGGAGGAAATGCAGTCGTTCCAGAAGGACGTGTAGCCCTGAGGAAGGGTTGGAGGAAGATGATGAAGGATGAGTGCCGGTAGGTAGGGGCTGAATTTGGGGAATTGAAAAAGTGTGCGGGGCGAAAAAAAAAGCTAAAAGGAGCGCTTGTTTGTCTGCTCGCTGACGTGTTGGTTGAGCGAGAGAAAGTCACGTAACCAGTGACAAGTTGTCAAGAAAAGTATCAATGTAAGCAAATAATGAATGCGTTAAGACAAACAGAAAACACCGACGTCGCATTTTGTTTATAATGGGAAGGTTTGAAGCAAGCCAAGCTGGAACGAGATGCCGTTGAGAGGAAAAGCAACGAAGAAAATGCTAAAGTTAGCTTTGTTGACATTCGCTAACGTCCCGTTAGCTCGGGAGCTAACCGACAAGCTAGTTGACCGATTCGACCAAAAAAAAAAGAAAAGAAGACGCTCACCTCTCGGTCCTTGAGGCCCAGGAGCAGGACCTCCTCCATGAGCGTGAGTCGGGTCTCTTTCGAGTCCCCCTTGTCGTCCTCGTCCTCCTCGCCGCGACGCGCGTCCTCCTCCTCCGTATCAGGCTCCCTCTCCTTGTCAACGGCGGCGCTTCGGGTAGCCTCGGTCCGCCGCTGGACGAGGCCCGAGGTTCTCTGCGTCAGAGAAGCCATGTCTGGCGCTGTGAAACGGTCCAATTCGGGGAAAAGTGGCTGCCTCGAGCGAGCGTGAGGCCGCCCAGCATGTACGCCAAATGGGACTAGTGGCGGAATGTGTGCGAGGGACGAATGGAGACGGCCGGAGTAGGTACGTTGGTTCTCAGACTTCAGATTGGAGCTTCTTCGACTCACTCAGCCCACTCTCCCACTTCCTGATGCATCCAACATGGTGGAGAGGGCGGTGGGTGACGTTGTCGAATGCTGGCAAGAACGGAACGTGAACGCACCATTGTTGCCTTTAGGGTCGTCGTAAATGCTACCAAACGAAATTGAAAGACAGTTTATGTATCCATCCATCATCTCTTCTTCAATTTAGGAGGTATTAACTTGCTAAACACTTTGACCTGAAATTTGTCATTTTTTTCTTACCAAACCCTTATTTGAACTATAATTGAATACAAATGTATTGCTTACTTCTGATTTCAGAACTAATTCTATATCAATTTGTGGTAAGGCAATGCATTTATATGATTTCACAGCCAGGCACTATATAAATAAATAAATAAATGAATAAATAAAAATAATGCATACTGATCAACCAAAATGCTGCAGTTTTCCCCACTAATTGATCTGAGAATTGCATTTTGCTACATTGATTCAAATTCATTTTCTTCAGTCCTAATGTGAACTAGCTCGATTTGGAATTTAGGGGTAGGCGAAGAAGGAATATTTCATTTATTTATTTTAATATACAATACATAAAATATATTTTAATATATATATATAATATATTATAATAAATATTTTTTCCTCGCCTGAAAATATTTCCCTGATTATGGTCAGTTTTTCAAATGATTTACATGCAATGTTGGAAACGTGTCCCTTTTTAACCAACATTCGTTTATTACCCAGATTACGGTTCATATTCGTTTTCCTGATATCTCGCCCCTCTGGTGGAGTAACCTCAAAAAATAGCTTGTATCAACCTCTTTTGAGCACATGGTGGCAGTCTGCTTCTGTGAAATAATTTCTGTTCCGCTATTCTTTGCATCTGATGGGGCGTTCATTTTTCTATCTTTACTTCAAATAATTTTTATGTTGTTATTGTTGTTTCATATTTTTATGCTTTTCTGACTCACCGTGACGTACATCTGTTGTCTATGTTATGATGAGGTGTCACTCGTCATCGGTTAGTTCATTCATTGGCAGCGCTCCACCGCTGAGAATGACGCAGGAAGTAACCTTCACAAAAATGTCCTCCACTTCACATTTGGAGTCCAACCAAGTCTCTTGTGGACAAATAGGTCAGCTTCCATCTTCCCCCCAAGCCCATAGCAAGACATGTAGAAGGTGGGAGATTGTTGTCACATGCTACTTTCCAGAAATTCCTGCAGCTCCTTCAATTTTGTCCACAGACATTGTTACTGTCTCCGTTGTTCCATATTCCCTCCACTTCTCCAAAAGGCATTGCTCGCGCTCAAGTAAACATAAATAGTAGAATCTGGCTCCAATTGGCTCCATGATCTATATTTTTCTGCACATCTTTCTAATGTAATTCTTACTCTAATGAAAATTTTAGTTAGTTACATAAAGGTTAAAAAAATACACACACACTCTTCTTATGTCTTTGCTGCCACCTTGAATTAAACATGATATCCAAGTGAAGCCCAGCAAGGCATCTATGGTTTCAAATGGGCCGAGCACAACATCTGTATTTTTCACTTAGGTCATCTGCGCTCCCCCGATGGTGATGGAGATCTGGTGTGGACGAGGAGCTTGCAATGGCTCCCCGGAGCTTTCACAGAGGCCGTGCATATTGGAGCCATTTCCTGTCTCAGGAGTGGGCAAAAGGCTTGACCCTTGGTGCCCTCTTTCTGTGTAAGACACACACACACACACACACACGCAATCGTTCTTTTAAAACAACACTCTAAGGAGAAAGAACGAGAGAGCTTTGCTCACAGTTTCTTCACTGTAAGTGAATTAGAGAATCTCTAAATAGCTCAAACCAGTGTGTGCAGCTGGAGAGTGGGGATGTAATTATGTTTCATGGCGGATGATATTCAAAAAGCAAATGTTGAGATAAAGCAGAGTCAGGATCGTATGTTGGGTCCAAACCACGCCTCTAATTTTACGCAGCTTGTTGCAATAACAATAAAATACAAAAAGCCTCCATATCGCAGTGGCGGAATAAAAGTTGACATGTGCAGGTTTTCTGCATGGGTGAAATGGAAACTGTGCGACGCAGCTTACGTACCCCGCATGGATTCAATACTGGAAAAGTTCAACGGTCCAACTCGACCTCTGACCATTTTCCCGCATTAATCACCATTATCCTATTAATGTTAAAACATCAAAACAAAACGCGTAATGTTCCGTTTTGTGCCATTTGATTTATGCCAAACCGCCAGCGAGGTGACCTTTTGAGGGTGAAAAATATCAAATCACAACATTGTGTCATAATAAATACAATCAAAAAGGTCATGGAAAAAAAGTCAACTCAAATACATAAGTGCGTGTTGGACTTGATGACGTTTTGCAAAGCATCCGAAAGTTGAGTCGTCTCGCATCATGCTCGATGTCCTTTCTGAAGTTTCGTGCCATGTTATCCATGTAGAATTGGGAACTGTACTCCATTTTTCCGGCATTCCGCATCGCATGAAGAAGCGGCCAGTGAAAAATCACAGACGAAACTTCAGCCAGCGCTTAATAAGTGCTTTGAAAGTAAATGGATTCATCTCGCTAAACTAAAGTCTAGCGAGATTTGCTCGCGTCTCGTGAGTATCATCAAGTCGAGGGTGAACATTTTTTCGACTCGGCAGACCAAACCGAGTCTGGGCCGACAGCTGCGGCACAATCAAGGGAAGTGCTTTGCCTTCGCGCCATTCAAGGCGACACGAATAATAAACACCACGATGAGCCGATGCAAACGACTGAGACGAGTCATTTTACTACTTGCAGCTGAGACAATACGAGCATTGAATGTCACGTATCAAGTTCGCGGATCAGTCAATGGATCGTGGATCCCCCCCCACACACACACACACACACACACACACTCAATGACATCATTGTCCCGCTTGTTGAGTTATTCTGGAAGTAATTCACGGACAATTTTGCGCGATATGTTCCACTTTTCATTCCAGTCGGATCGCTTGAGTATTTTAACTTTTAAAAAGATTTTTCCTGTGATCCTCCCCTTCCTCCGGTCTCCCCCCTTCGGACTCGGCAGGAAGTCTTGAACAATGGCTCCCCTCGCAGGTCCTGCATGCGTGCTGCCGTTGAGGATTGCGACACACACACGCACACGCACACGCACACGCGTTGCCATGTTTCACGTCCGCAGGTGCACGGACGAGCGCGCGTAGCGTCACGATAGTGCGGACGGAGAAAGTGAAGTCAGCATCTCGACAAAGTCAAGTAACAGCTGGACTTGTTAGTGTGACGCCAGCTCATTTTCAAAAGTTTTACGAGGGCGAGTCAGTTGTGGTTCCAAAATCATTTCTTTACAAGATGTGTTTATTAAGGCCAAGGCCTGCATTTTTACAAATGCATTTTTAATCATATGAAATGGTTTTGTCTGTATTTTTGAATTCTTGTCAAGTGAAACGTGCATAGCGGGCACGGATGTTTATTTTCTCCACGACTGGTGAGGTTTGCGTCTATTGGGGGCGAGGCCTTTATTTGTGAAAATGCATTTTAGAAATACCACTCAATATCCGTACCTTTATATTACAATTAATATATTAATAAATTATATTACTGATAAGGAGAAGCATTTATTAAGGGGCGAGGCCTTTATTTTTCCAAATGAATGATTTAAAAAAAATATTTTGAAATATGACTTGTATTTTTTTCAATTATATTTGACAAGTAATGATTCAATAGCTGTAAATGGGGAGAGGCATCTATTAGGGGTGAGAGTTTTTTTTTTTTTTACATACATTTTGGGAATCAAATAAATCAGTGTTTTACAGTTTATGTTTTGTGAAATTCGACTAGCGGCCACTTGCATTTCTTTCCTAGTGTGCAAGCAGGCCTTCAAGATTGTGCCTCTGTTTGGGTTAGCCACAGAGTTCCAAGGGGCTCAGCAGGTCATGCTTTTAATTCTGTTTGTGAACAAAAGCATCTGCGAACTCAGGTCAATGTACTTGCCGGTATGTTCTCGTTTTGATTCCTGATGGGGAAGAAGGAGGTCGTCCATTTGAGGGAGGCTTTCATTTGTGAAAATGCTTTCATCCTGTGCAGATGAGTTTAGCGTGCAGCGAGCGATGTTCAGACCTCTCAAACATGTGATTCGATAGGTTGGGAAGTCAAAGCGAACCCGATGAGGGGAGCGTGTCGACCTGTTTTGATCTCAATCAACATCTGCTTTACCGAAGGGGAGCGCTTGAGGGCTCAAACACATGCGCGCGCACGGACACACGCACACTCACCGGCGCAATGAGCCGCCAGTGCCGCAGGTCATGTGGGGGTGCGGAGAACTTCTTTTTTTTATTTGACATCCCATTTGAAGCCATATTACTGCAGCAATATTACAATTCATGTCACATGAAATTTGAGACTTTCCTGAAAAGCCTTCCCTATATGACGGTGTTGTTTTCAAGGAATAAAAAGAACAACTTGAAACCTTTTTTGTGGCACAGAAACAAATGATTCCGCCTCGTCATGTTGAGCTCGTCGAGCGTAATCCGGCGACCGGCGGACAAGGGAGTGGTCCAGTGTGAAATCACTTCCTTCATCGCTCATTCACTCCCTTTTTTATGATTCGCTGAAATTCACAGCAAACTGAGAATGACAAACGTTTTCCTGAAATAAATGACAGATGAGTCCAATTGGTCACTTGGTGGGAAAATTGCCCTTACCTTTTTCCGGTCAAAGAAATGAAAATCCAAGAAAAGGTCTTAATAGGATGACAAAATTTGCTAAATAAATTAGTAATGTTGCAGGAATATTGTCAAAAGCGTACGAGCTAATCAACCCCCCACCCCCCTCACTTATTTTCGGGGGCACTAGGAAGAAACGCCTTTGTTTTCAGTTTTGCATTTGACTTGTCAACATTTTTGGATGAATGGCTTCACCGATCCACAAGTCATACCATTTTTAGCCGTGCGTGCGATGACCCGCGCCTTATATAGCGAGTTAGCGCTTTGCTGTCATTGACGTAAACACGGCACAGCTATTCTTTTGTGTATATTACAAATTCCTGGCGCGTTCTCCAGAGATAGATGTCTCTCGTTGGGCCCAAATGAGCAAGTAAAGATTTGCCGTCAGACTCGATGAAAACAAATCTGCTCTCAACGGGATTTTTTGTAGTAACGGCTGATCTTGTTTTTCTGGATATTCTAAGAACATGTTCGCTTCAATCAGAAGAGGACTCATTATCTTGTCCACTCCTAATGCTCTTCCTGTCCGCAAATGGAGCGGGTGCATTAGAATAGGACGAAACGCAACGCAACGTACATGTTGTTTCTAGGGGGAGGCTGAAACAGCACTCGAGGTGGGGGGTGCAAGTGCGGAGAGGAAATGCGTAAATATCGACGAGGCTGAAGACAGGAAGGACTTGTGTAAGCACACAGTGGTGGCATGTCGAAAAGAAAGTTCATACTTAAACCAATTTGGATTTTCCAATGTCACTAAATCAAGTTAGTTAGTTAAAGCTAATCCTTTTTTTTATGAAGGATATTCTAAATGAGCATTTTTTTAAGCAATTAAGAGGCGAATTAAAAAATATAGATATCTCAAAACTCAACACCTTCAAGAAAATAAATGAGTTAAAAAAAAGACTCAAAGACACAAACGGTGGAGCAACACATTTAGACAGAAATATAACATGTCTCACGGGCGCAAACTCTTCAACCTCCAGACACGACTAATTATGGCATCTTACGAACTTGCTCACTCACAATAGTAGTAGAAAACAAATTTGTGTCTCCATTACTGGACAGTGTTCTACTGACACCAGAAGATGCCGCACAAATAATTTGACTAATAATGCACAAATTGTTTGATCCTTTGCATTCGATTTACTGTAAAAAAAAAAACAAAAAAACATCTTGCAATTTTCCCTCATTTCCACAAGTTGTTAAAACACGTTTCCAAGTGTAGTTCATAAAGTTTTTTTATGATGGGCACAGTCTCTCCCAGGATTCTGTTTCCATAATTTCCACTGGGGAAAAGAGTTTGTTCTTGAACCTTCGAGGTTCCACTGCACATTTCCATGCCACCCTGCGTATGTTATTGGATCGCTATTGAAGCGAACACGCTTCCGGCTCAGCTGTCACTGAAACAGACACAGTCGCCTTGTAAATGTTCACTTCCTGCCGCGAGTAAGAATTTCCCCTGCTCCGACGGCAGACCAAGCCCACGGAGTAGGGTCGTGCACATGCGAGACCATCCCTCTTGCTCCTCCCTCTTGCTCCCTCCTCCTCCCCCTCCTCTTCTCCCTCCCCCCTCCTCTTGCCCCCCCCTCCTCTACTCCCCCCCCTCCTCTTGCTCCCTCCTCACGCCGCTGCCGTGCTCAGACACTCAGAGTACAGGCGGACGCGCTATGGATTAGAGCTCATCACACCCTGGACTTTTTTTTCAGTCTTTTTGGGGCGGCGGTGGCGTACGCGATCGGGTCATTCCGTCATGAAACTCAGCGGAATAAGAACTAAGAGTCCGTTTTTTGACAGCGTCAAGATGCCGCCCACTTCAAGTTGTCCTCTCGCGACAGCTGCGCTCGCCGGTGAGTTCATTATTACGCCACTTGATAAAAATAATTGCTCGCAGGCGTGCTTTTCCAACAATTCTGAGGTCATTAAACCGCATATTAGTGGCGTCAAATGTTATCCATGTTGTCATCCTGAGTGTAAACGAGCACCAATAGGCTTGACTTCTTTGCAGGTGTGCTTCAAATGTCTCAGATCGTGAAGTTTTCTCTCACAGATTTCGCTTTAAGTGGATTTAGGTCTCGGCTCCTGAATTTCACATTTTGTCTTTCGAAACATTTACAAACGCTCCTTTCACCATTTTGTATGTTGGGCAAAAAATCCATGGCCATTGGCAGCTCGTAAGCAAGACGACCATTAATTGGTGCTCGCCGCTGTCTGGATTTTCTAATCTTTTATTCTAAATCTGCACTGGCCTAAAAAATTGAACTCAGTGGGACCCAACTATAAATTTTTCATTTTCAAATGAATTGAAATGGAAAAAAGTGTTTTTAATAAAGAAACACGGCAGTATCCGTGCGTTGGGTGACTGCCTTTAAGGGGCGTGGCCTAGTGAGTGACATCAAGAGCTGGAGTTGGAGTTGGCTTGGCCGTGAGCATCTTGGCATGAGTTGGATGCTGACTGCAGCTGCTCATTTTTTTGTTTGTTTTTTTGGTGAACACTTGACGCTGGGGCTCAAATTTTTGCTCACGAGTCCAAGCAAAATAATTCAACAAGCGATGAATGGCAACATGAAAAACTTGTGGAAAAAAAATGTCTTCTTCTTCCTGTAGTGGAAACACAAATGCGATGAGGATTTACCGTTCCAAACCAAAATGTGACAAGTTAATCTGGACGATTTGTTCCAAACGTGGTTCGGCGCTGCACTTCCAGTCCAGTTATGTTCCCGAATGCAAAACAGTGGCGTGTTTACACTCCGATGGGAAGAAAAATAAAATCTTTGCCGTTGCCGCGCACGTCATCCGCCATGAAAAATCACGTTTTCCGTCAGGAAATGTTCTGCGGAGCAGGGTTTGAATCTTGAGACTTTCCATGTTCTCGTTCTTTTTCTCGCACCTTCCCCAAAACATGTGAAGTTCTTTGCATGGGTGTGATTGTGATGCTTGTTTGGATGGTGCCATAAAAGAAAGAAATAAAAAACTCTGTTCTGTGCAGAAGCTCATGCGGCAAACCATTACATCTGCCCACCCCCCCCCTTGACTCGACCCCGTGACCTCGGTGCCGTCTACGCACCTTCACGCTGATTGTTCTCGTATGAATCTGGTTGCACTTAAAGCTTTTGGCGTGCGCCCAAGACTGCTCCGCTGTGACCTCACCTGCATAAGAAGCTACAAGTTGCCCCGTGCTATGCTACGCCAGATAGCCGCCCCCCCCCCCCTCGATTCTCCCCCCTCGAGGTTATTGTAGTGGCAAGCATTTAATCTGCGCAAATTCCGAGCGGAGATGAGGGGGTTACAGGTGGTTTGAATCAAGGGAAGGAGGCATGTGGCTTCAATCAGCTCGTGCGGACTCGCGGATGCTTTCGTTGAATTCAAATCAACTTTGAATATCATTTCCAAATTGCAAAGGCTGCAATCCAAAATACAAATCAAAAGAAAGAAGCGCAAGAAAGTGCGATATGGAGCTCCACTGAGATGGATTTTCAAATCTTTGCGCCTTCATGGCCGTGCCACTCTTCGGAACTCCAGCGCAGTCCCGGAGACCTTTCGCTTACAAACCGTCTGAACGTCGAATTCGTCCAACTCCAGTTAACTCCGAAATCCAACCCAAAATGCAATTTCGAACCGAATCACAATCCTAAGCACTCATCCGAACACAACTCCAGTTTTTCAACCGCAAAAGACTTTTTGCCGTTGACGATGTGATGAAAGTGAATTCAAAGTTGATTGATTGATGAAATCAATTTGGATACCTGCGACTTTATTGTCCTTTTCACACGGATGCCGTCTCCTTCCGTGGCCACAATTCATTCATACGAATGACATCTTGGAAAAAGAAAACTCCGGAAGAAACTGTCTTTCGAAAAGAACCGGTCAAAATCGTTGCTGTCGTCCCATCAACGTGCCCGAGGAGTCGTCGTTTCTTGTTTTCGTCAATTAAAATGCACTCCAACTCAACTCGTCTCTCGCTGTCGTCATTTTTGGTGCCGCTGGATTCGTGGGCATCGCATTAACGTTAAAATGCTTCTACTTTGATGGCGCGCAAGTGCGTGTTTTCACAGGATGCACGCTCGCTAAAAAGCATCTCGCCTCATCAAATAATTGACAAGCTGTCGCGGTCGCCGGTCTTTTGGTCACGTGACACCGAGAAGGCGCTCGGCGTCATCTGCTGCCACTTAGTCAAAACTCCGAGCTTGTTCATGGCCGTCCTCACAAAAGTCACTTTTGAGTGTGTCCTTTTCAGCACATTTTCGTGCTCATTTCTTGAGCTTAAGCGGCCGCTTTTCATGGCTGAATGACACAATGTCTTTTTTTTTTTTCATTTTAGTTTTCCGAGGTTCGAAAGGGCGCGAATCGAAGGAAACCAGCCTGTAAACCTTTTTGCAATTGTTGCTTTTGTATGCCGAAATCAAAAACGTGTTTATGGTTGTTTTGAACCGTGTTGCTCCGTTCCAAACTTTTCTGGTCCCGAGAATGCCAATTTAACAATGAGGAATTTGCTGTCAAAGTTGGCCGTCGTATTTTAAAGGAACCGTCAAGCTAAAACATTTCTATGTTCTCTTTCCCCTCCGTTTGTCGAAACGCGACATTGTGATGAATGTCGCGTTTGTGGAATACGACTTAAGCAACTGAAAATGACATCACAGCATTTATTGGGCGATATGGCGGCGACCACCAAGCTGCAACTTGCAGAGGCCTTGACTTGAGCTTGAGCGAGGAAGTGAAACTTGATCTTTGTGGTTTGGCTTCAATTGCAACTGGAAATGGCGGGGCACGTGTTGGCGACAAAGTCTCAAAGATTTGTTTAGGTTGATTGTTGCTGGAATCGTTGGTGCAAACACTGATGATGTCCTTTTTATTTAATTTCTTTTCGACAGAAAAACACACGCGTGCTAAACTGCAATCAACCGTCATGTTAAAAGTTTGACTATTTGTGACTTGCGTCGTCGACGGATGAATTATGTCCGCATCTGCAATCGCTGCGTCACGATTTTCAAAACCTCAGACGCGGGATGTCACTCCCAGCAGACCAACACGAGAAACGCGCACGCAGGCAGGAAGTTGCCGAGAGGGACGGACGTATTTCTCCCATTTGTGGAACATGACCTGAATTGGAACTGTGACATATGACATATTTTGTGACATCACCAAAATATCAGAATGAAACATTTCAAACATATTGGAAGGAAGCCTGAAACATTTTGGTGAATGGAGTCCACTGGGAAAAAAAAGAGGTGATGTTTTGCAAAGTGGCTGCACGCCATCGAATCGTCTCGATTCAGATGCGTTTTTTCACCACTTGGCAAAATAAAAACGAGTCAATTGCATTTTTTTTTTCATATTTAGTCGGAATTTGAGGGCTTTGTTGGGGAAGTGTTCGGAGTGGGCTTTTGATTGGCGAGAAGCCTGCAAACCAAGCCGCGGTCCGTTTGCCAGTCAATCGCAAGACACAATTTTCACCAAACTGAACACACGCGAGTGGATCACTCCACCGTCAGTGACTGACGGACGGCTCGCTGCCATTGAGCCGTGTTATTATCCCCGTCAAGTGTTTGCACGAAGAACCTAATCTTCATCTAAGTGGCCTCGGAGCCCAAAAGCAAACATTGACTCGCGCTTGACCTTCGACGCTAATCCCTTCAACAACGACGCACACGTAAATGCACTTTGGATGGGAAAGACACCTTCACGTTTTCTGAGCTTCCTCAGGTCTTAAACTTTTGTCGGGAAGTCGCGGACCTCATAAGGCTCCAATGTGGACCCAAAGCTTTTATGTCCGGCCATCGGAATTGACTCGAAAGTGAAGAAAGAGCCGCTAAGAACCTCAAAAGGCAATCGCAATTTCTTTGGATTATCAAAGTGTTTCCTGATAGGATGAACGATTTTTACAAATCATCAAATTGACATTCTCTTTTGCCCTTAATAACGATTTAAAATCTTTTTGTTTTTGAACGTCCTCTCTCCAAACACAAGCGATAAATGAATCGCTCTGACCATAGCTCGAAATAAAAGTTTTGCTCATCAATGACTTGATCTGAGGAGCAACTTTCTCATTTTGAGGAGCAATTTTGGCCGCTTAATCCCAGAGAGCTGAAGCAAAGATTTTAGTCAAGAATGAAAATATGACAACGTAACAAATGTATAATTATTTGGAAATTGTTGAGCCCGAGAACATATCGAGCAAGCGGTATGGCCGCTCTCATCGACGTCGGGTTCTGCTTCGTGGGCCGGATGAGGTTGACTTGAAGTTGAGCGAGTTGTGCCGGTGGGCTCGTAAAAGGTGGCGCCGTCGGAGACCATTCGATCCTGCGAGCGGTTCCGGTGTTAATGTTTGGACCGCGCCTTTTTTCTCACTTGTAATTTAGTGCACAAAATTTGCACGTGCAAATGCGGAGCGACCGGAACGCGTCAAGAGTCCGTCCCACAGTAACGCTAATTGTCGTCTCCGCCTTTTTTTAAAAGCTCATCTCCAGGTCATTTCAACAAGATTTCCAAAACGACCCGAGCTGCCGCATGTGCGTTTATGTCGGCGTGTTTTATCCGTGCACCAGGTCCGTCCAACCCTTCAGGCATCACAACACCCCCCCACCCCCCCGTCTCTCCCAGGCCAACAGCGGGCCAGAGCCATCCATCAAAGTGGTATCTTGGCGGGGGCCGCATCTGCCTGGGGCCGACGTGTTCGCATTAACCTTCCTGACAGGAGAAAACGGGAAAAAGGAGAGAACGATAGCGAGGTTGTCACGTTCGCAGAGCACATCGTCAGTTTAAATGTCCACATTTGGTTCATTTGTTCAAGGATTTTCTGTCCAGGCTTCCTCCAGCCACCCTTCCAAGTTATTGAATACATTATTAGCTAGTTTGTAGATTCATTTTTTTTTTTATAAATAAAAAGAAGTCAAATAATAGTTTGCCCATTTTCCATTCAATTGTAAATTTATTCTGTTAAAAATTGATGATTTGGTAATTGGATGGAAGACCATCTGTTTCCACTTATGTAAGTTAATGTCACTCTTTGCCCCCCCCTCCCCAAAAAAGGCTCAAATGAAACTTTCAACATTTCATTAACTACAATTCGTGACTTTTAATGATAGTTGAGCGCTTGTCATGTTTGCTGCATGTGACACAAAGTCGGCTATTTGGATGTGAGACCTCATTATTGTTCCACTTGTACGTTGTCATTATGCAGCTTTGATCATGGGAGCTTTTTATTTATTTATTTTTTTTCATTCCAAACAAACTTACGTGGTTGTAAGAAGTGTGAGTTAAGCCACTCCGCTTGCTGTGAGTCTTTGCGTGTGTTGCTTATTGATTCTGGCAGGAAGGTCATTGTGTGACCCTCGGGTGTGTGCGTGTATTTTTAGTTTGAAGCCACAGACACAAAATGGCCACACCCCCACCCACAATCATTCCAACTCCTCCGTGGATGTTCAAACTGTCTCCATCTGCATATTTAGCGCCATTCGGTAAAAAAGGGGGATTTTGCGGGGGGGGGGGGGATCCAACGGTCTGGGTTGGGTGGGGGAGGGGCTGATGATGATGATGTCATGCGTGGGTTTTTGCCGGTTGCATGTTTCGTCCTCCATTGGAGGGAATACATCTGGAAGTTGCACACTGTGGAATGTGACACCGATGCTGGATGAAGAAGAGATGAAAAAGAAGAAAGCATGCGTGGACGCAGATAAATGGGATGGATGGCAGAAAGATGGAGGAGAGTCCTCAAGGGGGGGGGGGTGAATGGTCCCATGATGGAAGGTGAAAAATGAGTTCATTCATTCTGACGTCATCACAAATCCGACTTCAAATGCGGCTTGTTTTTCATTTGGTCCTGAAAGGGCCAAAGTGTGGCATCAATGCAGATGTTTCCATGCAACTTGAAGTCAATTATGTCGTAAGAATACAGACAAAAAAAAGGAGTCGATTACAAGAAAAAAATATTTTTAAATTGTCACAATGTTCTAAATTTGTTCTCGTAGAAATCGACCCCAAAAATAATTTTGTTTTCTTGTTTTGTCCAAGAAAAAAAATGAGACTTTATTGTCGTCAATGAACTGCTTTTGCTTGCAATTTAGCAATTTATTTCACATAATGTTCTGACTTTTTTTCACATAGTATGAAAAGGTTCCTCTCATAATGTCTGGAAATTAGAATCTTGTAAAATGCACCTAGTCTCGTAATGTTATTCTCATTTTTTTTCCTTTTTCTTCATGTCATTTATGAGCTATTCTTTTTTTGTACTACAAATTTCTCTAAATATTTCGATATACTTTACTCTTGTAAATTCCTATAATGTTACAGCTTTATTGTCATAATAATCTCAACTTTATTCTCTTAAAAATCTGACTTTCAATTTTACAATTTTTTTCATAATGTATTTTCTGAATTTCAACGATATTCTCATAATAGGACGACTCCATTCTTTGACATTCATAAAGTGGTATCCTTGTGACTTTTTTATCATGAGAGCAAATCAAAATGACTGTAGCATTAGTATTCTTATTAATCTCCCCATACAATTCCATTTTTTGTAGCTCATATTTTTTTTTCTAATATTACAAGATCATCGTCTTAACTCATTCACTGCCGGCCGAGGTCAAATCAAGTTATAATCTTGATATTGTAACTCTTTTAATCATTTCCCCTTAAAATGCCGACTTAATTATTCTAAACTTAATCGTTTCTTCTCACTAAAGGCTTTGGTATACGAACAAAGGAAAAGTCATTCCAAGTCAAGTCAGTCGCAAACAAATCTCGCCATTATCTTGTCAAAGGCAAAACTTGCACGATTGAATTTTGTCATGCGGCCGATCGCCGTGTATGTTATCGCAGTTGTACTTTGGCGAAGCATCCTACCGAGATCGCATTTCGATGATCCTCTTTGAGCGGCGGCGTTAATCGCAAAGGCATTCGGAACATTCGGACAGCTTTTATGAGCGCACATCAAACTGCCGACTTTTTGACTTTATTCCGATGCCGGCGCGAGCCGACGTGCTTTCTCAGCCTTTATCTTCTCATCCTACAATGGAAAAGCTGCAATTGTTTTCCACTATTTCCCTCCCTTATCAAATCATGTGGGCCGGAATGCCGCCACGCGTGTCGGCGCAAACGAGCCACGCCGCGGCAAATACGAACGCGGTCCCAAGTTTAGCGGAAAGCTGAAGCGGAACAATATGAGAAGAATGTCAGACATGACAACACGCGGGCAGTGCAGGCCGGCGGGAGATAAAATAAGATGAGGATAAAAGAGCCGAAGAAATATTTTGCTCACTCACGCCCTTGCGACGGCCGTTATCAGCTGACGCAAGCGTGACTCGTTTTGTCATACCACAAAAAAGTCCTTCTCCCGCCGCTTCGCTCGCCGACCGTCCTGGACGACTGGAATCGCAAATGCCCCCCGGAGGGCCGTTGTCCATCTCCAAAGAGGCCACCTCGCTTATTAGTTTTCCAGCCAGACTCACAAAAATAGATGCAGCGATGTGAAGTCATGGTGGCATGTATAAAAAGCCACTTTGTGTGCGGCGCAGCTCGGAAGCGCGCTTGAGCTAAAAGGAAAAGGAGCGACTGGCCTCCAGCCGTTTGGAGTCAGCAAAGTGCGTGAGAGTGCACCTGTCAATCGCAAGGAACGTCTCTAATGGCGTTAAGAGGAGGAGGAAATGGAGCTGCGGCGGAACAGACGAAAAGCCGGGAGGAACCTCGTGGCCACCATTTCGTCATCGTCATAAAGCAAATCTTGGAGAGAAATCTGTGGCATCCACTTTGAAACTGCGACGGACGCCCGGCGTGAGCGGCGAGAGGCGACCTCGTGGCATGTCGCTCACGCCGCTCGCTCCGCACGTAGATCGCTTCATGTCTCTTTCCGTTGCACTCTCTGCTGTATTTTGAGGTCATGGCTCGGGCAGCTCACCGTGAAATGCTCATTTTGCAACGTGAAAGTTTGACCGGGTCACGTGATATCAGCGCTATTTGTTTGGCCTTCCGTTTTTCAGACTACTTTCTAGATCGTCGAGGAGAACGCACGACAAACCGAGGAGCCAATGAAAAGATTGGCCGGCCTCCTCCTGAGATTCCGATCGTCCATCCAAATAACCGACCCGACGACAATTCAAACAAATGTCAATGACCGACACGACGACCGCAATTAGCGGACCGCGTCCAAGCAAGCGTCCGACCGAGAAACCAAATGATTGACTGTCGACCGGCCAACCAATTAACCGAAGCACCCGACTTTTAACCGAGCGTTCACACACCCGCAAACCCAACCGGCTGCACTTCTTCACACCCACGCGCCGACAAAAAGCTGGCCGGTACAGGATTTCCTGTCTTGAGATCGTAATCGTCGTCATTGTCGTCCTCTGGGAGGCTTCCGTGCATCCGAGTCCAGACCGACGTAAGCCGTCGTCGAGCCAAAAATGATCAACGTGAGTTACGCGTTTCTTGTTGAACCTTGTGCCTCGCCCGCTCGTCCTCGCGCACGCACGGACAAGTTACGCTGGATGAATTTTTTTTTTTTTTGCGACGCCGAGACATACTGTACAAGTAAATGGCGTCTTTGTGGCGCGCTCGCAATGATTCATTCCCATTCATGTGCCGCCTCTGCGATCGCAGACAAGAAGTCTTTGTGCCGCAGGTCAGACAAGTTTGGGGGCAAAGCGTTTCCCGCTAATGCTTGACATTCCTTATGTGTCCTCCGCAATGACACCGTGACTCGGTTCATTCCGGCAGCATATTACGACAAAAGGAGCTCCTGTATTTGCAGTAGACTTCGGGCTTGGTCACCACAAAATTTCATTGGCGCTCATTACGTCGACATTTTAGTTTCGTCTCTAGCCTCCCATTTCAGCATTTCTTGATGTATTCCATCAAGTAGATTGTTTCAGCCATTCTATATCCCTGTCTAAATCTTTTTTTTTTTTTTGCCCCCCCCCCACAGTTCTGCTGGTTTGTGTGTCGTCTTTCAATGTGGACCAGAAGAACAGCTTGTCCTTCAATGGCCCACTGGAAGACATGTTTGGCTACACCGTCCAACAGTTTGAAAACAGCGAGGGCAAATGGTGAGGCGGGATTCACTTCAAAGATTGCACTTGACATTTATTTGATTTGATTTCTCAATTCATGTTTTAGGGGTCTGGGCAACGTCCCACCGGCAGCTGTTGCTGGAGTGGAAAACTTTTGTTTTTATTATTTATTCTATATTCATTTATCGTAACAATTATTGAATCGGTTGGATTCAATTTCTAGTTGTAATCAAATAATAGATACGAAATTGGGAGTCATTTCATGTCATGTAGTCTTGTTTTCAAAGCGATTTATTGATAAAAATCATTTGAATACATTTTATTGTAGGCCTAATTTATTGAAAGTCGTGATTAAAATGTCAAAAAATGGATTTTTTTCTTACAAATTATTTTAATTAAGTTTTAGTAAATTAAATATAATTTTAAGTAAGCTGCAATTTGAAAAATTCTTTTTGTATGTTGTGTGTGGCTGATTACAGTACACGTTCAACGTTTACTTTTGAAGGCGAGTCAAACAAGTTTAGAGTTGGGAAAACGGCTCCCAATTTTCAGTCTGTTGCGTACCTGCTGCCGGATCCATGTGAGGCGAGTTAAAGTCGTTCGCTCTGCGCCAATCCGTCTGCGCCGCCCTGCCCTTTACCCCCCTTTTCCAGATCAAACAAATTTGACGTAATGGGTCACAAACATTCGAGCAATGGTGGGAGTGCAGACGTGAAGGGCGGAAGTGTTGGAAAACATCGGAGAAATATGCGAAGGGGCGTGTTGATAACTTTTGGAAGGAGCTGTGAGAGGTGATGCAGCAGGTTGCCATGACAACATCGGGACTGGCCACAAACTGATACGGTTGCTCAGTCCACTGGGGGAGTTTGCACCAAGTTTCATTCTTCGTCATCATTTTACAAGTCTCGTCAAATCCTGACTCATGTTAGTAAAATAATGACGCCTTTTATTTGATTTTTGGAAAATGACGTTTTCTCATCAATTACAAATTTCAGTGGTACATTTTTTTTGTCAAATTTAGTTAGCTGATGCTCATTTAGCGTTTTTAAATATTTTTATTTATACTTGTGTCGTAAACTTGTAACTAGTTACATTTTTCTTTTAATCATGAACTTGTGCCTTCTTTTTTGTGTTATAAAAAACACTGTATCACAATTTTCAAAAACGTTTTTTTTCAGTAAAATTGAGAGAAGAATCTGGAACATAATCCTTCGTTCTAAACATGAGCTCAAGAGTATATTTATTTCAAATAATTCCGACGTTGTGTTTTTCATGCTAATTTTGATGCTAACTTGAAAAAAAAAAACTTAAAAGCATCTTCGCCTATGAACTTTGTGTTTTCCTGACAGTGTCTGGACTCTCAGGCCTCATTAGCGTGCAGGAATGTTAATAGGCGGCCATGTTTAGAGGAACAGCGGCTCCTTTTAGCATCAGTTTACACAGCGGGTCACGTGGTCCGGCTGACACATGCGTGGAGTCTCGTGTCTGTCGCACGCTTTACTGATGCTTTACAATTTTTATAACAAGACCCATAAAAATAAATCAAAATAAACACGACTCTCACGGTGGCAAAACTCCTTGAATGACTGCGCTTGTTATGGCGGTTGGTTGGCAACATCAGAACCATTAAATGTTTATTTTGTTCAAATGTAGGGTTCTGATTGGATCACCGCTATCGGGCCAGCCGGCAAAACGAACTGGCGACGTCTACAAATGTCCTGTGGGCAGAGGGAACAGCACATGTGTTAAACTGGAGCTGCCAGGTAAGAGAGGCCCTTGTGTGTGTGTGTGTGTGTGTGTGTGTGTTTGTTTGACTCAGGAAGCGAGGCCCATCAGAGTAAACAAACGCAGCCTTAATGGGTGCTCCACGTGTAATGGGAGCTTCATTAAGGAGATAAAGATTAAATTGCTCTTGGCTACCCGTCATGTGATGCTTGCTGCCAACTGTGGGCAACCTACTCACCTTTCCTCGCATCGCTTTATTCACAAAATATGTCTTACAACCAGGAACATTTGATATTTTTCCTTGTCATTGCCCGGGTGATTAAAGTTAGTTCTCAAATTTGTTCACTTTTACGATGATTTATTCTCATAATTAAGAAGATTTGAATTGAGAAAGAAGTTGTTAGTAATTGTTGTCATCAGCTCAACTGTCCTTGCGCAATTTGCACCTCATACAAATGTCAAAATGCACGCTTGTCGACCACTGCATCCTCCCATGACGATATCCTTAAAATGTGCAGGTGTGCCTTATGTCGTATCGGCATCATCCTGCCTCCTGAAATTCTTCCAGTTTGTTCAACTGAAGAAGCTACCCAATGCTAACAGACTGTTTTATAGGGATTTAAAAAAAATGGCCAGTCAGCAATCAGACAGCAAGTCACTTTCGAGCAGAGCATATTTGGTTTTGTTTTTTTTTTTCATTTCGGACACGAGCGCTGGCCACGAATAGGAGGCCGACACCAAACGGAAATGAAACATTTGGTAACAACGTGCTAACATTAGCCACATGTAACATCGTCGAGGCCTCGCCTGAAGTTTCTTGGCAAGTGCA
The DNA here is from genome assembly GCF_059441095.1 of Idiotropiscis lumnitzeri. Classification (NCBI taxonomy): domain Eukaryota; kingdom Metazoa; phylum Chordata; class Actinopteri; order Syngnathiformes; family Syngnathidae; genus Idiotropiscis; species Idiotropiscis lumnitzeri. The sequence continues at coordinate 532,472 of NC_142408.1, forward strand.
AATGCAATATGTTCACTGCGCTTTTTTGAAACGGCAAACGTGTAGCAGCAGCTCCAAAAATCAAGAGAAATGCTTCAATAATAATTTTTCTTGTCATTTGTTGCTAGGCAGAATTTGTAGAGCCCAATCGGATGTGTCCCAATGCTAGTCATCTCTTTCGAATCGATTGACTCCGACTTTAAAAAGTAGATTCTTAAAATACATCGCTAAGAAAAAAGTACATCTATATTGCAAAAGGTCAAATATTTCTTGATTTAATCAAAAATCTTCCCACTGTTATTTATCCAACTCATTTTGAAACAATTTGTAATAAGATAAGATAAGATGTCCTTTATTAGTCCCACAATGGGGAAATTTGAGGTGTTACAGCAGCAAAGATCGAGATCACACAGAGTCGGCGGCGAAATGTAGCCGTTAATGTCTAACATTAGCAGCAGACATTCATAAAAAGCAGGCAAATATACACAATATAAACGTATCTAGTGTAAGGAAACACTCCTAATGCCTGTTGTCGCTATCCCATCATTTTTTCACTGTGGTGTCATCCGCCGTGCGTGGCGGGGCACGAAAGCACTCGGCCCCCTCGCACGATCCGATATTGAACCGCATGACACCGAGCGTCTCTCTCGCTCTGAGAAAAATGCAAATGGAAGAATTTGTCCAGCCGCTCTTCCTGTGTGCGCCCTCTTGTTTATTCTTGGGTGTTTCTTGCAGAAAACACCAGCGTTCCCAATTTACACGAAGTCAAGGAGAACATGACCATGGGAACCACGCTCGTGACCAATCCCAGCGGCGGATTCTTGGTAAAGTGGCCGGGACCGGACCAAACATACGTGAAAATTCCATAGCGTGAATAAAAGCGTGTTCGCGAGACCTTTGCACTTTTCTGTGGGAACTGAAGGCCGGACGCTCTTTGTTTCAGCCGTCTGGGAATCAACTGTGGAAAGCACTTTTTAGAGCCATGAACTCACAAACTTTATTGTTTCATACACAACTTTATGTCATTGAATGAAAAATGCCTGATTTTTTTTTTAGGTTATTCCAAAAAAAAAAGCTGTAAATTACATGATGGCAGATTTATTTTCGGGTTATTTAGCTCATTTTTGTAAGTCCTACTAAATTGTTGTTTTTTTGTAACCGTGTCACCTGAAAATGATGGCCTTTTTTTTTTTAAGTAACAAAAAAAAAAGAAAACTCCTTCATTGCTGGACCTATTTTGATATAATTTTTTTTTTGCAGTTTTTCACATGGGAGTGCAAAGGAAAAGGAACCCCAAATAAGTGCAGTTTTTACAACGAACATTGTGGCATTATGTTGGTTCAGTTGATGGCGTTTGGCGAGTCATGCGGCAACTTTTTGTGTGCGCGTCTGCAGGCGTGTGGTCCTCAGTACGGCTACATGTGCGGTCAGCAGCAGTACATCTCGGGGGTTTGCGCCAACGTCAGCTCGTCCTTCCAGGTTCTCAACTCGGTGGCACCGGGGGTTCAAGGTACGTCATCCCGCCCCACACGTATGATCGCAACGTGACGATGCTTCGAGTGTTCGCTTTCATCTCATCTTGTATGGGACATGGGTTGCGTTTATTTGAAGGGTTCAAATTCAAGCTTTTGGTTTCGGGGAAATGTGAGCGTTAGGAAAAGGGTTAGGGTGATGCTTTATGGCAGGAGTCCTCAATCCTGTTCCTCGAGGGCCGGTGTCCTGCCCGTTTTCCATCTCTCCCTGCTGCAACACAGCTGATTCAAATGATCAGATAATCAGCAAGAAGCTGTATAACGATCGCTCAGGTGTGTTGCACCAGGGAGAGGTGGAAAACGGGCAGGACACCAGCCCTCGAGGAACAGGATTGAAGACCCCTGCTTTATGGCATCGGTGTCCAACTCTGGCCGGCGGGCCAAATTTGGCCCACCTGGTGATGCCAAAGGACTACTATACCATTTGACATTCTATATGATAGCAACATTCAAAATGATAATCGTCATTTTCAAAACTCAACATGGTATCGCATTCATAAAAGCACTGGTAAGAAAAATGTAATAACAAACGGTGAGTCATCTGGACATCTCCTCCAGAGTGTGCGAAGGAGCTTGACATCGTGATCGTCCTGGATGGCTCCAACAGCATCTACCCGTGGAGCAGCATCATCGATTTCCTGGTCCGCTTCATCGAGAACATTCAGATCGGACCCAAACTCTCGCAGGTCAGTTTCATATTTTTTTGGGTCCGCACCGAGTCGTGAGTGGTTATTTTTAATCACGCTTGCGTTGATCGGACCCGCGAGCGTGTGGACTTTTCCGGAGGGGAAACTCTGGTAAGTCATGCGGAAACTCACCCCCCGAGTCCAAGACCGCATCCTCGACGACGAAGCCGAGAAGAGGAATGGGGAGGAAAATGAGCATTTCTTTGTTGTTTTCCAGGTGGGCATGGTGTCCTACGGCGAGACGGTCACGCACCGCGTCAACCTGAGCCAGTTCGACAACACCGCCGACTTGCTGGATTTCGTACGCGAGCTCCCACAGCAGACCGGCTTCAAAACGATGACCTTCCTGGGCATCGACACTGCCAGGTACCATGCCAAGAAGCTTTCGGTTAGCTCGTGGCGCTCGGTCACTTGTGAGTCACCAGACACTCATCCTAATTTCCGGGCCTCGGCCGTGACATTCAAATGCTCTTTAATGAGAGCAGCACGCCCGCAGTTTGTCCTGATGACGCAAAGCTGATGTTGAACTATCAATTTATTTTCTGTCAGTTTGAATGTAAACAGTCCAAAAATGTAGCTTGTGGCTTGTTAGCCTAGCATACTTTATGATTTATTTATGATCTTGTTTTGACTGGGAAATGTCAAAAACAATGACCTAAGAGCTCGTTATTGAGCTTGCTGTTGAGTGTCGTCTCGTCTTGTTCGCTCACGACGATGGCCCACGATGATATCCGCCCCTTGGTACTGACATCCGAAACCCGCTTCCCACCCCAATGATGCTACAATGGTGAGAAAGTACGCTCAGCGATACTTTCTCTGCCTTTCTAGGAGGGAGGCGTTCATGGCGGAGAGAGGCGCGCGGCCTGGTGTAAAGAAAGTCATGGTGATCGTGACGGACGGAGAGTCGCATGACTTTCACAACCTCAAACCGGTCATCCAAGACTGCGAGGAGGATGCCATCGAGAGGTTTGGCATCGCTGTAGGTAGAAATTTGCTTTGGTTGTGCTGCTGCCATAAATAAGGCCTTAGCTAAAAATGAACACATTATTGTTGTTTTAGGGATATCAAAAGGTAACTTAGCTAGTTGCGTAACCTAGCTTACATTAAAGTGCAAGTTTGAGGTAATTTGGAGTAATAAATCTGTTGCAAGAATACTCACATTAGTTTTTTTTTTTGTTTTTTTACGTAATAGTTTCTACACCCATTTAGCAACGGCCTTAGAACAAAAATGCTGAGTCAAAGTCCAGAAGTAGACCTCAGCTCGCTAGCTGAGACTAGCTTAGATTCAAATCATGTTTTGGAGGGAAGTGGTCAAAAAGTCCATCTTTTCACCAGTTAGCTTCACCTTCATCTTTTATTGTAGTCTGGTTTTGAAAAAAAAGAAGAAAAAAAACCCAATTGTCTTCTTGTGAGTCGGCTTTTGAAATGTTGAAGACTCCGGTGTTTTGCTTTCCAGGTTCTGGGCGACTACAACCGACAGAACAAGACTGCTGAGGAAGTTCAGAAGTTCGTCAAGGAGATCGCATCCATTTCCAGTCCGCCGCTACGTGACCACTTCTTTAACGTGTCAGATGAGGTGGCGCTGTTGACCATTGTGGATGCGCTGGGCAGCAAAATCTTTGCCCTGGAAGGTCAGCACCCATCCACGCTGGATGTCCACACACCGTCCGTTTCTTACATTTCTTTCCTTCTTCTTTTTTTTTTTTTTTCCCCCCGCAGCTACGACAGGCAATTTTACGTCATCCTTCGACATGGAAATGTCACAAGCCGGGTTTAGCGCGCATGCTTCCAAAGTAAGTCCACAGCCGATGACTACATTTACTGTGAAAAAGGAGCGCATCAAGAGATGTCCTGAATTCACGTTGTTTGGTTGAGACTGGAAATGTTCTTGCGATGTATCTGGTGGCTAGCTTGCCTTCCATCCCTTTCACCGAACTCTTGTTCTGACAGTAAAAGTTTATAAAGTTCAGCTAAGCTTATGTTCAAGTTTTGACGAGATCAACGCACAAATGGAATATTAAAGAACGGACAAGTCCCAGTTTGGCTTGTGGCTCGAAAGTCACATTTTGAAGCCGAGTTAATAGAAGCGGGCTAGCGGACTTTTGTAACCGTCTTGTTCCTGTGGGCGTTCCATTTGAAGCGGTGAACTTAAACACGAGCGTTATCTTTGCTGCATGGTCTCCCCTTCGGGGATTCGCCTTGCCCATTGGCGCTTCCACAAACAAGAGACTTTGTGTCTTCCCGTCAAGTCGGTGAACTGATGGCATTTGGTCGGATTGCGCAAAGACGAGAAAGGGCGGGACGTCAAATCAGGCGGTGTGCAACGACTTTCTGCCGTTCACATGCCTCCTGCGTTTATTCATTAGCCGTTTCCGACGGTACGTGTGGTTAAACAACAGCCCGCTTCCCTCCGGTGTCTCCTGCCCGCCGACTGACCCTCAAGTTTATCGCCTCCCTGATCATGTGTTGGACTGTCTCTCTCTCTCTCTGTCGCCATGATGGCAAATTGTTCTTCCCGTTGATGCGTTTCAACAGTCACGGGTAGAAGAAGCCTCCTGACAGATTTAATTGCCGCTCTTTTCCCAGCCCTTCCTGTGAGACAAACATCTTTCCATGCAAGTTATATTTAGGCTTGAAGTGGACAAGCACACACGTGACATAAACTGCCTTGTCAATTAGTTGAAAAGGGCGAATCGCCGTCTTGTTAAGAATCAGGTACGACATTATAGAACATTTCAGATATTCAATTTAGAAAGTTTCATGGAAAATATGATCAGAAAGGAGAAGAAAATGATTTTTTTTCAAATGTATTTTGGATGAGCGGTATAAAGAGGCAAGCCTCATTCTCCTTCGCTGTTGTTTTCCATATTCTGTGTGACGCATTCAATGCACAGCAGATCTGCAGATGTCCTCTCGAATGGAAATGTTCTATTTAAGAAAATGAAAATATTTTTTTTTTCTCTGTAAAAAACAAATTTGTTTACAGATCATCGTACATTTATTTTCTCAAAAAAAAAAAACACATCCTTGTTCTTTAATCATTTTTTTCTTTTAAAAAATACAGTCATGGTAAAACTATTAATTGTAAAATATTCTAGAAAAAAATGGACCTGTTTTTTTATGAAAGTCGAAAATGTAAAATATTTGCTCAAATTTCTAAATATTTTCCTATAAATGATATGACGTTTTCCTTAAATATAGAAAATGTATTTTAAAAAAATCTCCAAAACGTGATATTCTTTTTTGCCTTAACGCTGCCCTGCTCCCTTTTCTTGCCCTCAGTCCCGTGTTTGATCAAAACGTTGGTCCACCTCCTGCACTTGACTTTCAAAGTGATGCCTTCTATGCTGTGCGGCGTTTCTTGCAAGATATGAATTGATGCGAAGCTTCCTCGTGCTTGACGATGTCCTCCATAGGAAGGCTTGCTACTCGGAGCGGTGGGAGCGTACGACTGGAACGGCACGGTAATCATGCACACCGACCAGGGGGCCGTTTATCCGGCGAAGAACCGCTTCTTTGACCCCGAAAGGGAAGCCGGCTACGAAAGACTGGCCGGCTACCTCGGTGAGCCCAAAAAAAAAAAAAGATTTCAGTCTCGTCGTGTTTGTCTCAAGTGGGCTGTTTAGCTTCGACCGATGTTTTACAGCGGGAGGATACGGTAAAAATGCAGTTTGATCGAGTTGGGCCGCAAAGGCTTTTCTGGACATAAATAATATACGGCACTCTGCCTGCGCGTCGTCATGCCTTTTATGGCCTGTAACGGCATCTTGATATTGATTTATTTCATCAAGCACACTCCGCCGATGCCGCATTCCGGGCCGGGCTACTGTAAACTCAGCCGCTGGCAAACGCGCTCTCGCTCAATGCACTTTGTCTGCCTTCCTTTTTGTCCTTCTCAGCATTGTCCTGGTGTTTTATCACTTCCCCTTTGAAAAGTGCCACGTAAACAGTTGAGCCGTGTGTTTGTTCCTGAAGGTTACGACGTGCAGTCGGCGTCCACCCCGGACGGGGTGCTGTACGTGACGGGGGCGCCGCGGTACAACCACACGGGCCGCGTCGTCGTCTACCGGCTGGAGGGCGACGACGTGGTCGTCTCGCAGACGCTCGGAGGAGAACAGGTGAGCTTGTCTGAGACTTTGCCGCCTGCGTCGGGTCGAGGTGAATTTTGTACGAGCATTTTAGCCACTCACGCGCCACTTCTGCCCCGCTCGCAGATCGGTTCGTACTTTGGCAGCGTTCTGCAAACTCTCGACGTGGACGGGGACTCGTACACGGACCTCCTGTTGGTGGGCGCTCCCATGTTCATGGGCTCCGACAGAGATGAGCAGGGCCAAGTGTACGTCTACAAACTCAAGCAGGTAAACTCAACAACGAAAGCTAAAACTTTGCATTCTTTGTATTGACTTGGGAAAAAAACCTCACTTCTTATTGCCATTTGTGCTCTTTGCGAAATGCCCTAAGATGCCACAAGATGGCGCCATTTTGGCATATTGGACCATTATTGAAGAAAAAGCCTAAATATGTGAATCGTTCAGCAAGTTCCAAGAGTTGGATTACCGTTCCACGTACGTCTCCGGACTCAAACTCATCGCTGTCATTGCAGGGCGGCCACTTTGCGTACGAGTTCACGCTTAAGCCCATCAACCAGTCGTGCTGCAGCACCAGCGCGTCCGACTGCGCGCAGAGAAACGAGCCGTGCGGCGCCCGCTTCGGCACGGCGATCGCCGCCGTGTCGGATCTCAATCTGGACGGCTTCAACGACGTGGCCATCGGAGCGCCCTTCGAGAACGACCACAGAGGAGGCGTGTACATCTACCACGGCGACAGCAAGCGCTCGCTCAAGGCGAACTTTGTGCAGGTGGGCGCCGTCCGCCGCTCGAACGTGGTTCTGTTGGATTCAAACTAATCCAAAAGGCGCCGCGCTGTCTCCGTAGCACATCCCGGCGGGCGGAAATGACGACAAGATGAAGTTCTTTGGTCAGTCCATACACGGGGTCATGGATCTCAACGGCGACGGAATCACTGATGTGACTATCGGGGGTCTTGGCGGCGCCTCGTTGTTCTGGTGAGACATTAAACGCACGACGCTCTTAAAATGGACTTAAATTAAAAATGTCTTTTAAAAAAACTGAAAGAAATCACTGCACATGTATGACCAAACAAATGGGCTATTTCTTCAGAAAATTATTTTAAATCTGATACATTTTCAGATTAATTTCATGTATTTATGAAATAATTCCGTTTTAAAATTCGTATACATTTGAGGAAAGCTAAGGTGAAAACATATCAAATGTCTTCTTTGCTCAAATGAATCATAAAGAGGCGTGTCCCAATACTTGTTCCGTCGATACTTCGCTCATCAGATATCATGTCATGTTGTTGACAGTTGAACACGTCCCACTGGACCGGACGCTTGAGATGGAGTTGTCTCTCTTAAAAGCCTGACTAGCGCGACCGGCCAGGTTTCTCTCCTCCCTCGCTTTGCCGTAACGTGGCAAAATGGCACCCAGTCCATTTGCGGCTCCCCAACCCAAGGTTGCAACCCTCGGCGTCCGTCGTGACGCGACCGCACAGGCATGGGAGAATCTCCTCCCACACTTTGCTTTTTCTTCCCGAGCTGTGTGAAAATTTCCACCCCCAAGAGGATTTGGCACTCAGCAGTGCTGGCGCATTTCTCCGCGGCTCGTTGGCCACATTTGATGCTTATCGCGCATCTGTTGCCTCTCGCGCAGACATTCTGCAAGGCATTAGAAATCAGCAACAGCAACAAACCCCCCAAAAATATGCCTTCCACTAAAAAAAAAATGTTCCTGCGCAAGTTTGATCATTTTCCCAAGAGAGCCGAATTCAGTGGCAGCCGAGTTGTCCAAATTGCCAACCGTCGGAGAACATTTTGACCCAACGCCAAACCTGCCAAAAGAAAGCAAAGATTCTTCTTTCACCAGAAAAGTTTCTTTTTAGCCCTTTCCTTTCTTGAATAAGCTCCAATAGTTTTGTTTTTTTTCTCACTAAAACACTGGCTTGGAACCAAAAAGCAGAAAAAAACAGCTTGTTGCGAAGAGAAACATTGTCAAGTCGAACAGGGACAATAACATTTTGAATTCTTTTGTGACACTACAAACTATAAATCGACAAAGCCTTTTGATGCAAAATAATCAATAAACCCGAACCTGAACCCAATTAAGAACCGGTGGCACATCATAATATCAGCAGCAAAAGATATTTTTCAAAAAGACAACAATTTCTTTTTCATTTAGTCTTTGCAACCAATTAGTTATTATTGTCACAACGATTTCATATCAAGTCCAAAGCCAGAATATGTCGAATCATTTGGAGGAGAGTGTCAAACAAAAATGGCAACTTAGCCATCAGCCAGCATCATCCCCTGACCTCAACCCTATTGGGAACACGTGTAGCAACCTTAAAAGCTAAATAATTCCGGTTTGAACGTTTTTAACGAACCGTCTCGATGCTAACGGCAATTTTGATGCCTCAGGTCCCGAGATGTGGCGGAACTCCGCGCCAACATGACCTTTGACCCGGCCAAGATCAACCTGAAGCAATCCGAATACCAATGTGAACACCAGGGACGCAAATCTGCGTGCGTTGCCGCCGACGTGTGTTTCGTCTACAGCGTCAAAACCGACGAGCGGGATCTGAAGACCGCGGCGGGTGAGTCGCTTTGGTGATTCCATCATTGCGGCGTCATTTCACACTTTTCACGACCTCTTCCGCAGTGATTCGTTACAACCTGACGCTGGATGCTCTGCGGGCGAAAGCCCGGGCTTTTTTCTTCGACTCGGGCGACAAGAGCGAACGACGGATTTCTAGAACGCTCGCCTTGGAGGACCGACGGAGGATGTGTGCGAGCGAGATGTTCGTCATGTCGGTAAGCCAAGGGCGCGAGTTGTTAGTCTTAAACAGAAAACAGAAAACGGACGAGGCACACCTGGATAAGACACGAGTGGAGCTGATTGGTGGATCCGAGGGCCGACTTGACAATTGCTCAGCGGCCTTTGTGCGTCCCGTTTGTGCTTTTGGACATTCGTAGCCACGTGTGTGGCGTCAATTTGATGTCGCCTTCGCTGTAGCTCGTGCGGTTCTTTGATTCGCTTCCCTCTGGCACCGCACACGGGAACTAATCAGCGAAAACAGCTGCAGCTCTGCAGTGCGCGTGCATGTGCATGTGCACGTACGTGCGAGCGTAATCGGAGTTCCTGCCTTCCTTTGAGTAGGTCAGACTGAAAAGAAAAAAAATACTCGACAACACAAGTGTTTACTATTTTTAATCTAAAAAATAATTTATATTTTCATGGGAAAAAGTTGTCCATTTTCAAAGAAGTGCATTTGATATTTTTGAGGAGCAAATATTTTGTAGTAATTGTTTTTTTTTTAAAGAAAAAAATAATGTGATGAACAGATTTTCTTTTTAAGCAGAAAAAAAGTTAGACTGATACATTTTAAAGACAGAAAAAGTGTACTTTTACTTTGTGTACTTGAATATACTCTTAATTTTGGAGAAATTTAGAATAGATTGCAGTAAAGATCATCTTAAAAAGTGTCAAAGGAGGTGAAAGTCTTTTTTTTTTTTTTGCATTTTTTCACACGGGTATAAAAAAAATCTTCTCTTCTAAGGAAAAGTCACGTATTTTCAAGAAAAAAAAGGCTAAAAAAACATTTATCTTGGCAACTTTATTTTTTTCACAATTTTCCAGTTTTGTATTCAAAATGTCAGATTTACAGGTACCAAGTCAAGATAAGAAAGTACTTTGGTGATGTCTCATTTTTCAGTCTACTTTGGTAAAAAAAAAAAAAAAAAGTCCTTCTTGTTTTTTTATTTATTTTTTGACAAGACCCAACTGGACTTCCGGGACCCTCTCATGGTCTCGCTGGACTTTGGACTGGCCGACGAAGACCAAGGCCCAGTCCTGGATGAAAGCCTTCCCACGTCCATGAACAAGACGGTACGTTTTGGTTGGCGAAATATTTGCGGGCATGAGTGAGTCATGCCTTTTTTTGTTTTGTCGATTGTTAACGCGCGGCATGTCTTGCAATCATTTCAACACATCTTCCCACACTCCCATACGCTAACTTTGAGGCTTTCCGTGGAATCGTGGCGGTGATGAGCGATGTGTCCAGATCACGAGGGAGCAACTATTCGCCGCCTGATAGCAAACGGGGTCTTCTCCTGTTATTGTTACGAAAAGGGAGCAAGCAGGAAACCGCCGGACGGAAGCTACAGTTGCTTGTCTGCTGGATATTATATTACAGTCGCGCATGCTGTATTTTCATACTCCGCGACTGGGAACAAAATGAAACACTCCGGAGGGCGCGAAGGAAATGAAGGTCATGCATAAGGAGCCTTTTCACTCAAGTGTACAAACAAACACCAAACCTAATTTTGATTGGACTTTTCCACTGCTCACTTCATGTTGATTCTGAGTATCGGAGGCCACCCGCTAACGCCAGAGATGTTCCCAAAAGCCGGGGTGCGCTCTACGCCCCTGGAGGTGCTCTGTCATGGGAAGAGACAATAAATTCAATAAACCTTCCAGGTCTGTAATGAAATAACGTAAAATTCTGGGCAAAATATGAATTGATATCGAAAAATAAATCATAAAATGAATTTAAACAAAATATTCAAATTCATTAAATGTGTTATGAAATGGAATAATATGAAATTTTAGGCTCCAAGAGCAAAAGTAAATGACACCATGAATCATCATACTACACCGTCAATATGAAATGGTCATTTCTGTTGGGAAGACGTTGAAGTTGGATGAAACACGCGCTCCATATTGAAGCTCTCCTGTTCTTGTAGATTCCCTTGGTAGACTGTGGCAGTGCCCAGCGGTGCATCGCTGACCTCTCCCTCCGAGCAGAGCCCAGCGTAACGGGGTGAGCCCGACCCCACTTCCATGCAGCACACTTTAGAAAGTTGAGCAGCAGTTGCCGAACTTGTGGCGCATGGCTGCCCTCTAGTGGCCAATCGTTTGTATCGTCTGGGTCTTCCTTTGCTCTCCTCCAGGTTGCTGATTCGAGCCAAGAATGACAAACTGGATGTGAACATCCGCGTGAGAAACAGCAAAGACAACGCCTACAACACCAAAGTGGTCGTCAGCTTCACGCCAAACATCAACTACGTCAAAGTGGAGGTGACATCACTGGGTGCTCTGAAGGGAAAAATGATGTGCATCTTTTCAAATACAATCTGAGTAAGAATATAACCCTGAAAATGCTGCGCTCACACTGCAGCTCTGCTTACCTTATGGTTGGCCATCGCTTGAAAGTGGCTCTTTCTTTTTTTAATCTTGATTAGGCCGCAGTATCGCTTGATCGTTGCAGTCTAAAGCTTGTCACAGACACCTGGGAGCTATTTCAATTTGTGACCAAAAAAACCTGTGTGTTTTTGTAAAGAGTGTTTCAAAGTAACTTTTGTGGGGATTGACCGTGTTTTCCTTTGCAATGTCAGCCGGAAAAAGACTGCACTCTGAATCACACCAAAGTGGAATGTGCGGTGGGGTACCCTTTCCTGGGGAGCGATGTGGAGGTACCGCTTGAAAACTAACACCAATAAATCACATTTTATCGATGCTCTTCTTCTTCAAGTTGCTATTTGATGTCCACAGGAAATATTCAAAGTGAAGTTTGAGGCGAATCCTAATCACGTTCATCACAACATCCAAATCAATGTGACAGCCACAAGGTACACCCTTTTTTTCTTTTGAAATAAAACACATCACACTGGAATGGCATGAAATTCTACAAAGCATTTTCATATCACGTGCGTGCGCGTGCGTCGTTCCCCACAGTGACAGTGAAGAGCTGACCTCCACCCTCAACGACAACGCCGTGCACATCTCCATCCCCGTCAAGTATGAGGCCGGCCTCGCGTTCAATGTGTAAGTACGCTTTGAGCGCTGTTTGTTGTTTCCTAGTTACCGTTGCTAAGGGCTGGAATGAATGTAACACATTCCAAATATTGATTTCCTTTTTTCCCTGTGTGAGCATGTGGTCTATTTTCAGTGCAGACTGCAATAAGAGTAACATTTGAGTAAATAAAAATCCAGGTTTGGGCACAAATTAATAGAAAACAAAGTAAAATTCCGGAACACAGCTAAAAAGTATCATAAAATTCTGCGCTATGATAAAAAAAAAAAAAATCCAAATGAAAATAAAATCCATTTGTGGACTCCAAATAAATGAAAACTGTATTGGATATATTCGTCTCAATTCAATCCAGCTAAATTGAATGTAATCATTTGATTCCATTTATGAGCTCAATGTATTTTATTCAGTTGAATTCATACGTCTGGGCAGCAAATAAAATAAAATGAATCGGGTCGTGGCTGAAAATGAAGTTCAATTCAAATCTTGGTTTAGGCTAAAATGGCGATAAATTTCCAATTCCAGGTTTGATCTTAAATTGAAATAAAATTCCAGGTCAGGCCTGGAAATATCATTCAAATGAAAATCCGGGCCTGCTTTTGTCACGTAAAAAGTCCATTTAACTGGCTTGACTTTAGTCACAAATGACACGTTTACAAGTATTCAAAAGATTCCTTTGAATGATCTGAAGCTTTGCCTTTGCTCGGCGATTTTGCGGGAGACACGCTGCACTTCATGCGCTTTTGCTAGATGATGACCGGAAGGATCAATCGTTAATAATTTGAATCTGAATGTCCACAAATTCTTTGCAGGCGTCCAGTCGACGCCCATGTGGTGGTGAAAGAGGGCGAGCAGTACCCGGCCGTGTTCAACGAAACCCGCATGATCGGCGAGGAGATCAACATCAGCTACACAGTAAGACTTAAAATTTGGAATTTTCAACATTCGACACAATACGTGTGTGTGTGTGTGTGTGTGTGTTAGGTGGAGAAAGCAGGTGATATGGTGACTCCTCCTCTTGATCTGAAGGTGACCTACCCTGAGCTGTCGCCTCGTCATAATTACTTGCTGTACTTGACGCACTTTGTCACCAGCCCGCAAGTGAGTGCCACCACAGTACACTTTTTATTTCTTTTTATTTATTTCTTTTTGACACAAATTCCTGAAGATCCATTTTCTCCTCTTTGTAGATGAAATGCGATGCAGCCGCTTTGATCAACCCTCTTAAACTCAACCCGGATGTCGTCAAGCCCAGTCCTAAAAAAGAAACGCTCAGCATCTATCTTCTGGTGAGTTTTTTAAGACATTTGTGTGTGTGTGAGATCCCCTGCAAGTTTCCCTGTCGCCTCACCTGGTGTGTTTGATTTGCACGGCAGAGCTGCGAGAACCTCCCGTGCGCATCTTTCAAATGCGTCATCCCAGAAGCCAAAGTCAGCCAGGTCAACGTTACTTTCAGAGTGTGGAAGCCCACCTTCATCAAGGTGAGTCTTGGATGTTGTTTTGTTAATTGAGAGCCATCGTACCCTCCTGCTTTTTGACGCCCACCCCCCCCCCCCCCCCATTGCTTCGGACTCCCGTGGAATATTGAGGTGGAACTGAAAGGATTTGTCAGATTTTTGATGTCATCGTTTTTGCGGAACCTTTCAGGCGGACTTTTCGAGTCTGCACATGCTGGTGAACGCCACTCTGGAAAGCAGAAACACCAATCTGTTTGTGCTGAGCTCCAGTGACAGCACCAGAACCGTGAGTCAATCCTTTCACATATGCGTCGTTGCGTTGAGGAAATATCAAATAAATCCTGCTTTGTTTTGCCCCCCCGACCCTCCATCAGGTGAAGATCCAAGTCTCCAAGGAGAGCTTAGGGGGAATCCCCATTTGGATCATAATCATCAGCATCCTCATCGGGCTTCTCATTTTAGCGCTAGTCATCTTGGCTCTATGGAAGGTAACGCAAATGGACTAAAATTCATTGTCCAGTGGTTGTGCGGGTTTGGCTTCGCAACAGCTCATAAAAATAAATAAATAAATAAATTTAAAAAAAAAAAGTCAAGGGACTGCAATCATTTATCAGAAGCTAATCCTGTTAGCTAATGCTAATCTCTGCAGTCCACAAAACTCAATAAAGCTTTGTTTATTTTTGCTAAGACACCACTGGCTAATTTAATCAAATCCTTCCCTTCGCCACACACTCACTTACCAAAAGAGATTTGATTTCATTTTCCTTAACAAAGAAATGTGGAGCACTTCATACGCTACGCCAAACACAAATACTCCGCACCGAGTTGACAACTCTTCATCTTTTTTCATGTTTACGTTTCAAAATATTTCATCATGTTGCTCAATACATACTTCCAGGCATCTTTTACCAATTTCCGAAAAACATTTTGTTGTCTTCTCCACCAGATGGGCTTCTTCAAAAGAAAATCCCGGGAGTTCTCCAAGGAGGAAATGATGGATTGAAGTTTACACGCAAAGAGGAAGTGAACGCCCTTTCTGGAGTCACTTAAAAAAGACACAAAAAAAAACACTGAGTGTGTGACGACACACAGCAACTACCTTGGAGTACAAAAAGCCATTCAACGGAGCCCAACACTGACATGGGCAAAGTCCATTTTTGCATTTGGACTGTTATGCACTTCAATTGACAAAATAATAATGCACTTTTTTTTTTTTTTACTATGAACATCCAAAGTGGCCACATCACCATATGTGTCCTGTACAGAGACTACGACTTTTAGCAGGTGTGGGACGCCCTTTTTTCATTTCAGTCTTCAAAAAGTGTGGATTTATCATGAGACGCCGTTTATTGTTATTCCAAAAACTCAGTTTCAGTAGCACCGTTAGGAAAGTGAAAACAAAGAAAATACAACTCGTCCCTGGCCAGTCTCACAGCTTCACACAAAATTGGGGGCAACGTGTCACTCATGAGACGACGCACAAAAACGTCCCAAGGACGGACCCGTACCTGATATGGAACAGGAAGTCGGCCATTTTAACCAAAATGGCTGCTACAATCACTGACTTCCCGCCCCAGAAAGACTGTATTTATATTTTCACACATGCTAGCATCACGGCACATTTCTTCACCTCTTGTTTTTTGCATTTTTATTTTGCCAAAAAAGATGAAAATACAATTATTATTTTTGTGTAAATTGTGTGGCCTTTTTGTTTCATCCCACAACCTCCCATTGTACTGTAAATAACACAAAAAAATGAAGATTCAAAATGTATATAATGTATCTTTTAATTTGCATCATTTTTACTCATGGAGGCAGCACTTCACATACTGACTACACTGTGTGTATGTGGCATATGGAATCTGCATCCAACAAAATGGAATGCAGCTCTGCTTACCTTTTAGGTTTGATATGGTGGGTGTTTTGCTTGGGTAACTTTAAATGTTAACTGTAAACGGTGTCTAATTCAACTTAAAAAAAAAAACGTGCCTCAAAAGATGCCATGGAAAAAAAAGTTTACCAAAATAATATTTTTTTGTTCTTAAACTTGTGTACGTAACTGCTTTTTCTGTTTAGTACTCGATAATTCAATCGATAATTCAATTGCCTGTTCTGTGGTAGTCATCACCCTTTTTTTTTGCCATTGATTTGACTCTTTGTGAGATTTGTTGACGTGACACGAGATGATTATTTCAAACTTTTCAGGCGGATATTTTCATTTTGGAGGTTCACCTGCATGGAAATATATTTGGAGTTTTTTTCCCACTCTTTTAATACTTTAATTTATTTTTTTCCCTTAACTGTTACAAGGCAAGAGCATAATTATCCAATGTGACACCATAGTACACAATACCTTATAGGTGCATCCTTTGAGGATTCGTTTAAAAGTATTTTACTTTCCACATATAAGCACAAGTTGTTTGTACAGAAGGTCATTTATGAAAATTGTATGTCTGTTATTGTCTGTTTGCGTAGATGGACTAAATGTGGTCCGGAATCAAATTTTTTTTTAATAAGATCTCCAAGCAAAATGACACTGCTGTGAAGTCTTCAATGTGAGGATGCACTGATTTGTTTTGCCAGGCTGTCTCGCTTTCTGATCAGCACACGCGAACTGAATGAATGCTATGGATGAAATAAAAGCCTCTTTTTCTTTTTAATTTGACTGTTAATTGTATTTATTCCTGACTGCTTTCAGACCAGATGTCACATTGTGACAGTTTAATTTTTCAACTGAATTTTGGGACAGCTAATCACTTGAATGTTCTTTGAATCATGAACTTGTTTTTTGTTTAGTTTTGTTTTTTTGTTTTTTTCTGGTGTGGAAATGATTTTTGTTTATTAAATTACATATTCAATTAACAATCAAAGAGGCCACAAATACATGTAGAAAAAAACATACGTTCAGGACAAACTGATTTTAAAACAATAGGATTTTTTTTGTGACAGAAAAAAATACGTATTTATTTAATATAACCCATAAATGCAGAAACGATTCTTGTTAATTAAATCACAAATTAAACTTGACAAAAAAATTTAATTAAAAACGTTTTTAAACAATTTATATATATTCATGTTAAAATGTAAACGTAGTACAAAAACAGTCTTTTTACTTTTTTAATATTTGCTCAATAATTACACTTTTTTAAAAAAAAAAATTAAGTTGTCGCACAAAAATTACAAAATAAATGTAAACAAAAATGCCAATAAAGTTGAAGGCGTGTATTATCTTTTGCCCTTGCCTTTGTCTTCAAGGTACCATAAGTCACCAAAATGACGGGATATAAATCTAAAATCAAAAGAGAGAATTATTTATGAAATATTTAATAATTTCCTTGTGCTCTGAAGCAATTATAGTCTACTTTAATCCGTTAAGTGACCTTACGGTGCCTGCGAGCCTGCACTGGGGACTCGTCTTTGTTGTAGAGATTCTTGCGTTTCAATTATGCGATTCCGTGCAGTGGCGCGCCGCCTTGCGTCGTTCGCCAGCACTGAAGCGATAAGTGGCTGCCTTGGGGAGGGGAACGCTGGGCTAGGGGATCCATCTTGTCCGTAGAAATTAACAAAACAAAAAACAAACAAATAAAAAACAAGGGAAGCAAGAGCAACAACTTCCCCGTTACAGCGTCTCCCCATTCTCGCATCGTCGACGGCGCTGTGGGGGAGCCCCGGGAAGGGCTTGCTTTGTGGGCCGCTTGTAGGATGTCCCGTCATGAGGGTGAGTTGATCAACAGCGCCGCCGTGGCTAACCGGGCTATGCTACGAGCTACTTGAAATCAAGCTAACGCTTCATGACCACTCTTAATTTGAAACACTCCGTTTCGCGTTTAAGCACCGACAGCAATTTTAGTACTTTAATGGTTGAATAGTTTGGAGCTAACACGACAACATGGCGTAGCTTAGCAGTTAGCCGTTGCTAGGAGCTACCCTGTTAGCTCCGGTTAGCAGTGCTACGTGTACTCGCAGTGCCAAGAACATCTTGTCGTTGCCGGCTTACTTTTTGTCACGTAAGCACACAAATGAACACAAATGGCAACCCATTATAAACATGTCACGTATGTTTTGTGAACCGTGTGCTAGCCGCGGAGCTAACATCGGTTGTGTGTCGTATAGCGAGTGCACTGTCATCAAGAGTCAGGCCGCAAAAGTCCCCAACGTGTTTTATGCACTGATTCAAGTCGATGGAGTTTTTTTTAAGCGGGTTATTTTCAAATAACATTGCAGCGTTTGAGACCTAAATTCGAAAGCTGTCCATGTGTTTTGGCCACCTCGGAAGTTGTTCGTAATACTATCAAGTTTGCTCGATCGAGATCAAGGAAAAAGAGATGGATTACTTGAGTGATTTATCTCTTGAACATATAAACACATTACTAGATAAAAACTGAATTCAAAGAAAGAAAAAGGAAACGAGAATCATTGCTAAATGTCGTTAATCAACTCGGTTTATTGTTCAAAGGGAATAGGATATTTATCTAGTCCAACCCCTTAGTTCTCACAGTAAATTGTTACACTGGTTGGATAGTTCTATGCAAAGAAGGATCCCAAAAGGAAAAACCAAAATATTTAAAAGGATGCGCTGAAGTTGATCATGTGGCACAAAGATGGAACTTTACTGCTTTTTAAAACATGTTTTAAAACGTAGTCCTTTTATTTCAAATAGGCAGCCAACTGTTGTCACATACAAAGTGAACTGTAATCTTCAACTGTCACAGGTCCGTGTTTGCTAATTGGTTGTATTAGTGCTGAGAGTTGTCTGCAAAATTCCTGGATTATGGGTTGCTCCTTCAAATTACCATGCTGATCACACCTGCAGCAAGTCCAGTTGTGTGAGGCCAACTTGGACCATATTACAAGGCCCTGAGCATCTGGCGGTTCCTGTCCGAGAAGAACATCACCATGCTGGAGCCACCTGCCTAATCTCCTGGGTCACAGGAGATTTTCTTTTCTCTTTCCCAAAAATTCAAAGAAACGGACGAGAGTAAGATGACCCGGAAGAATCCTTCCAGGAGTCAATGAATGCGTGGCTGGGAAATTGCATGAGACTTGAGGAGGAGTAGCTCGAAGTGAAAAACTAGCACTTTTCTGGCACACCACGGCAGTACAGAATGTATTTTAGTACATTTGGTCCCAGGAAGGAATCAAATTCCACCTTTTTTTTTGTCTTTTGTAGGTGTGAGTTGTGACGCTTGTTTGAAGGGAAACTTCCGGGGAAGACGCTTCAAGTGTCTCATCTGCTACGACTACGACCTGTGCGCGTCTTGCTACGAGAGCGGCGCCACCACCACGCGACACACCACAGAGCATCCCATGCAGTGTATATTAACCAGGGTAGACTACGGTAAGCCTTGCCTTGTTTGTGTCTTCACTGTTGTTTTCCTCATTGGGCCTGTGGTTGTGGCTAGCACATCTGCCTTGCTGTGGTGATGAGGTGGGGAAAATGTGTTCTGTCAAGGGGAAGAAGGTTTTTTTTTCGTTTTCAAGAAAAAAATGCAGATTAATGTCTGTGTATTATGAAAAGCACTATACTGCTGTTTAAAAAAATATTTTTGAGAAAGTATGTCTCATGTATAAAAAGAAGAAAAAAAGTTGTAAATCTTGGAAAAAAAGTGAATCACACTCAGTTTCTGTCAAGAAAGTCCAATATTTTCGTTTTCAAGGAAAAAAGCTGTTTTTGAGAGAAAAGGTTATTGTATTGAGTTACTAGAAAATAAGGCATATTTTTGAGAAAAGGGCATTTTAGAGAAGTTGTGTATTTTCTTCCCAAAATAAATTTGTACATTTTCAAGAAAAAAGTCTGTTGAAGAAATTCATACTAAAGAAAATTAGTTTCTGAAATGTCTTACATTTAGACGAGAAAGTAATTTGCAACAAATAAGTTGTATTTTCAAGAAAAAAAAGTTGCACATTTGTAAAATAATTTATAGAAAAAAGTAATCTTGTTGAGAAAAGTGAAGTTATTCAAGTGGGCTTTGTCCTCTGCAGATTTATATTATGGCTGCGACACCTTCTCGCTGGAGCAGCACCAGGCGTTCACGTGTCCTTATTGTGGCAAGATGGGCTTCACAGAGACGTCTTTGCAGGAGCACGTCACCGCCGAGCACCCGGAAACCTCCACCGAGGTGGTGAGTATGTCCACTCTGGCCTCTCCAAGACGGTCACTTTGCTGTTTTTATGTATTCATTTATTTGCTTACAAGGTAAGTCTTAGCTCGTCCTTTTTTTGTGTCTTTGCGTTCCAGATCTGTCCAATATGCGCCGCCTTACCCGGGGGGGATCCCAACCACGTCACAGATGACTTCACAGCCCACCTCACACTTGAGCACAGAGCACCCAGAGATTTAATATCCTTTCATGAACACGCCATCATCATTGCACGATGTATCTGTCACAATAGTGCGTCTTGCAATCAACATGTACTCTTCGCTTGCAACGACGGCCAGCTAGATAAGAGCTCATAAAGTCGTCAATCCCCCGTCATTGATATTTTTCCTAGGTGGCATTTTGACTTGAATGCGCCAACGGCAGCCGCTTGGGTCTTTAAAATAGCCTCTACTGTCCCGAATGTCCTCACAATTCTAATGGAGTACACGTGAAGGGCAGCTCTGGTGGCATAAAATAAATACTTGTGTAAAAAAAAAAAACACTCGATGCTTCATTGTGGCAACAGCCTTTGGTCATGAAACAAGCAAGTGGTGGCTCGTAATTTGGTGACCCGAGTCCCATTGATAGAAGCAAGACAAACGTTTATTGACACAAAGACAAAAATATGTATCTATTTTTTTAAAACAACATTAATAACATTCAAACATCAACTCCTCACTTGGATAATGAACCGAGCGGCTGACGCGCAATATTTTTCACAATCCGAGTGCTACGCGCACGTCAAAATGAGCCTATGTGCGATGCTATTACAATGTCTGATATCAATGCAGTGCTTTGATGACATCGTGAGCTTTGTGAAACCACACAGGGTTACCTCGCTGTCCCTTAGTCACAAGCTGAAAGAAACTCCTCTTGTGGCACGACAAAAAAAAACTGAAAATAAAGCACGCCTGACTCCTGCCTGCGTTTTCCGCGCCGCTGTCACGCCTTAACGGGCCTCGCTTCACGACGAGTCCAGCAGCGTCCGGCACGTGCGGCGGATGTTCCACCCCGGGCGGGGACTGGGCGGCCCCCGAGCACGACGCACCAACATGCACTTTACCGGCGGCTCTACGGGCGGCCTGTCCTCGTCCACATCGTCGTCGCAGAGCTCCACCTACACGCCTAGCAACAGGGAGGCCATGGACCCCATCGCAGGTTAGCACACCGACAATGTGCAGAATTTCACGTGTCCGCGACTAATTTTCTATCAATGACATATAAGCCCCCCCGATTTTGACTCGCTCGCTTGAAAAACTTATTTTCAAATTGCGTCTCTTTTTATTTTTCTGGTGGATTTTTAGATTTTGTTTTATAAACCAGAAATATGTCCTTGGAATTTTTGTCATCAGTTTTTTTTTGTTTTAAATTTTTTCTAGAGGCTAATTTATTGGGGTTTTTTTTGACCAACTTCAACTTTATTCTCAGAACGACATCACTTGGCGCAATAATGTTCCATTATTTTATTTTATGTGGCCTTGATTTTGTCCCAAAAAATAATCAGACCTCATTCTGATGACATCTCAACATTTTTATTTATTTTTCTGATACAAACTACTATTTATTCTGCAAACTTTCAACCGATAAATCGAGTTAACTGCCATATTTGTAGCCAGTTTGTGTCACGTGCCCGCTATTCTTTCAAATTTAATTTGACTGACTTTTTTTCCTCCAAACATTTGTCATGATTTTTGATCAATTAAGCAACAGTTTTGTATGATTTATGACTGTAGCCTCTCATCATGTTGGCAACATTCTTCTCCACATTTGGACTTTTTTTCCTCAGGCAAATATGACCTTCCTTGTGTGTAAATGTTTTTTTTAAACATGACTTTTTTATTATTTTATTTTTTTTGTTTGCAAGGCACAATTAATCAACCACAAGTCTACACGTTCAAGATAAATTGTAATGATTCGATTAATTGTTTATAATGCCTTGTACAGGTCATTTTAAATGACGTTTTAGCGATTTAAACAAGATGGGCTTATGTCTTGCAGTCAACGAAGTCACGGTTTATTTCAGGTGAAATAGTATGAATTTGTAAAAGTTGTTTGTTTTCCATCAGAGTTGTTGTCACAGCTGTCGGGCGTGCGCCGCGCGGCGGGCGGCCAGATCAACTCGTCGGGCCCGTCGGCTTCCCAGCTGCAGCAGCTCCAGATGCAGCTGCAGCTGGAGCGGCAACAGGCGCAAGCGGCGCGCCAGCAAGTGGAGACGGGCCGGCACGCCACCCGGCGCGGCAACAATCCGGCCAACGCCAACTCGACTGGCTCGGCCACCGCTGCCATCCCACCGCCCAGCGCGGCCGCCGCCAACTCGGGCGCGCCGGCCGAAAGCAACCCCTCGTCGTCATCCCACAACTCTCAGTTTCTATTAGCACGGTAGGTGGCGCTTGTTTTTATTTGGTATGCAGTAAAGATCGAGCAATGAGAGCACAAGCGGATTTATCCTGTCATTGCTTTGTCTAATAAACTAAGGATGAACTTTTTTTTTTTTTTAATTAAAGTTATATTTAGTCAGTCTTTTATTGTGGTCTTATTTTCTAGGTTTCCTCATACTTCATTTTTTTTAGGATAAAATCTTGAACTTTTTACTATATTGTACTCAACATTTTGTAAAATAAAAGAAGCTGCCGTTTCATTTTAAAAACAAATCCAATTAAA
Organism: Idiotropiscis lumnitzeri; assembly: GCF_059441095.1. Lineage (NCBI taxonomy): Eukaryota > Metazoa > Chordata > Actinopteri > Syngnathiformes > Syngnathidae > Idiotropiscis > Idiotropiscis lumnitzeri. Next base: position 554,815 of record NC_142408.1, read on the forward strand.
ACTAACTAAAAATATTGTAATCTTCCAAAACCCAATTTGAAACTGAATATTTAATTTTATCCTGCTAAATGTCCGTTACCATCATTCTTGTGACCGATGTGCAGGCTGAATGAGCCCAAGATGTCAGAGGCCGAGCGTCAGCTGGCGGAGGGCGAGCGCGCCGACCGCAGCCTGTTTGTTCAGGAGCTGCTGCTGTCCACGCTCATGCGCGACGAGAGCTCGTCGTCAGATGAGGACGAGCGGCGGGACTTCGCCGACTTTGGCGCCATGGGCTGTGTGGACGTCATGCCCCTTGACGTGGCGCTGGAGCACCTGCAGCTCCGCGAGAGAGCCTCCGCTGCCAAGGAGCCTCCGCCGCCGCCTCTTTGATGTCCAAGCGGTGCGCAGACTCTGTCCCACCTGCTGCAACTGTCAGTGATGGATGCCCCCCCCTCCCTCAAAAAGCCCTTCATCCCATACTTTTTTTTTTAGAGGGGGGTGGGGGCTTAGGGTGTGTGCGAATGTAACGTCGGGCCATTTTTTTTTTCTGTTTTTACATGTAAGCAAAACTCTAAAGGGCAGCAAACATGACATGAGGGACTCACATTTAATTGGGCATCAAGTACTTAACTGTTGCACCCAAAACACTTATTTGTGGTGATGAAAGCGGTATAACCTTTGCACCAAATGCAAATTTTCGGCTCCGAAATGCACATAACTGGTGCCATATAAAGTGTACACAAAGTACTTATCGGTAGCCACGGAATAAGTCTTAACATCTGCACAAAATCCTAATTTGTGGCCATGCAATAAGTGAATGCGTGTACAAAATGTTCATTTGTGGCCACGAAAGAGGTTTAACATGCGCACGGAAATTACATTTTGGGCCGTGTAAGGTGCACACCAAATACTTCTTTGTAGCCATAAAACGCGTATAATGTACGCACCAAATGCTTATTTGCAATTTGCCGATTGCTAAAAAAAAAGAACAATTGGGGCCCCAAACAGGTTTGTACACAAAATAGTTTTAAAAAGCTTACCGATTCTTTAGTGTACAGTCGAGGTCACCATCGACTTCTTGAATGATGCAAATGGCCATCAATTCGGTTCACAATTTGGTAAGAAGAAATGTACTCAAATAATTTTTAGTTATGTTATTAAATTTGTCGGGCTAGATCGGAACAAAGACCTGCTGCACCTCAGTTTTACCTTTTCTCAAGAGTGTGCTTCCTTTGCAAAGGATGTCGCTCAACAAATGAGCATTTTGTGTCCTCCTTATATCTTTTGACAGCCACAATTTAAATACCCTGCCATCCATGTCATGTTTGGGGCTCTGGAAAAGTAAACCAGAATAAGTGGGGCTGGGCTCAACATAACAACGGAGTAAATGAGCGTTCAGATATATATCTAAATCTATACATATAAATATATATATATTATATACATATATACAAATTCTATGAAGGTGATAATCATTCAGTTGCCCCTCTCCCCATCAATGGAAATGCTTGGTGACCGCCAACCGTTGCTTCCTATCGGATGCAGCTCCAAACCCTCACTACTCTGATCCATAGAACCCCTCCTCCATGCCCCGCGCCTATAAATAGCCACCCCCCCCAAACCTAATTGACATGCCCAGAGGACGTGGGGCTCCCTCTGCCCAAGCTGCTGTGTGTGTTTCTAACCATTATCAATAAAAAAAAAAAAAGGAAAAAAAAAATAGAAGTGCTGGGATGGGTTACCGTAATAACTACTGCATGCGGTTCTTTGCAGCGTGCATGATGTTTAATCATTTAAAAAAAAAAAATCCCGAGGCTGACTGGCTAACTCTGGTTAGCTTTCCTCGGATACCTCGAAAATCCAGAGATTGTGCTTCTCTCTGGGTTTTTGGTCATGACGAAAAGCCGCGTCTAAAAACGCACATCGGAAGGAAAAGTCACAAAAAATGTTTAGTGAGTAGGCACCGTGTACAAGAATCCATAGATGAGTGCTTGTGTCTGTTCACTTGTTTCTTTCTTATTTAATTTTTTTTCCCCCACATCATTTTTCTGCTAAGGCTAGCACTTTGTATTTATTCATGTTTGTTTTGGAGCCTTGACGAATCTCGCCACCTTTGCGCCTTCTTCTACGTTGATCCACCTGTGTACAAATACAACAAGATGTATATTGAATTTTGTGGCTTTAATAATGGTTCAAAGACCTGGGCAGACGTTTCTTCTTTTTACTAAAGAAAAAAAAAGGGACTTTAAGAGTACAATAAATCCAAACTCTGCACAGCTTTCATTGAGGCCACAGGGCCTTCACCTTTTTTGCACCACAGTTTGTTGTTGTCGTGAAAGCAAAGGAGTATTGAAGGCCAATCTTGGAAAGTGATGAACAAAGATGAAGAAACAATGCAAAGCCGTTGCGCGTGTTTGGAAGGGAACAAATGTTTATTTCTCTTCAGGGTTCGTTAAAGGTCACAGACGTTTGCTTATCGCAACAAAGAATCGGAGAAACCCGATGAAAAATCAATAAAGCCGCCCTCGCAAATATTCGCCGCTCAGTGGGATACGGGCTTAAAGGCGCCAAAAATGGAAATAAGAAACCGATGAATGAAGTCGTAATGCGAAAAGGAAAAAAAAAGTCACAACTTCAGTTACAAGTGACCTAGTCGCTGTGAGAGACATTTCCTAAAAAAGATGAACGCGGTAAAAAGTTGAAAGGTCACAAGAATAAAGTTGTACAGTGATGAGGGAAAAAAATGGAAAGTTACATAAGGAAGAAAAGCTGATGTTTGTGTTCTTTTGCCTTGGCCTTCAGTATTTGTATTCAGGTGTACTGAAAGCAGGGAAGCCATAAGAAAACCTGTCAAAATAGATGCAATAATCTTGGGTCAAGACTTTGCTGACCCACGACTGATTTGCATCAATGTAAAACTTGATTGTGGCAATATTACGATTTTGCCCTGTTAAATATTACTCCTTTGTTCTCGTCACGCTCTTGTTAATGAACGAGCTTTAATGTTAACAAGAAACAATGCATATGAGACCTGCAGAAAAAGAAGGTGAAATGTTGGTGGGCAGAGCTTAAAGCCTTGAGGAACGCCACAAGGAAAGCGGAAAAACAAGCATCCAGTGTAAGTTGAGCGTTTGCAATGTCTCTGACTTATTAACTAACGCATGAGTGTCGTCTAGAAGCAGCTGTTGATGGAAAATGAGGACGACCTTGAGGGTCCAAAGCCAGCATCCGGAACCCACAAGGTGAGAAAGCCCCTCACCCGCTATGTGCCAAGTCTTACGATAACACTTTAGGGGAGCGGCATACCCTGCGCTGCGCGTTTGATGGCAGCTGTTCTCGTCACTCTTCACGAGTTATTGTTAGAACCAAAATGGCGGTCACAGAACGCCATTGGCGACACGTTACGTTTTCGTTTGGGCCGCTCAAATACGTCAGCCATCCTCTGGAGGGGACCATCAGAGTTTGTTACACGTTGATTGTAAATCTTTGGAGAACTGTCGACTTCCTTTCCACGCGTAAAATCTTCGAGTTTGTGGAGGATGGGTAAAAATGACGCATGCACGTAAGACGTACCACCTTTATTAAATGCACAGTATCACAAGGAACATCTCCATTAATTGTGGTTAAGCTACTCACATGATGCACAAAGCATTGGTTGGTTTGATTGGTAAAAGCAAGATACATTTCCTAACACACACACACAGTCTTGCATCCGAGTGTACGTGGCTGGCAACGCACACACATCATGTCAGACACACACAAGTCTTATTTGCACAATAAGTCAAATGAATCTGCACATTAATGAAAGTCATTTTTGTCCCTTTTACCACATATTTACAAAAAACAATGAACCCCCAAACCCCCCCTCAGTCCCAGATGATAGATTACATTCAAAAGAGGTCCCCGGCCTTCTGGATTACATTCAAAATAATATATATATATTCATGATGCAAAGTCACAGTTCATCTGAAAGAGGATCCCGAGAGGCTACGGTCAGTCAGGGGCCTTCTTGTTTGTTTTTTTTTAATTTATTAAAACAAACTTCTCTGCGCCCCCGAAATTAAGAGCCAAAAAATAACTGAAAAAGATTGTATTTTCACCTGGATTATTTTTCCCATGAGCACAAAGAAAATCCAAATGGTATTTACATTATATGAATGATGTATCGCCAATGTCCCAGAACGCGTGAAACCTGCTGTAGTATAGCGTGTAACATAGCCCACGAGTCGTATATGCAAAAATGTCGGCTGACTTATCTACAGCGAACATGTCATGAACAACAAAGAAAGGTGATTCTGTAATATTTTCCTTCCTAAATGCCTGCTTAACGTAACTTCCACAAACAGAATGGAACATAGTCTGGCGGCATTCTGGGTTGCAACGAAATATCGCAATAAGCTACAGTGTCCATTCAGCAACTAAGACAAATTACCACCAAATATCGTCATTTTTGGCATTACCATATCGGAAGCTACTCTGCAATCTAAATCCATAGAAAGAACGTCCAAATATTTTGTTACAACTCCTTTAAACATTGATTAGCGCATAAGTGCTTTATTTTCAAAATATCGGGATATCGCGATGACCCAATTGATCAATAATCTTGAGTCTGATTGGTAAAATATCGCAAACCTGTATCATCACAATTCTGAACGCCCCTCCCCTAATTTAGTCAAAATGTCTGTATCTGGATACGGTTACCTTTGTGTATTAAAGCAATGCCAAAAAACATTAGATGACATCAGAGCCAGCCGACCAGACACTCCGTTCTAACTTGCAAGTGCTTTGACGCCATGCCGGAACATCGTTGAAAAATAATTGCTTCTCACCCAAAAAAGGTCAGAGATGTTGTAAACGATACTTTTTTTTTTCTTTTTACCGATTTAGAATTTTCTTCTAATGACCTGGACGACACAGATCCACACAAAAAAAGAAAGGCAATTAAAAAATGAAATCTGTAAAGATACAAAATAAGATGTGCTTTTTTTTTTTCCTTGGGTGAGGGCACGGGGTCGAGAGACACGGCTCAATATCTCAACATCTGTGTGCTTTTTAAATAAATGGAATAATACGATTGCTTAAAGCACTCCTGACAACACTGAAAACACCACACGGTTGTCATATATGTATGTCCAGTCTGTGGAAACCTATTTACAAAAAGTATGACATCATTGCCGGGGTGGGGATCAAACACTAATAAATGCGAGGTTGTTTACGATATGCATTTTTTTTCCTCAATGGACACCCATTGAAATATTTTATTCATTCTAACCTTCAAAACAGTGCAGTGCATGACAAAACGTTCTTTTACTTTGGTAACCTTTTCCTCATTTTTAAGATTTTTTATATACTTATAAATCGTTTAATCTCTATTTGTATTTAAATGCGATGTCTATTTCAATTTCAGTTTAAATGATTGAAATATGCTTCAGTACGGTAAAAAGGTTTGAAAAAAAAAGACAAATAGCTTGCATAAAGATTTGTTCAATTGTTCCAGTTTTGAAAGAATTATCATTATATACAATGATCATATCATGTATCCGTATATTATCTTCCTTTCCATTATATTTAATGATTATTTTTAACGGTCTTTGCGGGGGAGAAAATGAAAAAAAAAATCGAAATATGTAATTAAATATAAGCGATATGCAGAGCTGGGCGCAACTGTCCAGCCTTCCGGCCCGGCCGCACGGCCATTTTTCGAGCGGGGGGGACAATTTTTAAAAAAGGGTTCTATTAAAAAAGGCCGGAATTGGCCCTCGTGTGTGCGAAATGGGCAAACGACAAAAATGGCCTTAGAACGCCTCAAAAAACTGTTTGTGAGTGAAGAGACATGAGACAGTCGCGTGCGTTATTCTGACATCACGTAACCCGGCCTCCCACCTGCCACTGCGCAAAGGGGAGCAATACCACAATCCCTTCATCCCTTTATGAATAAGGCCGAAGGGTAGAGAGATTGCGGCCGGAGGTCGTTGAACTGACCGGCAAAAAAGGGCCAAGTGCCCAGCTCTGGCTATATGAATAAATAAAAAAAAAAGTTCTTGCAATATATTCCGATATTCTTGCAGGGTTTAATTTCAAATTTGTCGTATTTTACCTCATGGCTGTGTAGACGACAAATTGAGCTTATGTTTAAAACAAATCGTGTCATCCTATAATTTTGTGAGATTTAAATAAAATATTGCGTGTAATGTGAGGAAAATGCTTTATCTTAAAATTTTTAGACAAAACATTTGCAATTCAAAAAAAGGAGAAGCAGAACGCTCAATTTATTTGTGTCATTTTGCCTTTGTTGACGCTTGGTAAATGCGGCATTGAGACAAAATGGCATTGTAGCCAAACACTCGGTTTGGTTTTCGTCACATGACCCACAATGCATTGCGGGCTCTCCCATGTTAGGGAACTTAAAGCAAATATGAGTCCCCAATTTAAGGCTTTTTCCTCGACGCACTGACAACATTTACAGGCCCACTAAGTGTACACGGCTGCACGCCTTCCCCCTCGCACTCGCACTGTACAGCGGGGCTTGGTAGCAATCACCTCAGCCCAGTATGTCCAGGTAGACAGGAGAGGCCTTGGCGAGGCTCTGGAGCATGGCGTGGATCTCCTTGATGTTGAGCCTCATGTATGGTTCCCTCTGCCAGCAACCCAGCATCAGGTCGTAAACCTCCTTGGGGCAGGTACGCGGCCGCTGGAGCACGCGACCCTGCGTGATGCACTCGATCACCTGCCGTAAACATTTAGTTGCGACTCAAATGACAAAAAAGGTTTGAAAATAATGAAAGAGTCCTTTCTCGTACATGGAGGATGACGGCATTTTTTTAGACCTCTTCATTTTCCGTCCGATTTAAGGTGACGCCACGATTCCATTTGATAGATTTCATATGTGACTGGCTTATATTTGCTCCTGGATTTCTTTGTCAGCAACCATATTGACACGTCATATTTTTGATTGTGGGCCAGGGTCCAAACTAAAAAAAAAATAATGTTGTTTGTTCTTTCAAAGTTGTATTCCTGGTTCTTAAAAAACGCCGAGAGTTGACAATTAGATTCTGATTCCAAATTCAAAATGAGATGATGCATGTCTGTAACAAAGTGACTGCATTTTCTCGTTTGTTCATTCGCTGGCTTCTTCGTTCACAAAAGATGACATAAGCAGACGGAACTGACCTCGTTGTTAGAGAGCTGATACCAGGGCTGCTTGCCGTAGGTGAAGATCTCCCAGAGGACCACGCCCAGGCTCCACACGTCGCTCTCGGTGGTGAAGCGTCGGTACATGATGCTCTCCGGTGGCATCCACCGGATGGGCAACATCGTATGGCCGCCCACCTGCGCCAAGAGCAGGCAAAAGAAAAAAAAAAAAAGACCACAATTGATCTGGAACATTTCACAATCAATATTTATCTGATAACAACAAAAGCAAAATAGGACTAAAATACATCGCATTCACCAGAGATGCCGATTATGTGCGCAGAACGCTTTGGATGGGCTTCGTTTGTCGAAGTTGGCCGTAACAAGTTTTGCTGTGGCCAAACAAGAGGACGGAAAAATGATGACATCACTGCCGTCCAGCTTGTGAATTTGAAATGTCATTTCCACAGCGCTTATCCTGTACCGGGTCGCCGGAGGGTGCCGGAGCCGATCCCAGCTGACTACGGGCGAAAGGCGCACCACACCCTGAACTGGTCGCCAGCCAGTCACAGGGTCGACATCGACACCGTCGCTGAGTGAGAACTGAACCCACGCTGCCTGCACACAACTCGGGCGAGTGGACCACTACACCATCAGTGACTGAATTGGAAATGTTTTTGGTTAAAGAAACCCCACAGGACCCCAAGGGAGTGGAAATGAGGTACCCAGATGTTTTTTTTTTTTTCTATACCTCTTTCACAAACGCTGTGTTCACTGATTTCACATTAAGTATTTATTTTTTTTTTTAGTAAGGTGAGATCCTAATAATTTCAGTTGCAAAGCCCAGCTATTGGCAAAGGGATAGGAACAGCGAAAACGAATAATCTACAGCCAAACCAAACGCTTGTTAGTTACCCGTTGATGCCACAAGAAGTTATGATCATTATCATTTTTTAATTAAAACTGGCTTGACTAATTGACGCCGTGAACCTCATTGCGACATACTTGCGCTTGCCACCAGATGGCGCCACAGGAAAACTTTGAGACGTGGCTTTGGCCTGATCGCGAAGAAAAAAAGACCAATTATAAATCAGAGAATTTGCAATTCACTAGACATTTACTTTTTCCAACCTCTTAGTTTGCTATTGTGCCGTGAGACGAAGCTAATATAAAATATGTACATTGACTCTGTAAAGGATTCGGAACAATATCTTCTATAGCGGAAGCAGATTTAAGGCGAGTGTCAATCCCCTCGTGGCCTTACAGGATAATCAGCACCCCTTTTAACTCTCTATGAAGATGTCTCGGGGGGGGGGGGGGGGGAATGAAGAAACCGCTCCATTATTTGCTCTCTTGGCCCTCATTACCATAGAGACGAATCCATATATGCAGATCGCCCCATTTGCATAGAAATGGCATCAAAATGAAATGAATGTTGATAATATGAATACTGTACTGACTCTGTAGTAATCGGTGCTGTAGACATCTCTGGACATGCCAAAGTCTCCGATCTTGACCAGTAGGTTCTCGCCCACCAGGCAGTTCCTGGTGGCCAGGTCTCTGTGCACAAAGTGCTGCGACGCCAGGTACACCATGCCGGCCGCGATCTGTTGTGCGATGTGCAGCATCTGCGACTGCGTCAGCTCCACCAGGATGCTGTGCTGCCCGTCCGCCATCAGCACCGCGTCCGGACCGTGGGACCTGCATTGGTCCGATACAACGGACAATGGTAAGTAAGTTGGTGAAAGAAACAAAAATATATGCACACTAATACGCATCATCTTTTGATTTGTTTTAACACTGAAAATGTTAAGAGGTCATCAACAACAAAGAAAAAAAGTTCAGCATCAGCAAAGTAGTATTATTTGACTGTGACTTTGGTGAAAACCAGGAAGTTCCCAGTTGATTATTCTGTGTTGAATGAGTGCCCATGAAGTGGCGCGACTCTAAAACGCCACAAAACTCAATCGCGGCAGGTGGGCTTCTTCTTCTCTAATGAATTTGAACAGTTGCAAGTGCTATGAAGTGACAACTGCCATCTAGTGGTGAACGCTATCATCGCATCAGGTGTGGCTTTTTATAATTATGGCCATCTTTCACCTCGACTGTCCTTTAGGTGAAATATTTGCCCGCAAATTGTAATGTTCCCAACAGACATCCCCTTGACGGTACTTTTTGGAAAAGTGACTTTTCAGTACATGGCAAACTTGCACTCTTACCTGAGGAACTTGTTGAGGTCTCCGTGCTTCATGTATTCAAAGACCATGATGAGGGGGTCGCTGTCCACGCACACGCCGTAGAAGGTGACAATGTGCTCGTGCTGCAGGTTGGTGAGCAGTTCGGCCTCCCGGTAGAAGTCGGCACGTCCGCTCTCGCTGGCCTCCTTCAGTGTCTGAAGCCAGCGGGAATCCATAAAGACGCGGCACATATTGATTATCGATCCTTCCCCGAGCCGCTTCCCGTACCTTGACAGCCACGTGGATCTTGTCGTGGTCGGGTGTCAGGTTGTAGCACTCGGCCAAGAAGACCTTGCCGAAGGCGCCCTCGCCCAGCTCACGCTTCAGCACGATGTTGTGTCTCTTGATGTGCTGCACGACTGCAATATTGTTAAAAACACAGAGCAAATTTTCCCTCATTGAAATTAATGCAAATACCAGCAATCTGTTTTTTTTTTTTAAAGCACTGAAGTATTACCGATCTACTTTATGAAAATAGGACATGTTAAGAGAATATATTGATTTAAACAATTTATTGCAACTCCTGATGTGGGCAACTTGCTCACCTGGAGTGAGCGTAAAACGGTCAGAAAGAAACAATTGAAACGAAAAAGACTTTCACAACTACTATTTATCCTTTTTCATCTCTTTTAAGGAACATACAGAATCAATTTTATTGTCTGTTTATACAATGTGTTTGTTTGGCACTAGCGTTCAAATATCCGTTGCTTGCGTGGTTACTGTGACAGTCCATGATATTTCTAATTTGTTCGCCCAATTCTGGATCATTTTCAATGAACAGTTTGGCCTACTATGCTACTCTATTTTCATGTTGGTGCTTGGAGAGTTTATTTAGATTTTTTGTAGGTGATACTTTCTCTGGTCATTTTTAGAACCACTACTGTGAAGTATTTAATTCCATTTTTTTCCCCTAGTCTCAAACATCCGGTGTCCATCGCCGCTCTAGCTAAATGGATTTACTGGAAAAGGTCGCGGATTACCGGATCACGGCGGTAACTCACACGTGTCTGGTTTCAGCATGCTGCCGGAGTTGCCGAAGTATTGCGGGTTCTCGATGACGGGGATCTTGGTCATGCCGATGATGACCGCATCCGGCGCCATCTCGGAGGACGACGGCGTGTTGTTGCCGTTGGAGACGTGGTGGAGGGGGCTGGCCGAGTCGTCATCGTTGCTGATGACCGACGAGGAGCCTGGCAACACCAGGACGAAGACCAGGGTGAGTGTTTAGATCACTGCAATTACATTGTAACTAACTACATAGAAGATTCATAGCAATACTCTAAATGGTTGTATGAAAATAATGCTTATAGTGCCCCATTCAGTTAGCATTTTTCATTTAGAACAATCATATAATATATATATATATGTGTGTGTGTGTGTGTGTAATAGAGGACTCTGGGGGTGGAAAAAAATCCAAAAAATCAGCATAGCTCACCTTTAATTCCAAACTTGGAGTTCCTTCCGTATTTCAGAATGATCACCATGAGAATGCAGCCCATCAAAGCCACACCAGCAATTCCCACCACCACGTAAACCTGGGGTGAAACAAAAAATTGACAAAACGTCACAGGTGGCCTACTCAGGGAAATGAGTGTCATACTTGGTTGTGTTTTAATGGTTTGTTTCTCACTTACCGCGATACTGTCATCCATTGGCGGCAGTGGCGAGTCTGGAAGGGAGCAGAATTCCATTGTGAGTCATGAAAAGTTGCTTTTTTTTATTCTTATTGGTGTGGCCGAGTGGTCTAAGGCGCCGCGTTCAGGACCCAGTCTCCCCAGGAGGCCTGGGTTCGAATCTCGAATTTCCCCATTGTGGGACTAATAAAGGCAATATTATAACAATATTATGTCAGCTTGGTGATGGCTAATGTTCTCACTCAATGTGGTATTTTAATCTTGGAAAAAAAAAAAGAACCAAAAGCTTAGAAGCGATTCATTGTGGTGAAACGAAACTCAAAAGTCAGTCAGTTCAGATGCATCGGCTCAAACCTAAAAGCTGGTGATTTAGTTGTTTGAAATAATTCTCAAAATATGTTGATGTAAAAAAAAAAAAAGGAAATAATGTGACAAAAGGTGATTGATACTCACCTAAAAGCATCTTACATATTTTGTTTTTAAGTTACAGTTTATATATACCTAAAAACTTGTAGGAAACATTTCAAAAGACAGAAAAATATATTTTAGAAAGAACTGATTAAAAAAAAACATGCCGGGAAAATTGAAAAGAAACAATATTCTTTACGTTGTGGCACTTGAAAAATAAAGAAAACGCCATTCACCACTGTTTTCAGAACCTTTGGCCTATTCTTTTTTTGTTTTTTTGAACAAGAACCAGGCTGTGGGATTTTTGACCTCCTTTGTTTGTTTTTTCCCCAAGTAAGTAATTTTCCCTCTAGTTGTGTGCAAAACATCACCATTTGAACCAAGGACAGTATATTTCCGTTTTTTTTTTTTTTTACATTTATTTGACTCCAACGTTATTTTATTTAAATGTAGTGTGTATGACTTTGCATAATTTGATGATGTGAAAAAAAAAAAGGTCTTACCAGTGGTGTCTGGACAGATGACGACAGGCGGCAGCAGAAGTGAAGGATACGGCGCGGTTAATTCCAAACAAACAAAGACAACTAGAAACATGCAGCCAGCGTGGTCACTTACAGTAGTAGAAAGGATCTTGAAGAGGGCAAGAGGCAAAAGCCACGTTAGCGACGGAGCGAAACACGACAAGTGGAAGAAGAGTGAAACGAGGGCGCACCTGTATGGTCGTAGGGCGGGTCGATGAACTGCGCCGCCACCGTTTTCTCGTCGCGGCCGTACTGGTTCTTGGCCACCAGGCGGTACACGCCGTTGTGGATGTGCGTGGGGTTGACCAGCTGCAGGCAGCCGTGGTACTCGCTCTTGGTGGACTGGTGGATCATGGTCCGGATGTAGTCCTGCTCCTCCAGCGTCACATTCTCAAAGTACCACTGCAGCTCCGGCTTGGGGTTGCCCGTCATGCTGAAGGGGATGCACCAGTGGTGGCCCTGCTCCGGTTCCAGCAGCTGCTGGATGACGGGGGCGACTGACGGGACGAGCGGTCGCACGGGGGTGGGGAGCGGTTGGCAAGTCAACGACCGGGGAAGGGGGGGGGAGTGGTCCGGGGGAAAAACAACATTGAAAGGCTGAGAGAGGACATGTTGTTTCGGGGTGTCCAGTATGGAGACAAACGAGAACAGTTGGAAAGGAGACGGACGTGAGCGCCAGCTAACATTCGCTTTTGGAGGGACAAACACGCGCATTGGCCAAAAGTGCAAATCAACTTCCTGAGTTGTTGTTGTCCCTTTTGGGGTCACTTGCGTCGTTTGCTTGGCACTTTTTATGCCGTACCTTGTCACAATATATTTGCCCATCTAGCCTTTCTTGCTACGGCCATCAGCTAGTTGGTCCTCGCGCTGCCTGTGTGACGCATGTCCCGCTAAACTGTCGGCTTTTCGGTGTGGACAAATTAGTGACCTGGACTTGCCAATCAAAACGAGGGGAAGGTTGTAAAATGAGGAGGAAATGACCAACAATTTTGGGATCTTGCCATTGGCCGGCACCCAATCCGGGTCGACACATCTTCCTGCCCGAAGATCGTCTCCAACATGCTCGCGTTCCCTCGTGAGGAGAAGCCGCTCAGAAAATAGGCGGATGGATGTTTTGGGATCATGGCTTGTGGTCGACGCACAACGGAAACGATTAATCAAGCCGAGATGACGGCATCGCGATACCGTCAAGGATCCTGCTTGGACAGCGAAGCAAAAATAGCCCAAAGAGTTCACATTTTCGGGGATAACGAGTACGGCGACAAATATGAGCTCAGATTAGCAACCGTTTGTTGGGTATCGCAATCACAAAGTGACTTTTATCACAATCCTGTGATAATCGGTCGACTCGCAAATGATTCAATATATTGTCTGTTGAACGAATAAAAATATGTTAGGGAAGATTTGCGCCACTTTTGGGTGACACATTCGCACGATTTTGGAATGGCAAATGATTCATGAGGGAGATTCTTGATGCTTTTTGGGAGGCAAACGGTCGCGCTTGCTGACTTGGCGATTGAAGAAGGAGACGAACGTGACCACGAGTTGGCGGTGGTCACGTTCTCGGTGGTCAAACTTTGGCACCGGCAAGACTTTTTCAACCACCTTGAAAACAATACGGGTGGCAAAAGCTGATTTGAACGCAAGACGATGGCAACGGGAAGAGGTGATGGTAATTCTCAATTTCCTTCAAAATCAATAAATCAATCCAAATTGTGTGGGTTGAAAAGTTGAAATAGTTTTGCGGAGAAGATTGCAAAACTGCCGGGACGGGAACTAGTAAGGTTGCAAAGGGCTGGATATTTTATTTTCCAGAACATTTCTGATAAATTTCCTTGGGAATTTTGGCATCGGTTTCTGTTGCATATGAAGAGCCAACGTGACATTTTGCAAATTGTCGTTATTTCGGAATCTTGAAAGCCAACCAAGTTGCCGCTTATCAAGCGCTCAGGTTTTTCTCCCCAAAAGGTTTCGACGGGGTTCATCTTTGTCGTCATTTATCCCGCTTGCGAGCCGTCGCTATGCAGTCGCATCTTCCTTTTACCGTCAAAAGAGCGCGTCCGTCTGTGCCATGAACAGAGAAGCTCGTTCATTAGCCCGTAACCCAATCATCAGATCAACTCTGTCCACATTTTTATCATCAACTTATCCGTTGAAACGCAAACGAGAGGCGGCATTCTGTCTTGACCTCGTCAAGCGTCTACTTTTGGGCTGACACTTCACACATGAACTCGTCATTCAGGCCCTTGAGCCCGTTTCGTCCATTGCGCGGCCTTAGTCACGTGACAAAGAATTATTGCATGACTATTGCTTCTCGTGGAGCTTTTGTCAGTCGGGAGGTTCCGTACGTGTGACGTCCTGGTGAAACGCTCGACAACGGCGGTGTCAAACTCACTTTCATCGTTTTGCTTTTGGGTCAACCCATAAAAATCATCATCATCATCATCTTATTACATATACACAACAAACTGATGGATAACTACTTTTGAAAATCAGAATCCAGGAAAATGTGGTTTGTTTCGCTCCCATTGAATTCATTTTGAAATAGTTTTTTTAAATTGACCAAAATTTGCAATTTTGGTATTTTAGCAAGAAGACTCAAGCCGTGCATGGTTTGCCTTTGCCGGCCACATAAAATGATGCGGCCCCCGGGCCATGAGTTTGACAGCCCTCACCGATAGGGACAAATATGAGCCTCGGCTACCGGTAGCTTTGTTACTGATTATGGCGACAAACGTCCTCACGGTGAACAACGGGAGAGGAAACACGTGGAAGCAGAGGACGGCTTGACAGGAGGAAGAATTGAGGACGGGAAACCGCAGCAACAAGTCAATGAGATCATCGGAGGCAGTCATGAAAACAAAGTGACCGGTGCTTCTGCCGCTTGCGCTTGGAAACAAAACAATCCCATTTGAAAATGCTCAAGAGCTGCGACGTGCTTACAGAGGATGTTGAGCTGCAGCGTGGCCTCCGTCTGACCCACCATGTTCTCGGCGCTGCACGAGATGGCCAGGCCGTTGTCCTCGGGAGACAGGTTGGTTAGGGTGAGCCTGCTCTCCGTTTCCATGGGGTCAATCTGGACACAAAGGATGTAGCGCGGTGACTCGTCAAAGAAAATCCAAAATCTGGAATCCGTGACTTTGGCTGCGTTCAAATTCTCCCTCTCCCCGTTTCCTTCCTTCACGATGAAACGGCAGCAGCATTCGCGTCGCTCTCCGTGCGCACGCTTGCTAACGCTATCTTGGCTCTTATTAGGAAACAACCACCAAAAGGATACTCGTTCGCTTCAAGTGTTTGGACAAAGCTCGCTCGCTTCACGGGTCACAATGTTGAATTGATGTTTTTTTTCCGTAAAGACCCCATTTTTAAATAGGGCAAATTAGCCTGCACTATTTTTACTTTGGGTTTAGTTTGATGCCCTCGTGAGTATTTATGTCAGTAGGTTGCAGTCTGTCTCTTCCCGAGCAATCCTTTAGTCCGTAAATCTTTTTGATTTGATTAGATTTTTTTTAATTGATAATAATTCCTAACGAGTATCGATCATGTCACTACTTCGTGTTTGTTGCACAACAACCTTTGAAGCAACACACACCCTTCAACTGTCATCTAAATCTGGCTTATCAATATGTTTAGTTTTTTTTATCACTAGTTTAAACCTCCAGCGGATTCCAGGTGGATCTTATTTGTGCGGTAGATAATGGGGGTGTTGAATATCCGAAGCTTGAAAAATTAGACTACCGTAAACCCCGGAGAATGAAACCTTAGACTTAACTTCAGCCTCATTGGCGCTCTCGCTCTTCTCGGATTGGAGCGGCTCACCTCGTATTGTGAGAAGATCATCTCTGGGTTCCAGAGGATCTCCGGAGGTGGCATGCCCGAGGCGCTGCACAGGGCCTTGACGTCGCTGCCCTGCATCTTGGTCACCACCGTCGGGGTGACCTCGACTTGAGGCACCACTGCGGGACACACAAGGGGACGGACGCTCTTAAGTAGGTGAGCGAGAAGCGGGAACGGGGGCGGGGGGGGAAACTGTAAACCCCCCATCGATCGTTCTCCGGAAGCTCGCGCCGCGTTGCTTATTTGAACGCGGTTTCACGTTACCGCAGTCAGGCGGCGTGAGCGCGGCAAAAGCTTTTGTTGCTCCTCGCTCGTCCTTGCATTGCAGGTCTTGGCTGTCGGGTTCCTCTTGGTTCCTCAGTTTGATCCAGAGGTTCTCGCAGATGCAGTCCAGAGGGTTTCCAGAGAGCAGGAGGCTAAACGAAAAAGACGCGGCACGTTAGGCAAGCTAGGGTTCGTGAGTTGCAACGTGATTATTATCATAAAAAGCATTCACAAGCACTTGTAAAATGTCTGACTTAAGGCAGGAAGGTGTCTGCGGTTGGAGGTGCCCGTTGTATGAAACAGAGAGCGTAACCTTTATTTCAGCCAGCCACAAACAACAGAAGATAGAAAATAGTGTTTCTTCGAAAGTAGCTTTTTAGGAAGTTCCTGCCAGAAACCGGTCAGCTGTTTCTGGCTCGCACTGTCCATTTAGTTGAGATGGACAAGGCACACGTGGTACATCGCTATGTTCAATTCTTTGGAATAGTTTTCCTTTGCCGGACCCAAAAGTTTGAGAACGCCTGAGTCAGAGGAGATGCTAACCCAACGGCTAACGTTTGAGAGGCGGGCCTTACGAATAGGAGAGGTTATAATTCTGGAAGGTCCTCCATGACAGCATCGATAGGTTGTTGTCTCGCAAATTCCTGAAAGAAAATGAAAAAAAAAAAAATGTATGAAGCATGAAATTAGATTCAAGGATATCTTGCTAGCTAGCTAACTAACGACTGTATTTTTCTTTCTTTCTGCCAATCCATAGACGACAACAACAAAAATATATTATTAGTAGTCCTAGTAGTAACAGTAGAAGTGGTAGAATTACTACTAGTAGATTAGCCAGCTATTTAACTATCTTACGGGCGTAACAACAACAAAAAAAGTGGTACTGGTAGTTGGGATAGTAGTTCTGGTATTCATTCTTCAATTGTCGAAATTGTTTTGTCGGTTGTATAAAAAAGTGGGAAAATGTAGCGACTTAATTCGTGGCGGTTGTTTGAAAAGTGCGAGTAATCTTCGAAATTGTATTGTAGTCGTAAAAGTAGGCAATTGGACAAATAACCGTGGAAGTGCTCTTCATCTCAATTTAATGAAGTTGTTGTCAAGAAAGTAGTCGAATGAATGATAAAAACAGTTGTGTTCCATGTTCTTCTATTGGTCGAAGATGAAAGTAGTCGAACTGACGCCGGAGGTACGAGTTGGCTGGTAGAAGTCCAACGAGATCGAGGCGTTGTCATTTAAGTTTTTTTTCTTTGAGCTCTTTTGGCTTTGGCTCGGCCGTATGCGCGTCAGGATCAGGACTGCCTCTAAAAACGACGACTTTCCGCACGAAAGCCGTCCTGCTTCTGATCCCGCACGTATTTTGACGGCCGTTATTCACACACCAAAATGGATATGTCACCTTGAAATGGAAAGAAAGGCTTACACGTATTGGAGTCTTGTATTGTTGTAAAAGGCATTGGGAGAAATGGACGTCAATCTGGTCCTGGTCACTGTTCTGTAGGAAATCAGAGCTTTGGTCAGGTGAGCCCCGCAAAGTCGCATGAGAGCATAATCGCCACCTTTAACAATTTGGCCTTCGGAATTAAATGTTGCAATCCATCTCATTTCGTGGGCTGCTCCTACTGGAGTGCCCGCCTTGGCCACTAGGAGGCAGTACTGTAAAATTTAAGAAGAATAGACTTCTTCTTCTGCTACTCAGTAACTTGATGTAATGTTTGTCGTTTTCCACAGAGAATAAAGAATATGTGCGCTTACGCTTACCGAACTGCAAAACTGCAACTATCAATGCCAACTGTTAGCTTGTCAGTGAGATTTTTCATTCTGTGTTGGCGTTCGGATCGTGTGAACTGTTTTTAAGGCACAACAGTTTGATTGTTTATAAATCACATCTCATTTTCTTGTTTTTTTTTTGTTCCTGTGTTGCAAGAGCGGGTTGACTCCACGTACAGTAAGGCCGATGTGATACAGTTCACTTTTTTTTTTTAATTTTTTTTGGGGGGGGTTGAAAAAAATAATTGTGGAAGCTAGCTAAGTCATCCGGAGTTGAATAGCAGTTCACAGATGGTTCACTTATGCGATACTTGCAGGTTTCGGAGGTTGATGTAGTGCCTCAGACTGTTGTCGTTGAGCTCAAACAGCCGGTTTTGATTAGCGATGTATCTGTGAAGGAACAGACAAAACCATGATGGATCTTATGCGTGTTTTTTGTTTTGTTTTTCTTAAATGTGGCAACCAGTACAAGGTGTAGCCCGGCTCTCACCCAAACGTCATTTGGGATATTATTATTTTAGGACGCAAAACTGATGTACTTGAGAAAAAAAACGGGCAGATTTGGACGCAGCGAAAAATGAATGGAGAAAAGTTTACTTGCATCTCTGATTACGAGTAAATGCGTTGCCCGAGGTAATCTCAACAAAGGAGCACCACACACTAAGATTGTGTCACGCCAAAGTCTTCCGAGGCAGAAATCTTGCATGGTCAACCAAAAATGCCACTTCCGGATAAGCGCCGATTTTTCCCGAGCAATTCCATAGAGCACACGATGGTGATATCGGTGGCTTTGGAAAATATTTCGTAGCGTCTGGCAACATCCCAAAAAACAAAATCCTGTCGGACATATTTTGGTTGATTTCCAGCCACTTCCTTGTTCGTATGTCAAGGCATTTCTTTGATTCGCTCCATTCCGTCCACGTCACTGACGTCGATATTCCTCACACTCGTGACAATTTTCAATATTAAACGCATTTAATATTTCTGATTTTTAGCCATGATCTTTTGGACCCTATTATCGGGATTGATCCACTCTTGAAACGCCACAGACAAAAGGATCATTTGATAAGACAATCTTATAAGACTTGTGATCGTCTGGCGTTGTACGTCCTTGTTCGGGAAGTGGAAATCATGATTTAAAAAAAAAAAAAGCCATCCTAAACAGAATTTTGGGCGGGACAAGCAATTAAATTTTCACACGTATTCACCACATTTTGCAGTATGTTTTTTGATTTCCTATTGGAAAATGAGAACTTTGTGTGTGTTTATGCTGCAACATTTTAGAATGATGTTTTTTTTTTTTTATGTATACAATGTTTCTTTGCCATGTCTGGCCTCTACCCACGTCACCTGCATGTGTGCAATCTGTCAACAATCCGATTGGTAGTATGTTGAGGGGGGGTGTTCACACTGACGCCCCTTTATGGACAGCTGCCCTAAAGCCGGGCCTGCGTGTGCGCGTGCATGCGTGCGCATTTCATGGAATACTCTGTAAACCCAACTAAACGTGCACGAGGATTACGCACGCGCGGTTCAGTGTTAGTGACACGTCGAAATCCGCACGCGCGAGCACGCACGCAGCACGATTTGATTGTTATGATGAAAGGAGATGTGATGATATTAGGAGGTCAGTGCGTGTGTGTGTGTATGTGTGGGGGGGGTCGTTAACATGATCACCTTCATTCTTCTACCGTCTCATCATTATCGTCAAGTTGACACGCACGCACGCGCTTACATGTCGGTGATGTTTTCCATGTCGTCCAGCGTGAGCAGCGGGAAATCCTCGATGCTCGGCGCTGCTCCGTCGACGCACGCAATCCGCGCCACGGTGCAGGTGCAGGCGGCGGGGCAGGCGGCGCTCAGCCCCCGCAGTCCGCACAGCGCCAGCAGGAGGAATCCGAGCCGAGCCATGCCATGCCAGTCCATCGCCCAAAAAAAAAAAATCGAATAAAAAATAGATTTTTTTAAATTCCGGTAAAACAAAAATCCGAAACAACACACCGTTTGTGTTTCCGTCACCCCCTCGCCCCTTCAGACCCACCCACCCCCCCTTTACATGAAAAATCTCTCAGTGGGATTAAACCCCTCTCCTCTATTAAATCGCGATCCGCACGTAGGGCTTGCCGGAGGATGAGGAGGAGGACGAAGAGGAGGAGGAGGAGGAGGAGGAGGAGGAGGAGGGGGTATCAGGGTGCCATCGAGCGGCCTTGGCGTGTCTGCAGAGCCGCGATCGCGCACGACACGCTCGCTGCCGTTCGTGGAGGTGTCAAGTGCTCCAGCAGTAGCAGCAGATGATGATGAGGATGAGGATGATGCCGTCTCACTGCTCCGGAACCCGCATGCATCCCCCACCCCCTTCTTCACTCTTTTTTTTTTTTGCCTTGTAAAATCAAATATGACGTGATCCAGATGTTTGGAAATCGATAGGCAGGCAGGAAGGGTCCCCTCCTTCCTTCCTTCCTTCCTTCCTTCCTTCTTTCCGTTTGCTGCCCCCCCTCCCCACACGCGAGGTGATGCAGGGAGGACTACGACTACCTGTATCGCTTATCCCCCCCCCCCCCCACACACACACACACGTGTGAGCAATAAGTATACTTAAAAACGGAGTTTATCCTTCCTTTCTTAATTTATTCCCGTCTTCCTTCCTTCCTTTCTCCCACTTCAGACCTGCTTTTTCTTCCTTCCTGCCTGGCCCTGTTCCTTTCTTTGCTCCTTTCCACTTTCTCTTTAAACTTCCTTCCTTTCTTCCTGACTTGTTTTCTTCTTTTGTTCCTTCCATTGCTTAAACCTGCTCTTCTGTCTTCCATCCGTACCTCCGTTCTGCCAGCTCACATCTGATTTTCTTCTTTCTTCTTACTTCCCATGTCACCTTTTTTCCTTTACATGCACTTAGCTATTTGCCTCCCTTTTGTTTCTTCTACCTTCTTTCACTCAGACTCTTTTTATTCATGCAACATTTTATCCTTCCTTCTGCCTTAGACCAACATTTTCTTCCGTCTTCTTTCCTTCCTGCATTCCTTTATCCTTTTTTCCTTCATTTTAGCCTACTCGTTGACTTTCGTCCCACTTATCTGCTTTCCTGGCTTCCTTCTAGTCCTACCACCCTTCACCACCAAGTTCATTGAACAAGTGTGTAGCCCACCACATACCAACATTCAATCTTCAAACCTTGTTCTACTACACACAACACACTTGGCCAATAAATAAACAAACAAACACACGCGCGCGCGCGCGCACACACAGCGTGACGTCCACTGTTGACGCACGCCACCAGATGCTCCCATGGTAAAATTCTACTACTTATAATGATTATTCATCTTTACTCGACGGAGACGTCAACTGAATGAGCCTCTAAGCACAAAATTAATACATTTCGACACAAATTGCCATTTTAGTTGGTTTTCTTTTTTTATGTTAAACAGAAAGGCACCAGTGACAACAAGACTGTGATGATAACCACAGAACAGCAAATAGCACTTAGAACGACACAAGCAAGGGTCTGGCTGGAAATATGTCGAATCAAACGTCATTCATGTGCTAAAAATGTAATACAAGTGAGCAGATGCTGACAAATGCCCTTATTATTAAATCACGTCAATGTCTATTAAGCTCCACCAGGTGGCAGTGTCATGCTGTAAACACTTTTCTGTTCCTTCTCTAACTTGAACGATAGAGTAGTTTTACTTAATTTTAGTTGTATCGACTTGACTTTGGGCCCCTCCTTATCGCACTTTTTTTTTACTTTAATTAAAACTGCTGCTTGTGCAGTTAATAAATGTTCTATGGTGGTGTCAACGCCCAGAAAAGTAGCATTTCAAACACTTGTATGAATGAATATGCTGCAAAATAAACGATTCTATATTTTATAAATATTCTATTTAATATATTTACAACATTGCACGGTATCCATCCATCTATCCATATCGCTCACTCTTTCTCTTTCTCCCTCTGCCTCTGCCTGAAGACGGCTGGGATAGGCTCCAGCATGCCGACGACCCTCGTGAGGATAAGCGGATCAGATAATAGATGGATATACTTAAGTATCTTAAATAAATATATCTAATGATATAATTTAATAAAAAAGTAATTATAATAAAAAACAATTATCCCCACGTTTACTGATGGGAAATATATTGCAAAAAAAAGAAAGACTTAAATCCTGTTGGCTGCCATGACAAAATCACAGCGTACCAGATTGGGGATGTGTGACACGCACTCACAGACACACGCGACAGAATCGCCATGGTAACTTATTTTTTTTTCACAAACATCGTGGACAATGTCAAGTGTCGCTATGGTTGCGGATGAAAATATGTACACTCTGCTTCCCACCCTACCATCCATCCTTCCCTTCCCGAGAAACATCAAGAAGAAGAATTCAAACTGTCGCCATGGTAACATCAGAAAATAGGAGAGTAGGGAGAGAGACAAAAGCCTTCGTGTGTGTAAAGGTGCGAGGCAAAGAGGGGAGACTGCTTGATTGGATCCAAAATGGAGGCTGACGTGCAATGAGGTGGCTGGCTTTTTCCCAGTAGGAAGTTCATATATATATATATATATATATATATATATCAATCCATCCATCATCTATACCGCTTCGCCTCACTAGGGTCGCGGGGGGTGCTGGAGCCTATCCCAGCTATCTTCGGGCAGTAGGCGGGGGACACCCTGAACTGGTTGCCAGCCAATCGCAGGGCACACAGACACGAACAACCATTTGCGCTCACACTCATATATATATATATATATATATATTCATTTGTATTGCGGTCAAACTGAGTCCATAATAAACTATTTAAATATACGTACGGAAGTATTTTTATGTAATGTGTGCCTTTAATGGGCGCGGCCTATTGAGTCACACCCGAGAGAGCAGTTCCTTGCGAGTGTTGTCATTTTGTTTTTGTGTTTGTCTGTTAGCGCATTGTTTGCATGGCTCTCCTTGCCCGGCTACAGTTTCCTGTTCTCTGGTGTGTTATCACCTTATGGTTCCTCTCTACTTTCTTCTGTAAAAAAAGAAAGAACACAAGGAATTATTATATTTTACAATATTTTAACACGAAACGTGAATTATTTTTTTCTTAACAAAGTTGCACCTATCTCGTGTTGATATACAATTCCGTGTTACAGCTCCAGCTGTTGTGAAATGCGCTGTATAAATTAATTAATTTTGTAATTCTAATTCAAGATATGTTTCGGAAGCTAGCCTGACAGTCATAATTGAGGTGTCACGACTATACCTTTCAGTCCTAAACCAGGGAGCCATCATAGAGGCAGTTTGATCAAAACACCGCGTTGCCCGATGGGGCGGTAATACGGTAGGAGCTGGGCTTCCCGCCCGTCGGCGCTGTTGTTTATTTACGTCACAGGCAAACCACCGTGTGGTTTCGTCTCCTTGCTGTAAAATCTTCCATTCGGTCCAAGGTAACGGAATAGCGTGACAGACAGCGGTCCGTCGCAAGTATTAACGTATTTTACTAACGTGGGATACTTGATATTAATTGAAGACATTTACAAGCGTATAGGAAACACAAATATCCATATTTAGATCGAAGGGCGCTCGCAACGTGTACGCTGTCTCGTCCAGGCGGACACGCCTCGCGAGCAGGTAGCTTAGCGGTTAGCATGGCAATTAACGTCGCGTCAATTTGGCCGCTACGAAAGACGAGCTTACTGACACTCGCCCTGACGCTTCTCGACGGCAACTGTGGGCCTCTTTAATATCGCAAAACCCTGCTTAAAAGTCATAAAATGAGACATGTGGGCGTCGTTTATTTATAGCTTGGTTACATTGTTGAGGGTTGCGCTTGTTTTGATTCCACAAGTGAGCGTTGATTTAGGGCGGGGCAACACTTTTTTTGGTTCAGTTATTTATAAAGAAAGGGGTTTAAAAGCTTAAAAATACGCCGAAATATTTAAACGCACATTTAAAAAAAATAATGTTTAAAGTATAATGTAAAACGCATTTTAGAATGCATGTGCTGGACGTCGGACTCCAATTTAGGAGGCGTGGCCTCGTGCGTGACGTCACGAGTTGGACTCTGCTTGCCCGGCTCCTTGGTATAAGTTCTAAGTGCTCTCCTTGCCCACACGCAAGGACATTACACATTCTTATTTTGACTTGACCAAAGGCAACAAAATGCATAGAATCGGCCAAGTGACAGCTCGTAATTTGTAAAAACGTGTACATTTGGGAAACTCGTAAATCATGTTACTCTTGCATGCAGTGGACACCCCCATATGTGACTTTCAACAACTTTTGCACTTTATGCTTTGTAAAACTCACTTTTTGTCCCATGCTACAGGTGCAAAATACAATGGAGGTGCAAATTGAGCAGCAGGACGAAGATCTCACATTTGGCACCACGGATACCAATGGTAATATCATGCTTTAGTTATCTATTTATTTAGTTGATAAATAGCTACAGTCGACATTCTGTATGTTTAGTTCTTCAGATAGTGTCACAGGCAAGTATAAAGCTATATATAGTGTACAGTCACTATTTACGGGGATAAGTGGACAAGACGTTGCGCGAAAACTAGATTCTCCACCCAAATACTTGACTGCCTTTAATTTACACTTTAAATACATCAACCTATGATGACAAAACAATTAGGTGTTTCAAACTCACCTGACATTACCCTTAAAAACAAATGGCTTCCAGATAATGTGATTTTGAAAATAAAATGCACTTTGCTGCTTTGTTTCTTTTAATGTTAACTTTATGTTATGTTGTTCGATAAGCTTCCAATGTTAGCTCTTATATTAGCGTTAAAAAAGACCAATATTAACTTGTGACTTTAGATCCAACGTTAGCTTGCAAAGTTTGCTTCAACATTAGCTTCTAATGTCGTGTGCCTTGTAACCAGCAGCTTTAGCTTTTGAAGTTAGCTTCCATGTTTTTCTTGGGTTTGCCGTCAATATTGATTCTAACGTTAGAGGTTAGGATGAGCATCGGTAACTTGCAGTGTAAAACGTTGCATTTTGACAGCATGGAACCAACAAAGAATAGTTTAATGGCCAACACGCAAATTCTCAAATGGGAGAGTTTGTGAATCAGCAAGAGATCATTTTATCGTCAATATTTTTAGTCATTGTGACGGCTAAACCGGCTCGATTGAGGTCAAAGAAAATGGATCATTCCTGGCCGGAGCTATGTAGCAGATGGTAGAGGAATACTGCTGTTCAGTGGCTCCCGACAACATTTTTTTTTTAATTCAGGAAGGGAACACGGTGCATCTGAGTGGTTTCCAGTCTGTGGTTGGCTGCCAAGTGATACAAAGTGAAAAGCCAGTTCTACTCACATTATGCATATTAGCACAACTAGCGCTTACTCTGTCCATTTTCTTTTGTTTTCCTTTGAGTAAAGTGGGGCAAAAATCTGTTGAGCAGTCATCTTATCAATAGCAATCATTTAAAATGAGACTATTGAGCAGGCAAAGACAACATTATTCATGATGTCGTACGTGTCCCCGCCAGGTAAGCGTCCGGCAGAGGACATGGACGAGGAACACGCCTTCAAGCGCTCGCGCAACACCGACGAGATGTTAGAGCTGCGCGTGCTGCTCCAGAGCAAAGTGAGCAGGCCACCTGTCACTTTTGTTTGTCGTGATTTGTCTTCCTGTTTTCTGAGAATGAACCGCCCTGCCCCGCCCCCTCCCTGCTGCTTCACAGAATGCCGGTGCGGTTATTGGAAAGGGCGGCAAGAACATTAAAGCTCTGCGCACCGATGTGAGTAAACAAATGTTCTATGAATTTGCAACCTTGGTGTATTTCCTCAGTCTTATTTTTTGCTTTTACTCAAAATGCGTTCACATGTTGTCACTTTGAATGTAGGGATGGGCAAAATCACAGTTGATGGCGGGAAGTGTCTGTGAATGTTTGCCTTCGCACTGTGTCCTTCATTTTCAATTCCACACTGAATTCTTCATGATCCATTTAAGGGGAAATCACTCCCCAAAATTCTTGGCAAAAAAATGCTCAGTGCGTCTTCTCATGTCGAAACGTGGCATTCTGATTAATAACGCATTTATGGAGTAGAAGTTGGGGAATCCCGGAATGAGTCCATGATTATGCCCATCCTTACATGATTTTAACATTGGCCAAAACGTGTATGTCCCCAATATTTGATGTACACTTCATCTACCTGCTTAATATGACATGTGAGAAAATCCAGTGGTGGTCTCTGACCATTAGTTTTGACCAGGCCACACTTCCTGTTTCTCTCACATTTTGCCTTAAAAAGATCAAAATTCAGCGTGCATTCAATTAAAAATGTATTCCTTCTCCCCCTCTTTCCCCCTTTGTCCTTTCTTTGTTTTGTTTTTTTTCTTTTGGCTTTTTTTTTTTTTTTTGTGAATGTTTTGGCCACCACCTGCCCGTTGCCCATGTACTGGACCGCCATGCCCCTCCTGCGTTGGCCCAACCCAACCCCCGACCGCCCGCCCGTCTGCCCACCTGCCACCCCCTGGTCGACCTTGCCCATAACCTGTGCCCCTAACATGTGATTGAATACCCCCCGCCCACCCAATGCTCTCCAACCTCCACCTCCACCTCCATGCAGTACAATGCCAGTGTATCAGTCCCAGACAGCAGTGGCCCAGAGCGGTATGTCCCACCAATTATTGCCTCACTGCCTGATGACTACGTCATGAATAAGCTGACTTCTGTTTTTCGCTGCTTCGTTTATATTTCATAAAAAAGATGACAGTGACCACTCCCTCCCCACCAACCGCCAAATCCCCTCTACCCACCTTCCCCAACCCTTCCACATGTCCTCTTGATGTTTCTGTCCATTCCTAAACGTCTTTGCCACTTTAACCATATTTAGTGATATACCGGCTGTCTGTTTCAAGGTGCGCAAGGCCGACGGACATCTTTTTACTCAAGCCCCACCAATCGAACGCTCCCTCCACTCCTTTACTCCCTCCATTTCCCAGCATTGCCGACTATGGTATCTCCCCTATCACTCATCCATCCATTGTCGCTTTGCAACCCCCCCTCCACCTGCTATTAACATGTTTCGACTCATGGAGAGGAAGCGAGATGAAAATGTCAGATCGCAATTGCACTCACCCAAACTCTCAACACAGTATCCTCTTCCAATTGCAGCAGTATAACGAGAATGTATACGCAAGTTGCAAATTGGCATTGTGAAGTAGGAAATGTGCTCACAGTCTGTACTAAAGTAAAGGCCCACATTCTTTAAAAAAAAAGAAAGAAAAAATTCTGCTTAAAGTAGAAGTACAGATTCAGCCCCTTTAAACTCTCTCAAAAGTACCAATGTACAAAAGTAAAAAGAAAAATATTTAATAACTTGGCACAAGGGGCGAAAACCGCGTCCCCACCGAATTGCTAATATTGTGAATGCACCATATTTTTACGACCATAAGGCGCACCTAAGAGACCCAAACTTTCTCCAAAACGGACAAGTTGCCTGATTGTACACTTTAGCGAGCGTTCCGCCTGACCAACTGGGAGCGTTTGACATTGCGCGTTAGCACCCTCTGTTGGTAAAGTTTGACACTACAGAGCACTGCGGAATTGACTGGGAGCAAAACATTGTGTGAGAATACCTGTTGATCGCCGCTTGAGACAGTCAGTTGACAACAGACCAATATGGATGTGCGGGACAAAGCCGGATAAAAGGTTGTAGTCTGTCTTATCATAAATGTGATTGGATGCAAGAAACTTCACAGGTTAGGTTCATTTGATTTCTTCGTCCTTGTTTAAGCTACCAAATTGTGATTTGTTAAGACATCCAAACATTGTATTTTTTAAACCTTGGATCGGCTAGACTAGCTCCGTTTTGCTAAAAGAAATCACAAGCTGCTTTCATGTCGGTAAATCGACGCTTCCATACAGCCATTGCGGCTCACCCTCTTTAGATGCGTGACAATGGCAGTGCGACGGCGCCAATTGCGTTTGCGTAGGTAGCGGATCTCGTGTTTTGTGGCCTTTGTTACTCAATGTTAATAACAGGTGAAAAAGCCTAAAGCTTTCCTTACACCTCACCCTTTCTCGCACCCCCCCCACTTCCGTTGTCTTTGACGCGACTTCTCAACTGGCCTTGTTTTCCCGTGTGCCAAATAATGCTTCTATGCCGAATTATTATTTTTTTTCACTTTTGCTCAGGTAACGACCCAATCATAGCTTGCAAATGTCACATCACTAAACTTTGAAAACAGGAGAGCCGTGACTGTTCATTACCGGAGCACTGAGCAACTGTAATGTCATTTTCAGTCATCAGCAAGTGGCAAAATGGCCGCCCCCCTGATATGGATAAAAATTCTTGATTTTGTTGCCGAACTCCTACAAAAAAAAAAAATCATTTGCTATTTATGATTATTTTCAAGTGATTAATGAACACAAACTAAAATATATTAGATCCACCAGTTGAGAATTACTGGTCAATCACTCGCCCCGCTCCCCCTCGTACTCCTTCCAGTGTGACGTTGCGCTGGCATCGTGTAGTGAGGTCTCGCTTCAGTTAAGTTTCCCCACTTTGTAAAGTCATTTTATAAAAACTGTCCAAGCTCCCGCTCCCGACACTTGTGTGACCTCGTGACTGATTGTAGCCTTTCCAAAGCCATCCGTCCTTGCAAGATAATCTTATCTAAGTGCATGTTAGTCTTCGATTCCTCTTTTCCAAGATTGATGCCTCCTCGTCCCAAGGCTTTTATACTGTATGGGTTTTCCTTGCCGACTTGTTTTCGGTTCTTTGTGGCATTTCCTTTTTGTGTCTTCTTTCTGTAATGCCTTGCCGTGATATTTCGGCTTTCTTGACAGGATCCTGAGCGTGAACGCCAACATCGACACCATCGGAGACATTCTGCTGAAGATCATCCCCACTTTAGAGGAGGTACACACCTTCTTCATTTTTATTTTTCTACCGGCGCGATACACTGTGGTCCTTTTGCAATTCGGCGAGGCCATTAACTCGTCCCGCTCGATTGTTGTTTGTGTAACAAGTACCAGCATTACAGCGGCATCGACTTTGACTGCGAGCTCCGCCTGTTGATCCATCAGAGCTTGGCGGGCGGCATCATCGGTGTGAAGGGCAGCAAGATCAAGGAACTGCGAGAGGTAAGGCGAGCGCTTCAGAAATGACCCGATGCCGTCCCGCTTGCCGTTGGCGATGTTTTATGATGTTGTCCTCCCACCCTCTCAGAATACCCTAACGACCATCAAGCTGTTCCAGGACTGTTGTCCACATTCTACGGACAGAGTCGTCTCTGTGGGCGGGAAGCCGGAGCGAGTCGTCGAATGTATCAAAGTCATCCTTGAGCTGGTATCTGAGGTGAGTCTTGACCTAGTTTGTACGCTTCCCCAGATGTCTTCCTCTCGCATAAATGGCACGCAAAACAGCTAATGATGGACAAAAATATGAAGACCTAGAGCGAAAGGAAAATGTCGTCACGAATTGCTACGCTGTCATCCTCATTGCAAATTGAACCCCTCGGAAACTCACCGATCGCTCAATGTACTTTGACTATCTGTAAGTCGCCAACTAAAATGCCATGTTGCAGGCGCCAATCAAAGGCCGCGCCCAGCCTTACGATCCCAACTTCTATGACGAAACTTACGACTACGGCGGCTTCACCGTCATGTTTGAGGAGCGTGGGCGGCGGCCCGGCGGCGGCGGCGGCTTCCCCATCCGCGTGCGAGGCGGCTTCGAGCGCCTGCCCCCTGCACGCAGCAGCCGCCCTCCGCCCCCCTCTCGCCGGGATTATGACGACCTGAGCCCCCGCCGCGGTCCGCCACCGCCGCTGAGCCGGGGACGCGTGGGCAGCCGAGCGCGCAACCTGCCGCTCCCGCCGCCGCCGCCACGAGGAAGGTGAGGAGAGAGTGCGTCGTTGACGGCAATCTGCCACTTCAGCCACCAACATGAGATTTGGATTTGTTCTATAATGTATATTTTTGTGTCTGATTAATTTATTTGAAAGATTTTATTCACAATATGCTCTTTGGATTGGCAGTCAGGATGTTGTTAATATTTGTCAACTCTGGCCACATTCTTGTAGTTAAGTGCTATGAAAATAAATCTGACTGGACTAGATTTGACTTTATATAATCTTTGTTTTAATTAATTTCTATTCATGTTATGAAGAATATTTAGTTTTATTCATATGATTTCAATTTTTTTAATCGATTTGAGTGTTGTTGTTTTTTTTTTCCTTTCTTTTAAAGGCGAAGCCAACAAGAATAATGTTGAGGTGCCTGTAAATAGTCTGAACATTCTGATTAATATTGTGTTTGTGGAATATGGGTTAAGCTGCAAAATCTATCCGTTTTTAGCTCTCTCAGGGGGCGGCCATTTTGTCACTTGCTGTCGACAGAAAATGACATCGCAGTTTCTCATCATGACGATCATGACTCAGCTTAAAAAAAACAGGTGGCCAAAATGGGTGCATTTTGCTGGTTAACTCGTATCCCAAAAACTCAATCTTAATCAGAATGCCATGTTTAGACTATCGAAGGCACGTGGAACGTATGATTGCAAAACCGTTGGGGATTGACTTCCCCTTTAAGATTTGGACTTTTTAACCTGTATTTCCCATGCATTTTATATGACGCTTCTTTACAGCGATAGATTCTCCCATGGCAGTTATCACGATGACAGAGCAAGGTGAGGCCAAAAATGTCCTCTTGCGCCTTTCCTTCAGTATTCATTAACATGTGAATGCTCATCGTCTTCATGTGTCTAGTGACAGAAGTAGCCGCGGAGGAGAGCGCTACGACGGCATGGTGAGCGCCGCCGTCTGTGCAATTCTTTCCCTACAACCGGAGACGATCGGAATTCCGTGTCTGAGCGTAGTCCAAGCACAGCCGCCACGAGCGCTGACGCAGTTTATTTTTTTCAGTGGCCCACGGTTGCCCGGCAACGGTGGTCTCCTGGGTTGCCTCTCGGCAAGCACGATACGCCGTCCGGAGATCCGCCGGGCAAGCGAGCGGAGTCGTTCCGTTGCAGCTTCCCTTCAAATTTATAATAATTAATCCTTGATGTGGTTGTTAGTCATTGGATTTTGCCGATGGCTACTGTCAAACAGAGGCCAAATGACTGCGACTGTCAGATGTGCTCTTGACTCACTCTCGACTATAAGAACGTGACGTCAGCCAGGGGAGGTTTACACGTTACCCGGCTCAATAACATTCTGACACAGATTGTCCTATGGACAAAATCAACAGGTGATGAAATTACGAGTCCATCAAGGTGACGAGATGGTGACATTGGTAACGACCAAAATGAGGGCATTTTTTTACCATTGACAAAAGTGATGCATGATATTCGGAGAACAATTGATGTCTCTGTTAATTCAATCTCATGACTTCGAGGTGAACGCGCCACTTTCAGCCAAGGAACGGTCCGATGCCCATAAAAGTTTCGACTTGACCCACATACACTGCGTATATTATAAGTTATACAATGTGCTTATGCGGCCGTAGACTTGGTTCCAAAGTTCAAGTTGTGCCAGAGGAACTGCAGGTGTGACATTTCAGGTCAACAACGTGTGAAACATTAATAATGTGTGTGTGCCCACATCCACCTGGAACGTTTCCAGAGGCTCGCTTAGTGTTGTTATTAAATCTCTCCTGCTTGTCAGAAATTGTATAGAGAATGAATATTAAGATGATACGTCTTAGAAGTTACCACTGTGAGCATGCTGCCTTTACTCTGACACTAAACCAGATTTTTCTTCACTCCTGTTGCTGAAATACAGAGTGGAGGTGGTTATGGTGAGTCTCATCATTTGTGTTCATCCTGCTTACATTAAAACCATTGAACGTATTGCGCTTGCATTTGGAACAAATGTTGCCCAATTTCCAATAATTGTCTTGTCTTGTTTTCTATTCCGTCTTCAAGACAACAATTCTTGGGATCACTTTCATTCTGGTGAGTGGAGGAAAAAACATTTTCAACTGCGCAATTCACGATAAAAGACGCACGGTTGACTTCACAGGTGGCCGAGGTTCGTACGGCGACATCGGAGGGCCCGTCATCACCACACAGGTCACCATCCCGAAAGACGTAAGTGTTTTAAGGTGCAAAGTCAGATGCGGAAGATGAAATGGTGCGTACGTTGGACAGCTCGCCGGCTCCATCATCGGCAAGGGCGGCCAGAGAATCAAACAAATCCGCCACGAGTCCGGGGCATCCATTAAGATCGACGAGCCGCTGGAGGGCTCGGAGGACCGCATCATTACCATCATTGGAACGCAGGACCAGATCCAGAACGCGCAGTACCTGCTGCAGAACAGGTGAGTGACTCCCAGCGTTACCTTTAACCTTCGCAAACATGTACACTGCACCTGGAATGTACTCAAAGCGCTTCACTTTTTATGGTGCAGCCTCTTTCCAAAATTGAATACTTTATCCCCCCGCCCCACTCAAAATTCTGCACATAACCCGCCTTATCGGCGATTCTAGTTGAATTTTCCTGACTTTAGTTTTTTTTTTTTTCCCCCACCAGCGTGAAGCAGTATTCTGGTCGTTTCTTCTAGGACAGAAGCAAGACGGGCAAACGCATGCACTTTGTGTGCCGTTTGCTCCAGTGCCGACATTCCTCTGATGTGGAGAGATCAATTCGACCGTATCCGTAGAAGCTTCTGGAAAATTGTCCTCCCCCAAAAAATATGTAAGAAGCTGCCCCGAAACATATTTTTGTGCTGGTGTTGATTATTTTCAAGGACATGATGTCCTTCAATAATCTTTTACCTTAGTGTTGTTTGCATTGCAGTGGAGCATGCATCTTTTTTTGTTAGTTTTGAAATGAAGTCAGTTTCCCACTCTGACATTTTTTATTCCAAGGGAATGAGCATCAATTAGCTTAGCTGCCTCGTATCGCTATTTGTTACCAACCTGCCGACAATTTCAAAACTAAAATGGTTAACGGAATGTTTTCTTGCCTTTTTCCTCGTCTTTAGCTCACGCTTTAATATACACGTCTTACTGTAACACTCAAAAGATGTCGTGCGATTGAAGTTTGAATGTTTGATACTTTTCAAGAGATTTTTACATTTTTTTCCCTGGAGCGACGAGACGCTGTACAAATTGTGTATATATTTTCATCCAGTTTTTTCCTCTCGCGCCAAGTGAATGCTTTGATATTTTGTCTGTTTGTTTTTAAGTCTTCA
Source organism: Idiotropiscis lumnitzeri (assembly GCF_059441095.1). NCBI lineage: Eukaryota > Metazoa > Chordata > Actinopteri > Syngnathiformes > Syngnathidae > Idiotropiscis > Idiotropiscis lumnitzeri. The sequence continues at coordinate 587,729 of NC_142408.1, forward strand.
TTGGATTCTTGCAGTTGTCTTTTTGTGCTTTATAGCCATTTGTAAAATGTTGGAAAATGACACGCTTTCTGTGTACCTGTCATTGATATCCCGCTGGTAATTGCTGAATAAAGGTTTGGTTTTTTTTCCAGTCATCACTGTTTTGTTGACTTCCAGGGTAGTGCAACAGTTGGAGGAGAAAAAAACCATTTTGCTTTGGGTAAAGCCCCCCCCCCTCCTCCTTTCTGAATGTAGTGTTTTTTTGTTTTGTTTTTTGCAGAAGAATTTGTATTAAAACTGTTGAAGCCCAAAAAAGGTTGGGTGTTGCCACAGGACCGCGATCCAAAATATCAAAGCAAACTGTCAGCAACATTTTTTTAGGAAACTCAACAAAAAAGCTTTTTGCCCAAATATATTTTTATTATAAACTCCTGATTTTAAGCCATTCAAAAAAATCTATGTTTTAATGTGTATACTTAACGTGTAAAAAAAAAAACCCTGTTGGTATTGATTTTCTTAACCTATATCGATTCATCTCTTCCGCGTGATCCAGTTTTGCTCTGCTTGTTAAACTATCGCGATACTTTTGTGTCGCATCCGTCCGCAGCCTGCACTCTCGTTTATTACAGGAAACGAGTTACTGTAATGCGATAGACGAGAACTCGCACGCTTTCCCCTCACCGGAGAGAGAACGAGGAGCAGTCCCCTCTTCTCCCCGTCACATGCACCATCCGCGCGGGGCTCACCGGGGGAGGGTCGCAGCGCTGGGACAGAGACCCACGACCCGAAAGTCGGCTGCAGAGTTTTGGGGGTTTTTTTTGCCCTTCCTCAGGACTTGGCTACTTTTCGTCGTCTTTAAAAATGGATTTCATTTGGCCATGAAGTGAAACTCCGCCATATTCGGCACATCCACCACGCCCGCCAACAGTCCTAAAACTTCTTCGCTCGACTACATTTAGCACTAAAAGTGTTCCATTCAGGTAAAAAGTCAACTTTTATCAGTTCTGTTGTGCTTCTAAGAGAGCCAAGTGAACTCGTGGTTGTTGTGCCGCTTGCCACCTTATCCCACCCCCCTCCGCGCTTCAACGGCATCATGTTTGTGTCCATGCCCAGGGAGGCGACGCCTGAAGCCGGGCACGATGACCCTGATGGCGGCGGGGGCTTGCTGCCTCAGCCCGGAGGCCAAAGAGGCTCGGAGGATCAACGACGAGATCGAGAGGCAGCTACGCCGAGACAAGAGAGACTCGAGACGGGAATACAAGCTCCTCTTGCTCGGTGAACCAAGCAAAGCCTGCACCTCACAACGTCAATAATTACGCTTTGGTGTGTTTTTAAGCAGCGTTAAACATACAATTAAATCGTTGTGCTCCGCCGCAAAGCCTTTGGTTGTCATTCAACAATAGTTTATAAATGTCACGCGTGATAGACGAAAGCGAACAGCCGCTGTGCGTGTAAATTATTCAAGTGGAAAAAAAAACAACGTTTTGTTGCCCCCTCCGGGTGCGACATTTCGAGGTGTTGACATGTTTTTTTGGACTGGACTTCAAAATAAAATCAGCGCTTACGAACTTAAAAATACCCTCGTCAGAAGTTGGCCACATTATTAGGTACAATGTAAAAACATTAATTATTAAATAAATGAAAGTCACGCGTCAAGTACGGAGTGAACCATATTCAAAGATTGAAAAAAAAGAAAACTTAGCCTTTGAGTACTACGAAGTATACTTGGTACATTGCTACTTTCGGGGCATCAAGATAACTAACCCCTATCAATTTTTGAATCTTTTCAGATATGAAGTTTACCACATTTCGCGATTGGTATCAAAAGCTGCTGAATGTATATATAAAAAAAACATTTCTTTCGAGCCCTCCCTTTTAGATTTTCATTGGGAAAGTACCTAAAGGTTGGCATATACTTAATTACAAGACTGGAATTAAAAGTTGTGGAAGTTATAACTGATCTCTACTTTTTTTTTGGAACTCTTTCCTTGAGCTACCACTTTCTGGGCACATTGCGTACTGGTGGCGGCACAGTACATAAAAGGTGGAGTTCACCACATGCTAAAAAACATTTGTGGCCCAAGATATTATATGATCACTACCGCCTTTTTCGGAACACTTGCAAATATGGATTGCAGCAAAATTCAGATAAAAGCACCAAAAGTTGTACTTTTGTCAGTTAAGTAGGGTAGCAGACGTTGTGTGGCAGCCACTTTTTTGAGCCCCTAACTTAGGGTTCCCCTTACTTTATGGTACACAACTAATGGTTGTGACTTTTTTTACCCTTTGGATAAACTCATCACTGGTATGGTTGTGCAATATATATGGAAAAAATAATCAGGATTATTTTTGACTGATGTTGAAATCAATAAATTCAATTATTCAATGAGTTTAAAAAATTGTATTCATTCATTTACAAAAACATCAACCTTAAATCTGACTCGTCAGGACAGCCAGAAAATAAATTTGTATCAAAATAAAATAATAAATTAAAAATACTTGTAATAGCAATAAAAAACAAACAAACAAACAATAAACATCTGATCCTGCTGTGCACACTTTGGCCTCTTAGGGGCAGTACATGCTTTGAGAATTTAATTAAGATTAAAAAGAACAGAAGAAAAAGGTCACGATTGAACTTTATTTATGTAATTCTTTTTTTTCACAGATTAGGAGGAACATATGCCTTTGAATTTTGCAGAATTTACTCTCTGTATGTATATGACAAAGTATGTGTGTGAATATTCGTGTTTTGAAGAAATACAACTCCTATAACCCGGTAATACATTTCGATTAGCTTGTCAATAGGATTTTACATTGATTAGCATTTTGATGCTTTTTAAACAAAGTAGGACTTGAATTTTAATATGAAATGTGTGTAATTCTTTTTGTTGTGTGGTGAGTTTTTAAGTAGCCCCATGTGGGGTCTCATTCAAAAACTTACAGCACACTCAGGAAGGGTAGAATAAAGTAAGTCACATGCTTGCTACACAAGCAAAAAGGTGCGTTCAGAGTGCTTGCAAAACGTGCACACACAACACTGTTCAGTGCATTAATAGTTTCCCTTTGATCAGAATGCCCTTCTGATCTTGAGAAAGCAAAATCAGAATGACAATTCGGGCCTTAATGTACGGTATCTAAAGCACCAAGCTGTTGGGACACAGAGTTTTTACATTTTTCTCAATGCCCGTTTTTTTCTCCAGGGACCGGCGAGAGCGGTAAGAGCACCTTCATCAAGCAAATGAGGATCATCCACGGCCGAGGCTACTCTGACGAGGACAAACGAGCCTTCACCAGACTGGTGTACCAGAACATCTTCACCGCCATGCAAGCCATGATCCAAGCCATGAAGACGCTCCAGATCCCCTACAAGTACCAACACAACAAGGTACGAGAAGCACGCGCGCACCTTGGAGCTTTTATTGTCAGTTTATACAACTGGCGGTGGAGTGCTTCATGCTTTCAACTGCTTCGTGGAACATTTCTGGTCATTTGCAGCCATGTTTATTTTTGTAGTCCTTCTGCCAGACACTCACAGAGAACAAGCTCGGTCCTGTGCAGCGCTTACATTGACAACTCTCTTTTTCTTCTACAGTCAAACCACATTTATTTAATAGATATTTTATACCGAAACAGCTTTTGCCACATCTGCATCCATTAAATGGCCATCGTGCTGCTCCTCATGGTGTGCTGGCCACCTGAGGGCAGGGTAAGAAAGATAGTTGATACTGTTTATAGCGATGTCTCGTTATGATCACTAATATTAGCTGTTTTTCGCAGAGGATAAAGAACGTATGACTGAGTACTTTTATATTGTCTGTCTACATGTGTTGCTGCGCTGTTTGTGTTCAGTCTGTTGCTTTACTCGTTAAAATGTTGCAGCATAGATGCTATTTAGCGCTAGCAGGCGGAAAGGCTAAGCTATACACAATCATTAAAGTTACATTTAAGTTTTTTTCAATAACTTCTTTATTACAGTTGATCTCGCAAAGGTGACTTTTTTTTAATTGACTTTTATTGTCAAGATTAATTCTTTACCTACACGTTTAAAAATTCATTTCAATAAATTTGTGTTTACCCTGTGGAATTAAGAGGTTATTCTTGTAAAAAAAATGTTTTTCATTCTTTCTTTCTTGTCAAACTACCGGTGAGATTACAACCTGCAAAAACGTGTTTCTTGCTGTCATAGAACCTTACTTGTAAAATAACTTTTTTTTTTATTGTTTAATTGAGACGCTACATTTTATGACGGTATTCTTAGAAAATGATGATCCGCGGCGGGCACAATGACAACTGCTTTTGTAAGCTGAGACCTTTAACTTCGGTATTTTCCACATTTCTTCACACGTGAGCGACAAACGTGAATGTTTAATGGAGGTGACAGCAGCTTATTAATGACTCCAATTAGCTTACCCACACGAGCACACGGAGCACAAGTTCCAGGTAGAGACCAGGAAAGTCCCCAGGGGACAATGCTTCACTTGTTCGTGTGTGTGTGTTGTCATGTCACAGTACCTGACTCTGAGTCAGCATGTGTGTGTTGTTGAAGTCGTAGAGGCAATGACTGAGGGTGCACATCTGCACTGTGCAAGACTGGAAGAGCGTTTGGCTGACCTTAACTAACACTTATGGTGACTTGATAATTATTAGGTGAAGAAGTCATTCATGAAAAAATCCTCGGAATGTGGACCGAAACAAGTACAAGTACAAGTATTCACTCTGATTACTCACCGATAAGTAACGTTACTTCATTTAACGCAATGACAACAAATCTTTCTTTCTGATGCGAATGACGATTCATCGATCTTTCAATTGCTGCAGAGGAGGACGTACTCAATGTCCGATTTTGTACGAATGGGCAGACTCTGTTTATTCATTGAATTTATTTCAAGTTCAGCGGGCCGGATTAAAACATTTAACGGGCCGCATGTGACCCCCGGGCCGTAGTTTGCCCACACCTGGCCTAAAGTGTCCGTAATCCAAGAGAAGAGTTGTGAAATGCTCCAAAGAGGAGTCAAGTATGGAATTTGTGTGCCTTCCCAGGCGAGCCCATGTCAGATCTCGGCAGTTTGGCTACATCTGTTTGAAAGAAGCTGAGCTCGTTTTGTGTCATTTTCTCTTGGGCTAGAAAACAAAAACTGCACTGAAAGCGCAACAATCCGAATGACGAATGGTTGGCCTTCCGTCGAGCCTGCAAGAGGCACAAAATGGCTCCGGAATATCCTCTTTCAGCGCCGGTGTAAAATGGCGTCCACCTGGCCCGTGCGATGAGCGTTGACGACGGAGAGGCAGAGCGTTAAGGTTCCGGGAAGACGTTCGTCGGCCATGCTCGAGGAGATTATCTCAACAAGATTTTACCCGGAACTCTGCGGCGGCGGCCCGCTAAAGGCATTTCAACGGACGCGCTCGATGTACTCCTGCGACAATTAGACGGCAAGCATCGAAGACACACGCGCGGTCACGCTGTGTGTTCTGTAATTGTATTGCGTCAACTTGTGAGGACGTTTTTGTCCTGAAAGAAAAGGAGGTCAACTGCAGTTTTGACATGTGCAGTCTTGCTCGACGTTTAATTGGCCGCTCCTTGGTGCAAGCAACAAAAACAAAGACACTCAGGCAGCAGACGGATGCTCAACGCATAATGACTGTGAGTATAAATGCGGCCGACAAAACTGCTGCCACTTATTGATCCGTTGCAGTCACCAACATATTTGTTCTGTCTTACATACAGTGGCGAGAAGTCCAAATGCGTTTTTTCTGACAATTGACTTTTTTTTTTTTGAAATCACGTCCGTAATAATGTGCTTTTGTTTTCGCATGCCCTTGTTCAGGCCAACGGCAGCAGTGTCAGCGAGGTGAATGTGGAGACGGTGACGACGTTTACCAAAGCGTACGCGGACGCCATCAGGAGCCTGTGGGCCGACCCGGGGATCCAAGAATGTTACAGTCGCAAAAGAGAATACCAGCTCTCCGACTCTGCCAAGTAGTGAGTGGACTGTAAACAGATGAGATACCTGTCGAATACTTTCCAATGTTTTCTCTGCCAGCCGCATGCGCGGCCTCCGTGTTTACTCAATTTATTTATTCGAACAAAGTACAGTGCTTATTTAAAAAAAAAAAAAAAAAGTCTGCTCACCTGTGTTTGTCATGCCAGGTTTTTGTCATCTAGAAAATGCGACCAAGATAAATCCAAACCTTTTTCACAAATTAATGTAATTGTACGACATAATTGAAATAATGTAGCGAAAGACTGCAAGTCAAATGTGTTTTGTAAGTTCACAAGTCTAATTGAAGTCGATAAAAAAAAATAGGAATACATTCTATTTTCTTTCTACTTTATTTTAGCATGAGCCTACAAGACCAAAACATTTCTATACGATTCAATCAGATCATATTTTGTAACAGATGCTTGTAGATGGCCTATTTCTCACTAACATGCTCACTTTGTACATTTTTTCTTTTTTAATCGATTCATTTTGGAGAAATGAGTGCCGACGTTGAACGAGGAATATGGCCACGCCCCCTCCGCTCTCCCCTTTGGAAATGATTGCACTCTCATTGCTTATAACACCAAAATTCATTTGGACATCCCGACCCATGACCACTTCACTTCAACATGTCCAATGAAGGATTGGCCTCCGCGTGTCTGACTTCTATGAGAATGAGGAAGCGCGCAAGTGAGCAGAGGCACATCGATGAGGCTGGGAGGAGGGCACACGCCCGTGCGGCTTCTTTGCGGCTCTCGGTGAAACTTTTAATGTGATTGTTTCCCAACATGACTCAGCCGTACTCAAAATAGACACCCATCATGCCATCATGACAACCCAAAATAATCTCAGTCAGCTCACGGACACCATCTTTTTTGCAAAGGCTGATCTTTTGGCGACATCCGAGAATAGTTTTTCTTTTCCCAAATAAGCTCAATTATTGCTTCTGTCAAGCTTAAGATCAACTTGTTGTTTTTGCACATCTCCAGTTACCTGAACGACTTGGAGCGCATCGCTGACGCCGCGTACCTGCCGTCACAGCAGGACGTGCTGCGGGTCAGGGTGCCCACCACGGGCATCATCGAGTATCCCTTCGACCTGGAGAACATGGTGTTCAGGTGAGTGCGCCGCCTGCGCCGACCTCCGCGGGGGCAATAAGCAGCTGGCCAAAAGGCTTTTGTCTCCGCCTCCGCCGCCAGGATGGTGGATGTGGGCGGGCAGCGTTCGGAGAGGAGGAAGTGGATCCACTGTTTTGAGAAAGTGACGTCCATCATGTTCCTGGTGGCGCTCAGCGAGTACGACCAAGTGCTGGTGGAGTCGGCACATGAGGTGTGCTTCATTGGCCTGCAGGGGGAGCTCTTTAGTCGCTGCGACCTTTTATTTAACCAGCTTCTCTTTTTGAAGAATCGTATGGAGGAGAGCATGGCCTTGTTCCGGACAATCATCACCTACGAGTGGTTTGAAAAGTCCTCGGTCATCTTGTTCCTCAACAAGATTGATTTGCTGGAGGAGAAAATCATGCACTCGCATTTGGTCGACTACTTTCCTGAATATAGCGGTGAGCAGAGGATGAGGACAGCCATTCATTTGCAATTCTCATCTTATTCCTTCACTTTCAAAACGTTGCAAGAGGAAACACTAGGACAGGAATTTAAATTTCTTTCTTTCTTTTACGACCTGGGAGACATTTAAGAGAAATGACCAGAATGACGCATAGTTTTCTGTTACATCATACGAACAAGGCATTGTATTCAATTGATGAGGATTACACTTTATATATTCTGTTACAGAAGGTCACCAAGTCAACTTTGTCTCCCCGGATCGAGATTTGAGCAGTTGTTTGACAATTTATTTTTTTCTTTGCTTATTTTAATGCTAAGAAAAAAAATGCAACATGCAATGCTCAAAGCCACTCACGGTATTCTTTACCCCCGTAGAACTAAAGTCATAATATTGCATTATCCTGCCAGCCGGTGGAATGAATCGTGATACACCAAGCCATGCAATTATGTCCAAATGAGATGATTTTCTAAATCTAATGAGCTATTTTCGTTCTGAACATTCTTTCAGTGATACCGACAGATACGGAGCAAAAACGGTTGTTTCGTACTAAAAGGTTGGAGCCCCTGTCTCAAAAGTCTGACTGATTAATCGGATGTAATGCCTTTTTCTCCGTGCTTGTGAGGTGTAGGTATTATTTTCCCATTGTTGTGTAATATCTGTGACTTTGAGTGGCTCACGTCAGCGAATGAGAGCGTCAAAGTTGCTCGTTAGAACGTTGCGATACGACCTGAGAAAGTGGCACATTGGAATTGAGCGATCGTGTCGATGCCATGGCGGTGCTTTATTTTTGATCGGTTGCCGTTGCAGGACCGCAGCGGGACGTGAAGGCGGGCCAGGAGTTCATCCTGAATATGTTTGTCAGCCTGCACCCCAACCGCAAGAAGCTCATCTACTATCACTTCACCTGCGCCACCGACACGGACAACATCCGCTTCGTCTTTCACGCCGTCAAGGACCATATCCTGCAAGGCAACCTTGAAGACTACAACCTGGTGTGAGGCGGAGGGAGGTACGAGGTCCGAGGTCCGGGGTTGGCCACGGGTGGGGGAGAAGTCTGAAAATCCTCGTTATTTGACCACTAGTTTGCAATGGAGCGCCCAATGACGGTACTACTGATGTATTATTCTCCAACCTTTCCATCACTAAACCGCTGCCCGAGTGGACGAAGCATTCGAGAATCTCCCCGAGCAGCGGGCGGTGGATTACTGCGCACGGGGACTAGTTTTTGCGCAGGTGCGAGTCGGTTACACTTTGAAGAGGGAATCCCCGTTATAACTCGTTTGTGCCTCTAAAAGAGAAGCCAATATGGAAAACCGTTTGAGCGTTTATTCCAAAAAAGGGGGTTAGTCCAGTCAAAATGACTTTCAATAATAGATTCCATGCGCCACCGTCAAACCAAACCGGGTATTTGGATTCCTATTGCGTCGGTGCAATAAGAATGAATCCAGCCATTTTCAATATTTTGATATTCAACTGAAATGAACGTCACGTTCGCAAACCCAGAAATCAGATGCGTATAAATGCGTTCGTGCGTTATAGAATGGAATGCATCTACGGTATAAATCATTAGATCGCACAAGGTAGTCCGAGTGCACGGAGTTGTCTTGCTCGTGACGACAGCGCGTGGCCCTTCCGTTGGATATCGAGGATATGGAACATAACCAACACTAATTGCACATTTACTTTTAGGCCTTCACCCATTTGCACCATTTTGGAACACTTTTGTGTGAGTCTGCATCCTTTGTGTTGTTTGATTGTTTGGGGTTTTTTTTTCTTTTCTTTGTTGCCACAATTTGCCACACTGGGAAAAAAAACACAAACAAACCTGCAATTTCCAGAAAACAGTCGTAAAATTGCGAGATTAATACAAATAATAATGACAAAGTTGCATTTGTCCTTGAATAGTATTGCAAGATTTTGGGCTCTTTTTGTGTGGAAAATGTCCTCATTTTAATGAATGAATGTAAAAAAAAAAAAGACTTTAGTCTTCAAGCATTCCAATTTTATTCTTGTAAAATGTCAATTTTGTTCTCTTTAAATTGTGACTTAAATGTGGATAAACAGGTGTCAGTTTTTCCCTCTGAATTGTTTAGCCTTTTTTTACTTCATTTTTCATCTCCTCTTTAAAAAAATGGGAATTGTTATTCTGATCAAATGACCACTTTATTCTTGTCAAAATATAGAAAGCAAAAAGTATGATTGTGAGCAAACGATCAAAAAGAATGCCATTGTAATTTCTTGCATTTGAATCCCTCAGTGAAAAAAGTGCCATTATTTGGAGAACAATTTTTATTTACGCGCTTGTTCTCGTAACGTTCCAACATCGTTCTTGTAAATTGATGATGTTATCCTCAAATAGTTGTGACTTGACTGCAGTTTGTCTTGTTAAATTGAAACGTTTGTCACGTCATCCGATGATTTTTCCTTGCAAATTATTTTCTTGTCAAATTGGCACTCGTTATTCTTGTGACATGGACCACTTTTCGCAAAATCCAACCTTTAAACTGTCATTTTCGGCACACTGATTTATTCATCTCTTCGTAACAAATTGTGACAAAGCAGTCGTAAAGTTGCGGTGACAGCTACGTCACTGCAAAGTTCCGGAATGTTTTGATGAGGAAAAAAAAAAGTTGCCATATTACGAGGATAAAGTCAGACTATAAAAGTTTGTTTTGTCTTAATATGAGAAAAATACTTGGAAATTCTCCAAACACGCCCACTTTTTACCAAATGAGGCTCGTAAAATTGTAGTTTTTTGTCAAGTTACAATCCTTCTCTTTTGTTCAAATTCCGCTCTTGACTTTTTTTTCATCACACAAAGACTATTCTCCAAGGAATGAGCACTTTGTAAATTTGCCATGATTATTCTCGTTGAATTGCGACTTTGTTCTCCTGAAATTGTGTTCTTGTTGAACTGCGAGGTTTTTATTTTCTGTGTTAAATGACAACTTTTTCACCGTTCTCGCGGCTTTTCATTCTGGAATTCCGACAACTTTTCATGTAGCGCGTAATAACTAATCTTCTCAAGTACGACTTTTTCCTCGTAAATGAAGACTTCATTTTCCATGCAGATTTTATTTTTGTAACATTTTGCTTTCTTTTCAGTGTGTCCCTTCCAGTCCACTTTTATGCACATCAACACATTTCAAAGGGAATACTGCTACATTAGCATTTCTTTCATTTGTCTTTTTTTTTTTACTATTCTGTGATTGTATCAAACTGCAGTCGTGTCATTTGTAATGTGCCAAATTGGCTGTCGAAGTGCGCACTATAAATATGACACAGTATGGCGATCGGCGTCGCTAAGCGGCGAGAGAAAAGTGTGAAATGTGTGTTAAATAGTCTTGATCTTGCTCTTGAAATTGACGAATCCAATTAGAGCAGATTGGTTTCGCCGCCGCTTACGTCACCTCTTGTCTTCTTCTTCAAAATAATTGCAATCTCATTTATGCTTGAAATTCACTCACTGCAACTGCTGTTTTATGCGGCATCTGTGCGAGCGTGTTTGAACTGATCTGAATAAAGTCGGTGCTGCTCATGGTTTGTGTCTTTGTGCGTGTGCAAACGCTGCGAACTTTTGTCCACAGGAAGCGATGATGCGCAAGGACGGCTTTCATGCCGTCAGCGGAATTCCAATCTGCGGCCAGGAAATGTTTGCCATCCAGCCATTTTGTGTTGGCTAAATTTGCTGATGACTGGACTGGTGAATTTTTGGTTTGGTGGCGATGAACTCCTCTCACAATTCCACCATATGTCTTAAAAACATTCCCCCTTAAAAACACAAAACAAAACAGCCTACCTCGATGCTAACAAGCAATCCAGTGGCTAACAAATAGCATCAACTGAAATTCCGATCACCGGAATTAATAATAATGACAAATAAATACTTGGGGATGAAAATGCCTGTTTTTTGGTCTCTTAAAATATTGGTCCAGCCAATATGAACCATTTTTACAATGTTTTTTTTTTTAGGGGGGGTTGCATTTTCTTAGTCTCAAAAGGATTCGATTCAATCAAATCTAATGTTTTTTACTTTTTGGGGGCCAAATTTCATAATTATTATAATCATTTTTTGAGAAGATTTTATTTTTTTAAATTCATGCTGAAATCTCACCGGAACGACAACTATCACAACCTTCTTTTTTTTTTTTTTTACTTGAGTAGTGTCAAATCAAAGAGGAGGAAGTCCAACCACCAAATGAAAGCAAGGTGCTCCTGATACGCCTTCATTCTTGAGGACACCCACAAGGAAACTCCCTTTCTGGACCTTCGCCATAGGAAGACGCTGCGTTGATGACAGACCTTTTGACAGCATGTGATTTGAGCAGGCGCAGATGCACGACCGTTGCCAAAGTCCCAGCCCGGAGCCCACGTCTTTCTCCGCCGCCTCGCCCGCCCCACAGGATTGTTGGCCCACACCTGAGCGGCAGCCAACAGAGTGTCCACATCGTACCTGGAGGCTGCTGCCGTCGCCATGAACTGCTGCCCGGACGTCTGCTTGGGCCCCGAAGAGGCCGAGAGGCGCAGGATCAATTTGGCTATTGAGAGGCAACTGCAACACGATAAGAAACAAAACGAACGGGCCATCAAGCTCCTCTTTTTAGGTGAGTCTTTAGCAAAATAAAGAGATGTCTGTTCAAAAAAATACAAGAACAAATAAAATGTCATTTTTAAAAGATATCTTTAATATTCATACATCTTTTTTTTGTTTTGCCTTTGTTCCGAAATGTATGATAACGTAAATGTATGAAAGTCGATTTGACTCTCGATACGTGAATTAGTTTCAATGCGATCATGATTCGGTCCGACTGAGTTCTAGAAGGTGTGATGCAATGACTTTGTTTTTGTTTTTTTACAATTTCAATGAGGTGACAGGAAATGTCGCATTGCCTCATCAATAAAAGTCGCTATCGATAAGTTGCACGATGTATTTTAAAGTGAAACGATTTCATTCCGTAGAATTCTTTGCACTGGCACTTTTTCATCCCAACCAATTTCTCTCTTTCTTTTAATTCTTCAAAAACAAAAGGAAACCTGCATAATCCTGCAATCCGAGTATCGTTGACGAGCCATAAAAATCATATTCCCGCCCATTTTGTCTGGTTTGTTATTTTTCAGATCATCCCAGCTTGTTTCGTTTTTGTTCATGATCATGCAAGGAACGTTTGTGCGTTTGGGTTAAAACGCGTTTCTTTGAAGTCATTCTGAAAGTGATGCGCAAGTCAAAGTGCCCTTTAGCGCCTTTTGCTTTTTGAATGGCTTTTGTTCCCGCCCTGCAGGGACGGCGGAGAGCGGCAAGAGCACTTTTCTCAAGCAGATCCGCATCCTCCATGGCAACGGCTACTCAGACGCCCAGCGGATGCCCTTCATTCGCTTGGTGTGCCAGAACGTGATGACCTCCATCCAGGTGCTCATCGAGGCCATGAGAGTCCTCCGCGTGGACTACGAGGACGCCGGCAATCTGGTGAGGAAACTTCGCCCCGCATGCCGCGCTAATTGCAAACACGCCTCGCTCTTCGGCATTCCGTTCCTGTGCGCTGTCGTCACGGCACGCCTCATTTGCCATCGGATTGCGATTGGAATTACGATGCCAACGTAGAGCGAGCCTGAGAGGCGGAACCAGGAAATTTGTCATCGTGCTTCCATTTCTAAGAATGGATGAAACGACAAAAGTCCAAGTGACTAATAGACGACGCACCAATGATCAAATAATCGACGGATCGTTTGAAACCATTGCATACAATATTTATTTATTTGTTGAATGCTCAAAGAAATTGATTTTGATCGATTAGTAACTTGGTCCGTCACCGAGAGAATAGGCAAAAAATGTCGGTCTTTGTTTTTGATTTCCAAGGAAGACTACGGACACCTGAGCCTGTTTTTGTCAACAGGTTGAAATTTCAATTAACGGTTAATATCACAATATTGTCAATTTAAAAATCAATTAATTGTTGATTTTCTCACCTCTACTTCTCATTGGCCTCCCATGTCAACCAATTTGGAAGCTTTCACGTAACCCGAGTCCAAAAAGCGGCCTTCTTTGTCAGAAACGCTTCCCCAGAGAGGCATTAAGGAGGCCGGCTCGTATCGTTGCCGAGGATCTTCGTCGGGGTTTTTTGCTCATTTGTAAAAGGAAAACAATCACGTATAACTCACACTTGCATGCTGACATTTGATTTGCTGGCATGAAGCACGATTGCAACCCGAGTCCAAAAAAAAAAAGCCAGCCGGTAGTTGGATGAGGCTTTGACTCGAGGCCCACGAGTTGTAATCCGACGGAAGGTGTGTTCAGCAAATGCCAACTACTTTGGAGAGTGCCGATGTTCTGAAACGATTGCTCGGCGACAATAAAGCATCGTAGCGAGCCGAGTTCAAAATGAGCGGACGGATAAAGATTTGATCTCGCGCCTCCGAGTCGAGCGCGTTGCTCCAATGCTAAGCTAATAGTAGCCCTCTCTTTTTTGGGTATTGTAGGAGCTGGCGGAGCGCCTGAGCCAAGTGGAGTCGGAGAGGGTGGAGAGGTTGGAGGGGTGGCAGGTGAAGGCCGTCAAGATGGTGTGGAACGATCACGGGCTTCAACGTTGCTACGAACGAAGACGCGAATTCAACTTGTCCGATTCGGCCAAATAGTATGTTGTGATGGAGCTGCTTTTTTCAGATAAAAGCAAAAAGGATTCAACAGATTGACCAAACCGGTCTTACAGTTACTTCGGCGACATGGACCGAATCACCGCCCCCAATTACCTCCCTACTTTGCAAGACATCTTGAGGGTCCGCGTCCCCACCACGGGCATCATTGAGTACCCTTTTAATATCAAGAACATTGTCTTTAGGTAAAGTTTGACCCTTTGGTTTCTTCGGCCAACACATTTTTTCAGAGCCGTGAAAAGGATCATTTGTTGAATAAGAAGCTTTTTTTCTACTCGGATCTTGCCATAGCAATCGTGATGATGTGCTCCACACGCAGATTTTTCTTTAGTCAATACATAAATTTAGTTTGGGTGTGCAGGTTGGTGGACGTGGGCGGTCAGCGTTCCGAAAGGAGGAAGTGGATCCACTGCATGGACAACGTCGTTTCCATCATCTTCTTGGCCGCTCTCAACGAGTACGACAGCGTCATGCTTGACAACCCCTCCCACGTAAGCTTTTGGCTTTGGCTTTTCTGACAATCTTCTTTTTTCCATTCATTTTTGTAATGGTTTTACTGTGGTTATTTTTCAATGTCCTCCCTTTGGGTCCGCCAGAATCGGTTAGAAGAGAGCTTGGCTTTGTTCGAGACCATTGTCAAGTACCCGTGGTTTAACAAGACCTCCTTCATCCTCTTCCTGAACAAGAAAGATCTTCTGGAGGAGAAAATCCAGTATTCGGACGTGACCACTTACTTCCCTCAGTACAGAGGTATGCGCTCCCGCTCGTCTTGCCTTCCTTCTCGGTCACGTGATGGTTTTTTTTTTCCCTGCATGCCACCGGGCAGCGGTGGGAGTAAGTCAGGTCTTCATGATCAAGTTTGAAGGCTGCTAACGCGCAATCCTTAGGCGACAGATTTGTTAGCTTTATGATCCGTCATTCCGAACACGCTCTTTGCAACTAGCAACTCGAATAAACAGTGGAGTGTGAGCGTTGTAAATAATTAATAAATAAATAAATATATATAGATGTATGTATATGTCTAAAAATTCCAAAAGCAACACAAATGAAGATTGTCGTGTTCTATTGTGCAATTTGTCATCCAAAGAAAGTGAAAGCAAACAAATGTGACTAAATGGTTGCCGCTGAGTCTTTTGTGATCCGAGTCCCACACCTTCGCCGCCAGGGCCTCGGCGAGACGCCAAACGCGCCCGAGAATTCTTCCTGGAGCTTTACAAGATTCCACACAAGGGTCACGACAGGCCTCTGTTCATGCACTACACCTGCGCCACCGACACCAACAACGCCAAAGTGGTCTTCGACAGCGTCAAGGACACCATCTTCCGAGAAATCATTAACTTCACTTGTCTTTAGCCGCCATTTGATGCAAAGGGACTTTTTGTGATGTTGAATCTTGAAGCCGCCCGTCCAAAATAAGGTACTGCGTCTTTTCTTTCGTTTGGTTCGTTTTCTTTGTTGAACTGAAACGGGTTTGGCAAAAGTCGTCAATGTTGAAATGCGGCCAACCCGAGGAGGAAGTTTTTGCTCATAAACAGACGAGCGATATCCACGAAATGTAATCCATCACGATCAAATGAGCCTTTTGCAGCTGTGCTTGAAGAAGAACGGCTTCTGCGCACGCGTCCATTTTGTCGACTTGTCATTTGGCGCGAGCTGTCCATCGCCACTTTGGGTCGATTTTTCTTTTTTCATCATGTCGAGCCTGACCAATTCATCAGCCGGCCGATCTAATCATTTGAGCTGATATTTTTTGTTTTCTTTTTTCCCCAACGTAAGATTTTTTGATGATTTTTCTCCCAAACGCTAAAGGACAAAGCAATGTCAAATAGTCGGATGTTCTGCCTGTATCTCTCATCTTTATTGTTTTAAGCATAAAGGGAAAAGAAATAAGTTCTTTTCATCGTTGTATATTTTCTCACAATTTGAGGATGACCAAGAATAAAATCTGCTCCTATTTTCTAACCGCAACACCTTCCAAAGCAAAATGTTCTTCTTCATTTTGTCATTTAGGGACCGATGCGTGTTCTGATTTGCGTCCGAAACGCTGGTGTCGGATAATTACATTTTCAAACACTTTTTAACAAAATGGATGACGGGCTGAGTCTTCCACAGCTTTTTTTTTTTTTTTTTTGTGTTCCACAGCTTCGGTTCTGCAGAGATTTTTTTTCAGTCATTCGTGGGTTAAGTCAACTGTGATATTTATTTTTTTCTTGTTTAATGACAACTATCTTTAAGGCTATTTATAGGACAGAATTACAATAAAAATCCAAGCGACTTGAATTTATAATAATAACACTCACGTAGCCGCAATAAGACAACGTTATCCCTCCCGCACGCGCATCTTGCTTCCGCCGTCACTTGCACAGCCTTGGGGGGGGGGGGGGGGGGGGGTGTTCTAGGAGCAGGTGGTCGCCCTTATTTGGGCACGGCCTCGGTCACGTGAGCCCAAAATGGCGCAAAGCGCTGGCCGCCTGCGAGCTCAGCATCTCCCGATGAAGAGGAGGAGGAGCAGGAAGTCGTCGACGGGAGCTTCTTCTTCTTCCCGGTGGCGGTGAGTAGATGGGAATCAAAATGTGGATGTGATGGGGAGGATGCTGACTCCGAGCATCTCGTTCCTCCATCTTTGCAGCTCGGCTCACATTTGGACTGTTTGCAGCCACAGCAGGAAGTAGGATTTTTCCATTTGATCTTGATGATGGATGAGTTATTTGCATGTTTGTGACGGTGCGGTCCTCTCACTCAAGGCGACAGATGCGGGGGTTGTTGTGAGTCCTCACGTTGATGCCATTTTCTTTTTGTGTGAGAAGGGTTTGCTGTGTTGTTGTTTTGTAGGTCCTCCTGGGGATGGACCCGGCATCACAGAGCAACATGAACTCTGAGGGCAACGACGGTCGGCCCGGTAAGTGTGGATTCAAAATGCTTTTGTTTTTTTTAACAAATGACATATTCAAGTCCAAACGACACACACCTTTTTCGCGCTGTGCCACTCATGAATTCACTCATTAAAAAAAAATCGTGGACTCGTTCTTGCAATCACATATTCTGAAATGCCACAAGATGGCGTCGAAGCCATGTTGAATTAGGAAAGTAGTAACTGGTGTCAGGAAGCATGTTCATGTGTTGCATCTCAACTGTGCGAT
The DNA here is from genome assembly GCF_059441095.1 of Idiotropiscis lumnitzeri. Taxonomy (NCBI): domain Eukaryota; kingdom Metazoa; phylum Chordata; class Actinopteri; order Syngnathiformes; family Syngnathidae; genus Idiotropiscis; species Idiotropiscis lumnitzeri. Next base: position 605,043 of record NC_142408.1, read on the forward strand.
AAAAAATGTTTGTATGTCAGCGAGGCGCTACGAGCAAAATGGAAAAAAACATTTTAAATTAAAAAACAATCCACAAAAGTGGGAGTGTGCAGAGGTCGACAATACTATGAATATCGTCCGTTTTAAAATGCAAACTATTGTGGCTCATTAACATTTTAATACACAAGCCAATGTATATTTATTATCTATCTATTTAGATATATATATTCTATTATAAATATGAATATGATGAAATCTAATGGTTGTCACAAGACACTTTTTACTGAAAATAATAAGTTCTGCTTCCCCTGCTGTTTCCATGGCAACTTGGGATGCGATGACAAGTGGCAAGGAGCGCACTTTAGAAATGTCACGCACACACACAAATGGATTGGCAGTTTGTAAGTCGTTTCATAAATGTTTTTTTTCCCCTGAATTGGATTGAATTAGCAACCGGCGTGTCCGATTATCGGTTGTTGTTTCAGCGCCGCCGAGCACCTTGCCGCTCCAAGGGGGCGGGACCCAGCGAAAGAAACTGTCAGCCCCCCGCATTAGCCTCTCTCTGGATCAGAGCGAGGACGACTTGGGCGAGACGCCGGATGACCTTGACATCAATGTCGATGACCTTGACACTCCGGACGAGGGGGATTACCTCGATTACACCGACCACGAGATGGACTGGGACGGTAGCTCGCCATTCTGACCATTTCACTTTTTACTGAAGCGTTTGTTTTGTAGAGCTTCAGGTACTCGTGTCCAGACATTTTTACATCTAATAACCATTTTGATGACATTGGCGCCACCCCACCTTTGCTCGCTGCTCATCAAGCAACCGTTTCAATTGCTTTATCAACCGCTTCATTGCACTACTTTTGTCCAGCTTTTCAATTGGACTCACCATCACGTTTTCAGATCCGAAAGCGGAGAGCCGAGGGGGCGCAAGCGAGTCGTACGAAGCCCCGGAGGACGAGCGTCAGGACGTCAAGTTGTGGCGAACGGTGGTCATCGGCGAGCAAGAGCATCGCATTAACATGAAAATCATCGAGCCCTACATGAGAGTCGTCTCCCACGGAGGTCCGTCATCCCAAATAGAAACGCTCCACTTTTTTCCACGTGCAATAGCGTCATTTGTCAAAAGATGGATTCGCTGCGTTATGTTTGACGATCAAAATGACAGAATCAGCGAAGAAACTCACATTCTGTTATTTATTTTAGTTAAGAACTAAGAAAACAACCAAAAATGTCAAAGCAGTTGTCATGATAATTGTTTTTTCTGCACGACGTTCACAGAAAGCATAATCAAGTTCTGTTTGTGACAAACTCAGACCCTCGTTGATGTAAAGGGGGGGGGGGAAATTACACCACCAGAAAACCTAGGTTAGTCCAAAATGCCCCCAAAAAAGTGTGTAATCAAATTGAGAAACCAAAAAAAAAAAAGAGCATCCATTTTTTGCCGAACTTAAAAATTGGAACAAAAAGCGGTTCTGGTTGACGACAAAAAAAAAGAAAAACGAAACGAAATGCATCGCTCATTGCCTGTAAATTCCTGTCTTTTTTCTTCTATTTTGATCCAAACTATTTAGGATATTACGGCAATGGCGTGAACGCCATCATCGTGTTTGCTGCTTGTTTCCTGCCAGACAGTGACAGAGACGACTACCACGACATCATGGAGAATCTTTTCCTGTGAGCGCTCGACTAACATTTCCACTTGAGCGTGCTGTTTGGGATGCACGACGACGTGATCGTTGGTCTGTTCAATCCTTTGAATTTGACTCGTGTCTTTGAGGTTTCATTTGTTTGACATTTCTCATTTTGCCATTTGGCTTGCTGAGTGGAGGCGTTGCACTTTAAAAAGTTGTCTTTTGAGTGCTTTGTCTTTTTGTTTTTGCCGTCGTGTTGATTTGACTTGAATGAGCACCGCCTCTAGCTTTAATACGGCACTCGTACGATGACGACAACCACGGCCACGAGAACAATTAGCCTTTATGGGCGTTTTATCAATCTTGGGGCTCGTGTGTGTTCAGCTACGTGATCAGCACTTTGGAGCTGATGGTGGCAGAGGACTACATGATCGTGTACCTGAATGGCGCCACGCCCCACCGAAGAATGCCCGGCCTGGGTTGGCTGAAGAAGTGCTACCAAATGATTGACAGAAGGTGATTCTTTGAGCAGCTGCGAGAGTCGAATGAAAAAATGAAAGCGCGACACATGCGCTTTGCCGTCCCACAGGCTCAGGAAAAACTTGAAGTCTTTTATCATCCTGCATCCATCGTGGTTCATCAGGACCATCCTGGCCATCACCAAGCCATTCATCAGGTACCCAGCATTGCTTTGAGCTTGCGTCTTTGACGTTAGCGTCGGTTTGCTAACCCTGCCGTTGAATCCCAAGAGGTGTCTTTGATGTTGTCGGTTTCTTTGGTTTCGTTTTTCTCTTTGTTGTTTTTTCAAAGCACTGAACGCTTCAAGTGGTTTGCTTGAAGTACGAAACCACCAAGGTGTCTTTGATGTTACCATTTTTTTTCTCCATTAAACCTTAGAAGTCCTGCTGTCTTGAGTTTTTTGAGGACTCAACCTTTAGGAGGTCTTTTTGATATTTCAGAATTGCCCAAGTCGTGAAAATCTTGAGGCGCAATTTGTTGGAGGAGGTGTCTTTGATGTTTGCCTTTTTGTTTGTTGTCGTGTTGGTAATAGTTGTCTATCATGTTGTCCTTTTGTTTGTTTGGAACTCGGTCTTTCGGAGGTGCCTTTGATGTCGCCGTTTTATTTGTGTAAATCGTCCTTTAGTTTGTGCGAGGTATTGAACTTCAGAGATGTCTCTTATGTTGTATTTTTGTTTGTCCAAACTTTAGAGGTGTCTCCGTTTTGTTTTCACTGTAAAGGTGTCTTTGGTAATGCTCGGCGCCATCTTTGATGTTTGCGCTCACCGTGCGCTCGTGGCGTTGACGCTTGTGACGATGCTCACTTCTAGCACCAAGTTCAGCAGCAAGATCAAGTACGTGAGCAGCTTGGACGAGCTGCAGGAGCTCATCCCCACGGAGAGCGTCCACATCCCGGAGTGCATCATTAGGTGAGAAAGTACGCACAGACCAGCCTCACCAGAGACGCCATCTTCCATTTCTCTTTTCACCTTCCAGACTGGACCAAGAACTCAAAGAAGCAGGAGAGAATTCCAAGTGAGCGACACTCCACCATCACCACTTACATCGAATACGACCGCTCGCGCCGCTCCTCGGGGATGCCGCGGATCCTTAAAAAGTCTTCCGAGGCATTCCATCCACACCTCTAAAAAAAAAAAGCAAGGCCTTCATTGACATGAAAATCTCAGAAATAAATCTTTGAAATGACTTAAAAAATGTAAACGTGCGATAAGTACGTTTTTAAGATCGTAAATAGTCTCAACTCCATAAAACCGAAATAAATGAGCATCCCTAAAATGAAAATGAGCTCGGCTCAACACATTTTTGAACATTTCGAGATGAATGTTTTATGCTGATTCCAAAACTGCAATCTTAACTTAAAAACTACAATTTTAAATATCATAAAAACCTGGTGTGCTCGTTGCAAGGAAAATCCGCATCAAAAAATGAGTTTGGGAACAAACATTTCGAGTTCCTGAGTTAGTTGTACTCGCGGGGACAAATAGCGTACTAGTACTCAAAATCGTGTGCAGTGAGCAGCGCTGCAAAAGAGAAAAGCTGCGACAGTTTCTGGCTGACGTACGACAGCGCTAACAAAGCAAACGAGGCGTCTCCATGCCTCCTCGTACGATTTACGGTCTCAAATAAAAACGTGTGGCTGATGAATCACGCCAGAGAAAATCCCCGCCGCTATAAATCACAAGTCCCGCTCTGCCGGAAAAAGAACCACTCCATTATGTTTTGTGTCTTTCATTGCAGAGTGAATAGTTTTCTGCTGGGAAGCGAGCCAACACGGTCAGTGTGTGTGTGTGTGTGTGAAATAGTGCACGTGTACATTATTTTATGTAACTCTCTTTTGTCTCCCCACCAGAGCAAACGAGGCGGGTGCCAGCGCTCCTTAAACTCGGAAGACAACGTGTGTGTGTGTGTGTGTTTGTGCGTGCGCGTGTGTGGGATGGTGTCTACTATTTGTCGTGTGTGCGTACGTGCTTGTCGTTCATATTCTGACAAGACAACCTGGATGAAGTGCACTGGTCCACACACACAGCAGGCAGTCCGGGGTGTGTGTGACAGGAAGTGAAGCAATAATAATGTCCAACGCTCACACGTATCAGTATTTCAGAGTAAGACGTGCGTTTTCAAAGTAAAAGCGTCGAACGCGCTCCACAACATCACAAGTCGCAATGCGACGCAAAATACACGTTCGAGTCCACACACGCTGGACACATCATTAGGTACACATGAACAACCTCGTCAGGAAAAATATGTCAAATGTTTTGATTTGGTCCTTTGCAGTGACTGATGTTTGTTTATTGTATTATTGTTAGATTAAAAAAAATATAATGTGGCACACATTTGAAAGATATTCTGAAATGTTTCTAATGGTCTAATCTAAAAATATCTCCCTTAGGAAAGTTATACTATAAAATGAAATTAATGCTGTGTATGTTTATTTAATAAAACCTAAAATACCGGAAATTGTTTCAAATATTTTATTTTTAAAAATGTTGTATGATATAGTGACAAAAATATGAAATAGAAAGTAGATCAAATATTTGTATCTAAATCATGTTTTAAATATTAGTAACAATTCTTACGTTCTTAAAAAAAAGCACAAGATTTTAGAAATAATTAGCTTCATGTATATTTCATTGCGAAAATATTCTAAGCCATTTCTGATATTTTAGAGTCATACACATATTGGTAAGATTTGCTTCTTAAAATATTTATGATATTTCTAACATTGCGTTATTAAAAAAAAAAGTGTAGTATATCACAAACTTCTCATTCCAAATGCAAGCCCCCCCCCCAAATTCAAACACATTCAAATTTAATTTGAAAAATTTTCTTAACTGTCTGCAATATTATGCTTGTCGTATTTAGTTGCAGTCGAAACTGTTTGTGACCAATAGTAAGCAAAATCCACCCCTACGTAATCCATAAATGCCTCAGTTGTACCCAATGAAGTGTCCCTCCTCTTCGACATCATTTAGCTTCACAAACGACTAATAAATCAATAAACAAAAACTATCATGTCCTTAAGATGATTGGTAACAAAAAGAAAACTCCAATAATCATCTTTATGAACAATCAGCACAACGTGTCTTAGGAGTGTGTGTGTGTGTGTGTGTGTGTGCGTTTTGTGCGTAGCAGTGCATGTAGCCTCAGAGTCACAAACACAATTGTAGTTCAATAAATCATAGACTTGCGTCTGAGTGATTGCTTCTGGCAGATTCATTGTCAACATGTCTGTGTGTGTGTATGTATATGTATATTATTTTTTTTTCCCCGGTTTGATCCCAAAACAATAAATCGTTCAGCCTTAATATCAATAAATAATTCAAAGACGGCACAAAACTAAACTAAAAAAAAACAAAGTGCAAGAACTCATTTTGTACATTGCTTCACGAAAATCAACTCACTCAAAATGTTTTGTTGAGGGACTGTAAACGTTCTACATTTAAAATTGAGTTAGCCGGAAAAATTTGGAATTGAAAATTCAAATTTGGAACGAACCGGATTTACGTTCAGCTGAAAGAAGTGCCTTTTCTCTATTATTTATTTTAGTCAGCCCACTCTTTTGCTCATGGCCTCAAGATTTTTCTCAGGGTCGCTCAAGGACCAATGAAGACGGTCGCACACAACTATCGAGTAATTCATCAATAATAAAGAAGAGTTTTAATCTTCCTCATCCTAATTTTAGCTGTGCAACAAAACCACTTCATCGATATGTGTAGCTCTCGTCGTCGTACTCCAAATCGTCGTCGTCGTCGTCGTCCCCCAGTTGTCCGTAGCGGAACTTCCTGTACACGGTCCCATCCTGACTCATGTACACAATATCCTCCTCCTCCTCGTCATCTTCGTCACCTTTTCCCACCGAGCTGCGTTCGCCCAAGTCCACCATCTGCGTGCCTTTGTAGTAAGACGAGGACGAGCTGTAGCCGGCGGAACCGGAATCCAGTTTCTCGTAGCCGCGAGGGGTGCTGTTCGATGGCGCCCTCTTGGAGCGCAAGTGCTGGATGAGGAAGAATGCGGCAGCGGCAAGGCCGGCCACGAGAAGGGCGCACGCGACGATGAAGATCACGGGGTTGCCTCTCGTCTCGTCTTCCTCCTCTTCGTTCCTGAACGCCAGGTTTGTGCTGAGGACGCACTCCTCTGGGGAGAAAAAAAAATCATTGCACATGTAGTATTTATTTTTGTCATTGAAGGTAATTTCATTTTTTTTGTTGTGAATTTCTGATTTATCTCCAGAAACGCCCTTGAAATATCAAATTGTTTTTTGAATTTATATTTTTCGATTTGTTTCCAAATTCTGATTTCTCCCAAATACAACCCTGTCCTCCAAAAAATGTTTTTGTTTTTTCCCCCCTTCATTTTTTTGTGCGCAATATCACAACTTTTGAAAATTCTGCCCCACCCTTAAAAAAGGATGACTTTGTTCTTGTCATCTTACACAACCTTGTGAATTTTGCATTTAATCTTAAGTATCATATACCACATACATATATATGTACATATATAACTTTTAAACATCCGTCTATTTTTTTTTTTCGCATACTACCCCAATATTTTGTATGTACAGTATACTGTAATACAAACACACCAAATGTGTTTTTGTGCTCTGCTCTTGAAACACGAGCACAAAATAATCATCGTGAAAGTGAATAGTGTCGCCTACCCGTCGTTTCCGTGCAGTTGCAGCAATTCCGCGTGTGGGTAGCGGCGTGGCAGCAAAAGAGACAGCGCCCCCCGGCTTCAAGGATGGCGTTTGGGGGGCATGCGCTGCAGTTGGTCGGGCCAGGACCCGCGCAGCGCAAGCACGAGGCGTCGCAGTCCTCACAAATGTGGCTGGAATCCTGACGCGCGACAAAGGGACACCAATCTTTGATTATTGTTATGACTACTATTCATGAAACAGAATATTAGTTTATATTTGTAGAAAATTTCTTCTTATTAAAAATATGATAAATTAGTAAAACAGAGAGCCTGTATTGGTCGACAGGGGCATCAATCCTGGAGGGGAGACCTTTGAGGAAATGTGCCACACGACACAAAAGAAGGAACAAGACGAATCGACTGTACCTTGATTACGGCATACTTGGCCGTGTCGCACGCAGACACGCATGTGCTGCCTGATAGGAGGTAGCCGCGTCCGCAAGAGGCACAAGAGTCGGAGCTTTTTCCTGAAAAATAGATCATAAAATACAGGTTGAAATAATAACCGCTCAGTCATTTTTTGCAGAAGATAAAGAATAGATGCCTGCGAGTCGTTTTATATTGTCTGTCGACATGTCGTGCCACCATTTGTGTTCCGTTATCTGTTGCTTTCTTGGTTCGAATGCCACAACACGGCTGGTATTTGTTCGCCCGTCTATGGCATTTCGTTAGCGGACATTGCTGAGGCAAATGTGTGTGGTTCATTTCCATTTCTCCGATGTAATCAGTGTCATGTCGTTGACCTGAGCAGGTTGCACAGTTGCCGTGGCAACGTTCACACGTAGCGTGCTTGTCTTCATCAGCTTGGTGGCGGTAGAAGCCGCGAGGGCAGGCGTGGAGGCAGCGGCCTTCCCGGGGCACGAAGACCAGTCCCGGCGCACAGCTCAGGCAACGCCCGTCTCCCGAACACGCGCTGCAAGTGGGGTCGCACGGCTCGCACGTGCCCGAGGACTGGTTGCCATAGTGACTGTCAGGAGGAAGACGCATGGATATGACGCTCCATTAAACAACAAAGCACGAAGCCTTCATCCGCACGGACGCTGGACAATTCATCGGAAGAAAGTGGCCGGGATTTAATTGCAATTTAACGCCACATTAATTTAATTTTCTCCAACGCCATCCACCAATTAAAGATCAGCAACAATTAGCATTTTACACCCGTGTGAAGTGAATCCCCCACGTAATTAGCGCTTGACTTCACTCACCCCACATCATCAAAGGTTTCGGGTGGTTTTGTTTTTTCACAACCATTTTTGTTTTTATTTTATTTCATTACCGAAAATGTTTTTCCAATAGTTAGGTTTTGAAAATGTGCTACTGGTCAATAAATAATTGAATGGCTTCGGTCCTGAAGAAATACTCTTGGAGTCTAAACCCAGTAGAGTTCCGAGTTCAATTAGGAGCCCAGAGTTCCAAGCAAACATGCTGCATCAGCGTTTAGCTGTTATGCTGCGCCTGTTTGCAAAGGCCATATAAACTGCCCACAGAAATTAAGTCACCCCATGTGCAAATGCTTTTGAAAATTTGTTTTTTCCCTTCCCTGTTAAAGCATTTTCCCCACATCAATTTTCGGAAACTACTCTTTATTTCCCGACTTGGCTTTTAAATGTCTTAAATTCTTCCGTTTTTTTTAAATGTCTTCGATGATTACATTTTGTATTTGACCTGTAAATGTTTTGTCACGACAGAATGTGAAGCACATTGAGTTGCCATGTGTACGACATGCGCGACACAAGCAAAGCTTCGCCTCGCGTACTGCGTAACCTTGCATCAGCTCAGAAAGTAATACGCCGTATTTTGAGGTCACCTCGGTCGGCACGTCTCCATGCACTCGTTGCCGTGGCGAAAGAGCCGCTCCTTGCAGGCCAGACACTCGTGGCTGTGCTTCCCAGCACAGGTCTGACAAGTTGGGTGGCACGCTTCACATTTCTGCTGAGAGTCTTCCGTGTAGAAACCTGACGGGCATTCGTCCACGCAGCTGCCATCTGGTGGTTAGGGAAGGTATTGCTCTTTTTCTTACTTTGAAGGCTTAACTTTGCTACACACGTGCATGCTATACTTAATTTAACGTAGAACCTGGTTACTGTTTTCGTATCATATATGAAAAACAAGACAGAGTAATAAAAAAAGGCCTCACCAAATAACACTACAATGACTAACATGACCTTTAAAGCTCAAACTCACTGAGCAGAAGATGTTTCTGCCTGCAGCTCGAACAGCGGTTCTTTCCCGGGCCGGAGCAGCGGCGGCAGTTCCTGTGGCACGGCCGGCAATCCCCGCGCTCGTCGACGTACTCGTGTGGCGAGCATTCGTCGGCCGACGGCACGCAGCGACCGTGGGCCTCTCGCTCGCGGCTCTCCAGTCTGTGCCCGTCTCTACAGCCCGAACAGGAGCCAGCCAGCGGCCCCACGCAGGTCAGACAGGAGGCATCACATTCTGAAAGCAAAAGCAAACCACATTTAGAAAATAGACTCTGGAATAGGAAGACTACACCATACTAGTCATACAAAATGTTACCTGAAATTAAATTGTCCTATTTATTAAAACATTTACAAGAAAAAAGTTCAATATATAATAGTATGAGAAAAAGAAAAAAAAAATACTACTCAGAAACGTCATTCGGACCTAGTTGGAATATTACCAGAACAAAAAAAACGGAAAAAAAAATGACGAAAACGGCAATGACATTTTAGCCCCAAAAATCTTGGATTGTATTGGAGAAGAATCAAAAGTCTTAATATTAGCGGGAAAAAAAATTGTCGTAATTACAAGAGCAAAATCCCCAAAATGATGCACGCGGCGAGAAACACATTTTGGGGTCGGGTCAGGGAGGGTAACAAAACCAGCAGAGGCGACGTGACAGCTGCCAAACTTCTGAGGAGCGTCGCTGCTGCTATTTTAATCGGCGCTAAAATTATTCAGCATGCTCAGAGGGAGAACTTCTTAATGTTGACTAAAAAATGAGATGCAAGGTGAAGGGGTGCGTGCGTGTCTGAAAGAGGGAACTTGTTAGTTGATAAAGATGAAGTGAGCGAGTGAGTGAGTGTGAGAAAGCAAGAAAGAAAAGGTGGGAGTTTGATTTGGAGTGTTGCGCGTGCGTGTGCGTGATGCACTCAAGTACCTTGACATCCTCCCGTGGCGCCGTCCAAGAAGGTCTGTGTGGGACACGCAGTCACACACTCTCCGTGGCGCATTGCGGCCCGAGGATCCACACAAGCGTCGCAGTCGTGACTTGTGGGGCCGTCACACAAGCGGCAGTTGGGGTGGCAGAGCAGACACTCTCGTCGCTCGTTATCGCCAAAGAAGCGCTCAGGGCAGTCGGGTACGCACGCGCCCTCGTGGAGGAAGTGGTACTCCTCGCAGGCTAAGAAGAAACAAACATTTCCTTCTTCTTCTTTAATTATGTCAAAAGTGCTGTAATATTTGTTGCCTTTATTTTTCCAAAAACTGCTTTATAAATGGATTCATTTTTTTGGATCAATTTTTCTGAATTGTCAGCCAGACGATCGAAATGCCCCCCTGTAATGTGTTTTAATAAGAGAAAAAAATAACACTCCATAATATCGTACCTTCTAAATTATTCTGTCATGAGACTCCAACTAAATAATCCATTTTTGGAGTGCCTGTCCTGTTTGAGAAATCAAAGCGTCACCAAGGTTTTGTGTTACCTGTGCACTCTCCAAGGGGGTTGCACTCTTCACAGGCCGGAGGGCAGCGTCGGCACTCGCGGATGTGGATCGTGTGGCCCGCGGGACATTCCTCGACGCACTCGTGATTGAGCAGCAGCAGAGGTTCGTCACAGCTCAGACAGTAGGTGGCGCTCTTCTCGCAGGACGCGCAATCCGACGCGCAGCTTCGACACGCCTGACCGACCGGGTAGCCTCTGTCCCGATCAAAAATAACGACAACTTTGTTTGGCTTTAATACAAATTGGTTTTCCAAAGTTAAGTGACATTATTTTTGTTGATTTTTGCCATCGCCAAAAAGTCGAGACCTCTGGCAAGTGGTGCTCTACTTGATGAACGTGTCCAAATGTTAATAAAAAAATATTTCGCATCATCTAAGGACCAGATACATAAAATGAAAACATGATATTAAAATACAATCATACATTTTTTAGCAAAAAGTTACTTTTCTCATTCTGACATTTGTCTTGCATCCCTTTTCAGTATAAATGCGGAGCATAGCGATGATACTGCCCATTTTCACATGAAACCAATTGCATAAAAAATCAAACAAAACAAAAAAGAATATGTTGTAAAACGTCGTTTCCCATTTCCAGCTGATTTTTGCATCTCCGTGAAAGTTGAGACCAAAAGTATCGTCCTGATCGTCATTTTGCGATAACTTCCTCGGCGGAGGTAATAAAGCCAGATTGGGCGGAGTGCTAATGGACACCCAAGGACGCGCCGTGCATTTGATTGCTCATAAATGTCAAGCAAGAAAAGTCAAAATGATAGCCAGTGAAAATGTCAAGGACGAGATTTGATTTTTGGGGATTTTTCCATGCGTGTGTTTTGAAGAGGAAGCCTGTGGCGGCGTTTCTTTTCTTTTTTTCTTTTCGAAGTGAACATCATGGACACAATAGAAGATCGACTTGATGTTTTGAAGAGAGCCGATATAATAACTTTAGGGTGTAATTAAAAAGTTTCGTGCTTCCGACAGCGTATGGAAAGTTGCATCTCAAAATGATTGCAATCAATACTTAAATGGCATGCATCTGTTCTGAAATCTGCAGACATTTAAAAAGGTGATTCAAATCTGACCTGAAGCAGCGGCGGACGCACCGGCCGTCCTGCAGGAACAAAACGGCCGTGGGACGGCTCAGGCAGCGGGTGCAGCGCTCAAGGTCCACGCAGTCCAAACAACCAGCGGGACACGCCTCGCATCGGCCACTCGGACGGTCGCCAAACGAACCCGCCGGACATTTTGACACGCACGTTTGCTGAGGGCTCAAGAAGCGCCCTGGAAGAGCACGGCGGGCGTTGTTTTCCACATTGCAACGTGAATGATGAAAGAAAGGCAAGAGCTTTTCAACGTATCACTTTGCAACACACCTTTTGCACATTTGCTACACTGGTTCTTGTTTTTTCCAGAGCAGGACTCGCATGACGGATGGCACTCGACACATTCGCCATCGTCTGCCGGAGCGAACACAAGATGGGATCAAAACAGCTTGGACGCTCGGAACAACTGTTGCGCAGCCATTTTGGACTTTGATGTTCAAGAAAAACTCTTTTGGGTCAAAAGAGAGCGAGAGATTAGTTGAGCGTTTTTTTGTTCATTTGAAAGCCTCTCGAGGTCATTGAAGTTCCGATCATTCGATGACTTGCCCCCAAACAAATACAAGATGCTGCGTCCATGTGTCCTGAAGTCTTGGAAAGCGAGAGAAATGATCCGCAAATACAATCGATCGTCACAAAGTCTTTCTGGCAGAGCCGAGTGAGGACTTGAGATGAAATCCCGGATTGATTTTGGACGAGAAACTGTTGAATTGTCATTCTCACCGTTGCGAAAGGTCCGCACCGGACAGACGTGGTCATCGGTCAGGCACTGGCCCTTTTCCAGCGTTTCGCCGTCGCCGCACGACGCGCAGTCGTCGTACGCGGGGCCGCGGCATGAGGCGCAGTCGGCGTGGCATTCCTCGCAGTCGTTGGTGTCCTCGTCGCCGTAATATCCCTCCGGGCACTCCGAAACGCATTTTCCCTCTGGGGAAAGAAAGCAAAATGTTATTTTGCTGCGATAGGCCCAACGTCTCTCCGGACTTTTTACAAAGTTGAGCGTATGTCCCTGGCACCGAGACGTCCTTACTCAACCCTAAAAGATTTGCCGGCGAGGTTCTACCTGACAGGAAGAGGTCCGTTTCGCACCAGTAGCACTCGTGCCGGTCGCAGCTCACGCAGTTGTCGTCGCACGGGACGCAGCTCATTTCCTCGTCGGCGCTGAACGTCTTGGCCGGGCAGTTTTTGTGGCAGCCATCCTGGAAGCTGAGCACAAAAGGCCTCCGTTTCCATTTCGGTCTTAAAGGCCAAATTGAGCGCGTCAATCGAGCGAGACCCCACGCGGCAAAAACCGGCCTTACTTGTAAAAGCCTTCTTTGCAGGACAGGCAATGTCTGGGGTTATCTGTTGGAAGCACACAAAACAAGCTCAGCTCGCCTTCTCAACGGAAAAATGAAAAAACACACACACTTCAGATTTGATTGGTGTGGATCAGAAAACTTGAATTTGAGTACATTAACATTTAAAAAGCGATTCAGTTCCAGTTTGAGTCGTTTTTTTTAAACAAGAAAAAAAGTTTTCAGATTTACAAAAGAAAACATTGCTTGACGCCTTTTTTTGGATGTATCTGTCCTCCTCCTTTAAGAACAGTGTGTGAGAACTTTGGTGGAAATTTGATGGCTTGTGTTTATCAGGAGGGCTCAGCCTGCGATGGGGAAACTTAACGCGTGTGGTCTTACACAGGACGCACTGCCGGCAGCCCTCCTCGCAGGCCATGCAATCGCTGTAATCTGGATCTTCCACTTCCCCTGAAAGACAACCGGGAAACGCTCGTTTTGGGAGAAGCGCAGGAGGACAGTGGCGCTCACGGCGCTTGGCTCGCCTTCGCCGCACTCCAGCTTGACGCAGGCGCCGTCCGACACGTAGTAGGACGAGTTACACCTCAGGCAGTGGGCGGAGCTTGTGCAGAGCGCGCAGCGGTGCGAGCAGGCCCGGCAGCTCTTCTCCTCGCTGTGGTAGAAGGCCTCGGGGCAGGCGTCCACGCAGCGGCCTCGGTGGAGGTAACGCTCCATTCCGAATTTATCTGAGGAGTTGATTTTGATCACGGTCAGAGTGTTCGACTTTCATTTTCATGCTTCCGTGTGGCCCGAGTGACGATTCATTTAAGGCGGAGTAGTAAAAGGTCAATTGCGGGGAATACCCATCGGTCCTCACCTTTATCACAGCTGGTGCAGTTGTTAGGCCCCGCCTCCACACAGGCGGCACAGGTGTGGTCACACACATGGCAGCGTCCAACCGACCGGTACTTGCCCCGAGCGCACTCGGCAAGGCAGCGGCCTTCGTCCAGAGCGCTGCGATGACAACAAAGCAAAAATCAACATTTTGAATCCACGAAATTGAACTTTTTCTGCAATTTCCCCTTCAACTGGCAAGAAGAAACTTCCAATGTGCTTCTTTTTCTGCCGCGTCATCGCTTTCGAGTGCTCTTCGGCACTTTGGCTTATTGATCCCAATTGGCCAGTATTGGGCTCGCCATTATATTGAGGGAGTGCAACTGACTGCGAAGCGCCACAGCTGATGCAGTCTTGAAGCTGCGGCCCCGTGCACTTCGAGCATGTCGGGTGACACGCGTGGCACGTCCCATCGCTGTCCTGGTACTGCCCTGCCATAAAAGAACAAGTGGAGCGTTTGTGCGTCGAATACATGCAAACGTCAATATTATGGTGTCAAATAACATTCGACCTATTTAATAGAATGTTGATCAGGACCACAAAAGATTTCTTTTTTCTTGGGGGAACCAAGAGAATATGTGTGTATCTGTATGCGAATTATTTGAATGTATATTATTAATCGCTAATAATATTTCGAGCCCCAAAAAGCAATGATTTCTCTTGTGTTTATTTCTACTTGAGGACGTGAGCCACTAAAAGCGGGCAGACGCTGACCATCTGCGCACGGCGTTTGGACAACACACTCGCCCTCCCGGAGGCTGCGGCCGCCAGAGCAGCTGCTGCAGTCGGTTGGGCTCGGCCCAACACAGGTGAGACAGCTGGCGTGGCACCTGTAGGAGCACAAAAACGCAAAGGAGGCCCGCCATCAGCCGATAAACGAGCCGGCCGCACCTGAGCACACGCCAGTGCGCTCACCTCCTACACGTGGCGCGCCCGTCGGCTATCTCGGGGATTGCGGCGAAGAAGCCGCTGCTGCAGGAGGAGACGCACTTCCATTCCTCCATCAGGTAGCCGTCGGCGCACTGGCTGCACGCCTCCACGCCGGCGCCTTGTGAGCCAGAATATAGGAAGATAAGAGCATGTTTTGCCAACGATGGCGCAGTGGTTCTCAAACTGGGGTTCTACGAGCCGTAAGTTGAAAAAGACCGTCTCAACTCGTAGTTCTACTGCTCTTTTGTTTTGTCGCAGGGTTGGGCATGGCCTGCATAATCTCCTTCAGTATTTAAGCCGTGTTGGCTCAGTAACACGTTGCTAGAACATCTCGTTGACGACCATGCCTTTCCGAAAATGAAAGCTGGCACCCAGCAAACAGCAGGGGACTCAAACTTGAACCCTGTGGAACACCAGACGACAGCGGGGCAGAGTGGGACTCGGCAAAGTCAATTTGCTCCGGTCAAATAGACGTTGAGCAATTCTCATTGTTTCGGTTGAGCTTAAGAGTCCACTTCAAGTGAGTGTAGCAAGAAACGGCTTCAAATTGAAAGTTGTTTTTTTTTTGGCTTGTTTGACATCTTACCTGCACAGGTGGCACACACTTGGTGGCAGGCTTTGCAAAGGCCCTCTTCCTCGTCGTGGTACATTCCTGACGCACAACTTGGCTGGCACCGGTTCCCACGCAGACTGGATCGAGGAAATATAGAAAGTCCTGTTTTTTAATATAGCGATGGAAATTAAAACTTTTATTTTTTAAAATTTGACAAAATAACGATTACATAAATCGCTCATTAAAATAATTAAATCTAAATGCATGTTTTGTATAGGCTACGATTACACAATGTTAGGCATTGCCACTGTTTTACGATTCAATTTTCTATTGTTGAGGAAGGCCATCAATAACAACTTTAGCCCCATAACTATTTGATCACTTTTATGTAAATGGCTCATGTTCCAAAGAATTCCTGCATCTGAAAGCATCGCATATGATTGGTTTTGTCCTCCCGCGAGTGTGTCGGTGCAAAATGGAAATCGCGTTGATAAGCCCTATCTGCAGATGCAGAGAGTCACGTTGTTCTTTGTTATGAGCTTCGCAGAACGAGTGCGTATTGTTTACGAGACGCTCGTCGGCAGCCTCTTCAGATGCTCGGCTCACCTCGCGTCTGCTTTGCATTCCGTGCAGATGCTGGAGGACGTGCACCTCGAGCACTTGTCGCTGCACTTCCTGCACATATTCGTATCTGGGGGGACGGGGTTCAAACAATACACCCCAGTGAGCTAGCCGCTTTGCGCGCACGCACACACACTTTGTTTCATTTTCACGCACGCACGATCTCATTCACACAAATAAACACGCACTATTAGTCGAGTCGTTATAAAGGATTTGAGCACATGCCATTCATGACCAAAATGCAATTTCTCATTCTCGTTAGTCCAAAAGTGAGCCATAGAGGCCGGAAAGCCAACCGTGGTCCAGGAAGTAGCCCTCCTCACAGACGGCGGTGCATGTATTGGTCCCCTCGGTCAGGTGATGCCCGGCTTGGCAGGAAGTGCACTGGTCGCTTCGGCTTCCTGTGCAACTCTCGCAGGCGGCGAAGCAGCGTTTGCAACGCCGCCTGTCACCCCAGAATCCCCGGGGACACCGGGACACGCATGTTCTGTAGGAGATGTGGGGGGGGGGTCACGTGAGAAGCATGCTTGAGCTAAAACTGCTCATCCAGAACTAACCTTGTGTTGTTCTTGAACTTCAGGAAAAAGTGGGCACAGGTGACGCACTGCCACGGGCTGGGACCCTCGCAGCCGTCGTCGCTGCACTCGGGGTCGCAGGCTCCTGGACGGGCAAAGATTGATGTTTGTTTTAAAAAAAGTGAGATCATTTGGTGTTGATTCACAAAGTCATCCATTTAGACCAATTGTGGCGCGCACACACCAATGTATTCTTCAGCGGCGTTGGCGTCCGTCGGTATCTCGGCCGACCGCGCTAACCTTCGCTGAGTGGGATTCGGTGGCCATGCGGTGCCGTAAATCACCAGCGACCACTCTTCCAGTGTCCCTGCGCAACAAACACGAGCACACAAACGGATGAAAGCCTCGCCCGGTAGAGGTCTACCATCTCGTGTCGCGTTTTACAAAGAAGAAGAAGCTCACCCGCTTGAGACTTTTCCCTCCCCGCTGAGGGAGACTCACGGATGTTCAAGGTCCATTCCCCAACCGCCTGTTCCCCCCAGCAGTGAGTTGTCATGAATTCCCACTTGTGAAAACCCTCCGTGGAGTTGTCATGAGGCCTAAATCATCATCACCACACAGATTCGTATATACGTCGTCAAAAGAAAGAAAGGGAAAAAAATCAGAGTACTATAAAGTTGCTGGCCTACACGAGACAAACAAATTTGAACTCAATCGGCTGCTTTTTGCTGGCTAGTTAGTTTAATTGTAGTGCTATCAAGCGATCTTTTTTTTTTTTAACTAACCAATCGCAAGAAATTCCATAATTAATTGCAATTAATCACATTGTGATTTGTTTAATTGAATTGCATTGTTACTTATATAGCTACTTGGTTAGCCAGTTTAATTATTTAGGTTGCTTTTTTATTTTTCTAGCTACTAGTGACAGAGCTGCCAACCTGAAATCTGTTTGTAAAAAATGTGTCTACATTTCCTTTTTCATAATAGTAAATAAAATATTGGGCTCCGATCGGTTCCTGTGTAGTTTTCTGTATTATTTTAGCTATCAAGCTAGTTTCATTTGTTAGCTGGTTTTTATTCGTTATTACACGCTAGAAAGTATCATTCTCAGTGAGGTGATTAGTTGACAAATAACTGGCCAGATAGTATTTTCTTAGTTTGTCACCTTAAGTAAGTTAGTAATAAAGTTAGTATAAAAAAAAACACAAATATTAGAAGCCCAGAAAACTAATCCCCCCCAAATTGAGGGACTTAGCACAGCAGGGCTTAGCGCGTCAGGATGACACAGCACGAGGACAGAAGCAGAGATGCTACCTTTTATCGAGAAGTTGTGACTTGGTGCCCGAGGGTGACGTGAGCGAAATGGAAAGGTCGCCACGGCGACGGCAAGCCACGGTGACACGGACCACCACATGCTCCACGAAGGCCACGTGCGGCTGCTGTCGGGATGAGGCCGAGCAGACGTTCGTCTCCAACACCGAAGTAAGTGCGCCGCTCGCATTCAGGATTCTGTCAGAAGGAATGTTAAGTTGGGGAGAAAGGAAGGAAAATGGTCAATGGTTATTACACTTGAAATACATTTTTTTAAAGCAACCCTCCCAACCAAATAGCTAGCTAGCTAGTTTGTTGCTTGGCTAGCTAATGAATTGTTTTTTAATTTGTTGTTAGCTTAATTTGCTAGCTTGGTTAGAAATTTGAATTTGTTTTTCTTTGACAGATAGTCAAGTAGGTTTTTTTGGGAGTGGGGTTCTTTCGTTTGTTTAATTAGAGAACTAATTAGCACATTACTTAACAGACCGAGAGTTCACAATGACTGAGGCCATCTGTGAGTAAATTATGATATTTTAGTATGTACGAATGGACCGGGTCCTCCTGCGAATGCCGGTCCTTCCCTATAGAATGAGCTCCCATTGAATGTTAGGCAAACTCGCTCACTGTCCATTTTTATAACCCGTTTGAAGACACATTTTTATTCTTTAGCTTTTGACTCAACATGAGACTGTCACCGTTCTGCTATTCTTCTGGTATCTATCGTAAATGTGTTTGTGTTCTAATTACCTGCTAATTTATATGACGGCAAATGGAAAGTGCTTTGTTACAGCTCCAGCTGTTGTGAAATGCGCTCTATAAATAAAAATTGTATTGTATTGTAGTTCCCTTGCCACCACCAGATGACGCCAAAGCAATATTTTTATATTCAACACGGCTTGGGCCTGAGCCTGAAAATATATTGGTGTCCACTATACAGCTTTTGTGACATTTTTCTTCCGTGGTGTTCCGTGAGATTTTTCTAATGTAATATGTCTCGACTCCAATAAGGTTGGGAAGCACTGGTGTAGCTGTGTGATGTCATCGTACGTCTTCAACGGCTTGAGTGCCTCCACTGTGCATGCATGCTGCGGGGGGACCGTCCGCCACCGTTTTGCCTCTAGAACCATCCTCTCTGCATCCAGCAAGCCGAAGCCGTACAGGTGGCTCACTGACACACGTGCGTGCACGCACCCACATGCCCACACACGCACACACACGCACACACATATTCATTAGACAACGCATAAAAGGTGCTCTAGTTTCATATTGTGCACACTCCCGGGAATTTGTAGGCATTTATCAATGCCATGCACACACAATGTCTTATTAGTGCATCCTGTTTCACTTGTTTCTAAAAAAAAAAAAATATTTGGCAAGCCATTCTATATTGTTGTTCATTGTTAATATTCAATTTAAAGTGTGAAAATAAATTGCTCTTTTTTTGGCATTGTGTAAGCTGTCAACAATCGGCATTGTGATTCTCGTAGGCCAAGTGAAGTCATTAAAAGCCCCAGACTTTGCAAGTCTTTAACTCCACTGGTGGTATATCATTAAAAATGTAATTAAAGTGAAATAATGAAATGAGTTAGGAACGCCAGCGCAGGGTTCACTCAATTAGAGCCGTAGATAATTATTAGCAAGGGGGACTTGTTGAAGGCCAACATGCTGTCACAATGGCATGACAGATACATGTTATAATGTATTACATTAAGGTTATATATAAATATTTTTTTTCCTTATATGGACATGTTTTTATCTAATACATCACGTATTGCAGACCACCAGTGGTATATCGAATTCTCCAAAAATGTGTGGGGGAAAAATTTAAATCCTTCTTATTTACTTTACTTAGACAAGGTGACAGACTTGGCTTGCAAGTTATTACGTTCGTTAGCTTGAAAAATTAGCTAGATTAATTGATTTGTTTGACGATTGATTGAGGGATTTCCGAGCGCGTTAGGATTTTGAGGTAGCGTTTGTTGACAGGGTGAGGGTTTTAAATTGGAATTTCATGACAAGGTCAGTGTTTCAAGCTGGGATGAGTGTCTCATATTTGGAGTTAGCAGTACAACGCACGGTATTAAGCGAGGGTCTGGGTTTCAAGCGTGAGAAGGGGTTTCAAATTAGCTCGCTATCTCATTCGTTACAAGCCTGGCTTCAAATTTCAATTCAGGGTTACAAAGTATGGTTTCGAACCTGGGTGAAGGTTTTATTGTTCGATTTCAAGGGTTTCAAAGTTGGATTCCAAGACAGTGTTAGGGTTTCAAGCCTGGATTAGGTTTTCACTTTATAATTTCAAGACAGCGTTAGAGTTTCCAACTTGAGAGTTCCCTTGTAGGAATCGTGGAATTCAATTTCCTCCATAGAACTTGATAACCATGTCCATCCAATTTAGTGTTGTTAGGTGAAATAGATCTTGGGGGGCTAATTTTCTTTTTTACCTTTACTTACCTTTGAATCCTGCGCCGTTCTTTTGCCAGTCGGCCGCTTTGAGCTGGCGAGTACCTGAGGTGTGAACAATGATGTGCTGGACGTCTCTCCATGTAAGCAGAGGACTGAGAACAAGTCGTACAGATGCTCATCATTGCAATTACTTTCATGTCTTAGTTAACATAAATGGTGGTGCGCGTACTTTGCCTCCAGTGTGAGTGCGATGATGCCCGCCGCCGCCGAGGTCGATAGGGCCGAGCCCCATTTAGACATGCCGCAGCTCTGATGTGGAGCCAAAACTGACTGTGAAGCGCATAACGTCTCTTTTAGATGTTCGTTATCCATCTTGCATCATATGCAAAGGTGCATAGCATTTTTTTTTTCCTGATTCGCCAACCTTATGGGTTAATTTAAAGACGTACGACTCATCTGGGTAAGGTTTATGGCCATTATGTGTAATATGTCATTTAAATCCAACTGAATAAATATTTTTGCATTTTTCTCCCCAATTCCAACAACAAATATCAGTGTTGCACAATGGCAGCTCATCGCAAAGTAAAACAATCCAGTTTGATCAAATTCACATTTCGACTCGCTTCGGGGGACTGTCGAAGCCACTGCCCTCATGCACAAAAGCACTCTGACAAGACATGAACTGGACTGCAGTATTGCATTTTCAGTCCTCATGTGCACCGGTGCACCCCTGCTCATTGGAAAATGCCTTAGGACTGACATGGCAAGGTCCCAATTCTAACAGTAGTAACTAATGGAATAAAAAAAAAAAAATCTTTCTTTTGTAAGGGGATATTTTATTTATTTATTTTTTTTTCAGAATCACAATGGCTCCCCTGACCCAGAATCAAAAATGGTACGCCTCTGTCATCTTTCAGCAACCTGAAAGAAGCCTACCTTTCATCCACCCATCCTTGCGTCGTTCCCACACTTCAATTTTTTTTTTAGCAGTCTTTACAGCTTCTACTCACAATTTCATCTGCGATGGAGGCGGCAGCCAGCGTGGACGAGCACCTCTCTTGGTGGTCCGGCTGCTCGTGGGTGCCGTCACCACCGCCGATGGAGATGGTGTAGATGCTGTTGCTGTAGCCGTCACACGAGCAGTGGTCACCTCTACGTGCGCCGCTTCCCGCCGCCCAGACGTAAACAGAGCCCCTCCCGTGTCGGCCCTGTTGTTAATTAGAGCGGTAGACCGAGGCTATTCATCAAGCATGAGCCTCGTTAACGAGAAGGGAAAAGTCCTTGAAACTTTTTACAAGCCATCCTCAAATAGTGGCCACAGAGCCTCATTTAATCATCAGGTCTCCACCGAGGCTGTGTGGCTCAGGGCAGAAAAATAGACCAGGTAGCTCCATGAAATTGTTTTTTAAAATATAATTACTGTTCTGTATATTCTGTAGTATTGCTTTGTTGGATGTGGCCTAGTAGCTGAAGTTTGGAGCTGTCGTCAGGTTGGGGTGTCTGCTTCCCTGTGAGTGTTGTCATTTTGCTTTGATAAAATACCAATAAGAACAATGAAAATGTGTTTTTGAAAATCATTTGAAAAGAATGTATTGAAAATGAATCACCAGTCTAATTTTACATTTGACAACTTCACAAACTATTTACTCGCTATTTGGCAGTAGTAGTAGTTGGTAGTGTGTGTGTATTTACATACATACACACACGTCTTCGCTTCTACTTTTTCAAATTGAAAATCTTCCCTAGCTTTTCTATTTTTTGTAACCCTCTTTGTAGTCGATTGACCGTGACGAACGCTTTGATCAATCAAATTCTGCTTGAAATAATCGTATGACACATTGTTGTGACGACACATTGAGAGATCCATTGCTGCCATTTTTTTAAAAATCATTTTCACAGCTAAATGGTCAAACCAGAGTTGGCCAACATTTTCCCCTGCTCATTAGCATCAAAATTGGCAAACTTCTGTTGAAGGCTTTTCATGTCGATGGCGCTCAAAGAGTTAACTGCTCTATCATTTTTTTCCCTTCACTCAACCGTCGGCAGAATAATGTATTGAATACATCTGATGTCTCTGGACATGAGTGACCAAACAGCCCGAACCAAAGGAAATGCCGTCTATTCTCACTGTTCGAATGCCGTTCTCCAGAGCGAGGCGAGTCAGAGGTCCGGGCCCGTCCACAGTGGCGCCGTCATCTTCTGGTCCCCAGCTGGCCAAGTAGATGTCAACATGTTGCGGTTTGAAGCTCAGGGCTCGCGCCTCCGCCACGTCTGTCACGTCTCCATCCAGTCCAGCCAGCATCCGGACGCCTACGGGTGAAACGGCAAGGAGGGTCCGCTTGGGATCATTTCCATAAACTCTGGGTGGACTCACCTCCAATCCGTGCTCGGAACGCCACTCCCACGGTACATGTGGAGTTTTTTGTGGTCATGGCAGCAGCCACCATTCCTGCACACCGAGTCCCATGGCTGCGGAGAAACATCAGAACATGAGCCTGGATGCATATTGTATGAGCGAGGCTATTTCCGTTACATCAAACCAGCGAGAAGACAGAAGTCTAAACGGAGCAGGAAATTTGCATATTCATTTATGCATGCAATTACAGGAGAATGGGAAAAAAAATGGAGCATGAATTAAAAGGTCAACGTGGGGAGACTGTGGATTGAGGAGTGGAAAAGAGTCGGAAAAAGTTCTCACGAGTTGGCCTCCGTCTCGGAATAACTCGGCGACGGATGTCGTTCTTGTCCGTTCACGTCAAAGCTGGCCAGCGCATCCTGAACGAGATTCGATTAGGAGGAGCGCCACATGCAGTAACCAGATGCCAGCCGCTTACCGTCTCCGTTTCATCAAACCAATCACACAAAACATGATTCACCAGTCCGCCCAGCGCCTAAGTGGATCAGACATGTAATGTCCATTCCAATAGTCCTCTCCGAGCATTTTGGCCCAAAAGCCACGGCAGGGCTGCCGTATCTGTCTTTGTTATGCACTCTTACACTAAGAGCAGCGCTAAATTCATCAGGATTAATGCACCCTCCGATCCCTTCCCTTTTGCTGCCGAGCGCATGGCATCCCATCCCGGGGGTACTTACGTAATTCGGTTTCAAGTCTGGATGCTCTCCATCCATTCCATCATCTAAGACGGAGACCACCACACCCCTGCCGGTGTACCCCCTCTCCCAGGCCCCAACAATGTTCATGGGGCCCCGGCAGCCTTTGGAGTCGTCACCGCACAGCTGCATAGTAAATAAATAGTGGCACATCCAAATTAGTGTTGATTTCTTCAAACATTTCTTATACAGTAATTATTTATGTTTTGAGTAGTATAACCCAGATTTTAGGAGTCCTTATGTTGCAAGCAAATTGGACAAAACAATGCCTGATTTTTTTTTTTACATTCCCATCGTTTATTATGCTTAATCTGGTTTCACCAATCTTCGCAAACATACTCATATTCAATAAATTTCCATAACGTGGCCTAAAAAATGAACACAAAATACACGATTTACCCTCTTTTATTAGCATGCATAAAGATTCTACTTTGAAGAAAATTTTAATCGACTGGGTCGACAAGATCTGAATGTGATTGGATGAACGATTCAGGGGGTGGGGTGCAAGTTGAAAAAAAAGTTTTTTTAGGCTGGCACACGACTCAACACATTTACCACAATTCACATCAGACAAGCCTTTTAAATACCTCCAAATCTGATGCCATCATTTTTTACATTTTTTAATTTTTTACATTGTGCTGCCAACCAAAGCGGTTGAAAAAGGTAACGATCCTATTTTGAGTGGGGAGTGGAAAGTCATGATATGTGTTGTCAAACGTAGTGTAAATGTAAAATATTGTAAGTGGCAGTTGAAATGGCACCAACACGATGGACTCACATTGTACCAGCGCTTTTGCTCTTTCAAGTATTGCAAGCGGGAGTAGAGGTGCTGATGAAGAGTATTTTCACTGTGGGGGTTCTTTTGACTAAAGAAGTTCAAAGTTCTTGTCACTCGTTTCTGGATCACCTGCTGTTGCAGCCATTCCACCTTCAAAACAAACATGCTAACATGTAAGCCAAAAGTGACTATTGAGCCGAAGAAACGTTTGCATCTTGAGGTAGGGTTTAAAATAAAGTAAGGGTATCAGCCTTGGGTTAGGGTTTCAAATGAAGGGTTATTGTAGTTTTCATTTTAGGGTATTAAACTAGAGTTAGCGTTTCAAAGTCACATATCAAACTCTGGTTCGGGTTTCAAATTAGAGTGTCAAACTATGGTTAAGATACCTCCATCTCCAGGGCGACACGAGCTGTCAGCGTGTGGTTGGGCGATGTGAACCGCACCGCTGTTTGGTGGTGGCGAAAGATGTAATGACTCCTCAGATGGCCAATCTGGGCACAAAGATACAGAGTATTTATATAGATATATTAGAGCCCAGCCAACATTAAAATTGTTTAAAATCAGCAAAGAAAAAACTAAGTTTTTTTTGTTTTTTTTAATTAAACCATCACAACGTAATCCAAAAATAATCCTAACACTCCCCCGCCCCCTCCCAAAAAATGTTGTCAAAAATCGGCGCCGCTCTCTTGTCTTCACAAAAGCAAAAGCTGTACTCCGCATTTGACCCCTAAAACAGGCTCAACTCAAGGAGACCTGAACACTAGAGTGCAAAGTATGCAGTCATTCTTGATCCTATGAGACACCCGGGACCTGTTTCAAATTGTAATAGAACATGCATCATTTCGTCTCCAGGTGACTCATACAGCACGAAAGAGTTGATAAATTATCAATAGCGTGGTAACCATACCCTTGAGGGTCGTTTTTCAACCGTCGTAACATTAGTCGCTACTCGGCGGCCTCAAGACGTCATCGCGTCAGCGGCTTTTATTTCTCGCTGCTTGGCCAGATCATTTCATGGAAACGTGCTAAATGGATGATCATAATAAGGCAGGTGACAAGAATAAATTAGAGCTCTAATGAAAGATGTTGCGAGATTTCACCTCGATTCCCGACCTCCAGTCACACGTGGGCTTCTTCATCCAAAGGTTTTTAAATGACAAACTAACTCCCATCTCGTTGACTTGTTCAAACACTCATTATTTCCCTTTTGTCCTCTCTGATTAATGCACTCCTTTTTCTGCACTTTTAGCATATTGTACTATTCACAGACGGGGGCTTGGAGGGGGGCAAATTCCTATATGATTAAAACAGTGGCGAGCCTGCAGCTTGGAGGTTAACCGCTCCAATAATTAATATTATATGGTGAAGGCAAATTAAATGGGCGCGAGAGGTGAAAGACGGCGTAAATTAAACTTGACACAAGCGTTGCCGTCGGCGTAATTAAACTAATATTTTAACGGAATTCCGCCGCAGCTGACAGCGACACTTCATTACCTCCCGTTTTATTTATTTATTTCTTTTATCATCTGCAGCTGAACGCGGCAGCTTTGACTGTCACTTTTGATTCATGTTTTAATACTTGATACCTACCCCAAGACCCCCCCCCACAAACCACCGACACCTAAAAAGGATAATAAATATCTCCCTGCCCAGGCAGATGTTGCGCAGCAAATTGCCTCGAATACGTTTTCATTGACTGCGCCCCTTCCGAAAGTACAATTTACGGTTGCCTCTTGTATAATGAATGCTGTCTTCGATATGCTTTGGCGGTGTTTGTGTTTGCTATACTCAGCAAGCCACTGCATTCGGAACGATGGAGTAGAAGCCAATATAAGAGCCGTATGTGTACTGTATTTACATTGCAGTCCACTATTCACCGGCATAATGAAATAGAATATATTCATATCGATAATCTAAAATTATTCCTCTAGTTTGAGGATTCAAATTGGCTACTTACTGTACCTGTCCCATATTTGTGAATCCATATTTCTCTGCGATCCCGCTCGCAGATTGAGCACCGCCTTTTATCCGTAGGGCCCAGTCATTCGTGTAGATGGCGGCTTGGCAAAACTGCAGAAAGGTTCCGATCCACAGTGCACAGAAAAGCTCCATTCCGACCCGACTGTTCCACTTTCATGCGCTTTCTCTGCGACTGTCAGAAGTGATGATCATTGTTTGAAGTCGTTTTTGTTTATGTCATTACCAGCTTGGATCGCATGCGCTTGTCAGCGCGGTAACCAGAATGGACTGGACTGGTTCTTCACGAGGATGAAGCAGGTGTCAGATGGCCGGTCCAACATGGACGACAGGTATCATCACACACGCGATGCAGCTGGGTTCTCAATTTGAACGATTCCGTTTGGACGAGTGATCGTCATCAACATGAGTTTCCATTCGTTTTTAGCGTCCACAATATTCTTTCAAGAAGGAAAATGGGCGCGTGTAATCATTTAAAATGTTGGTTTCCAAACATTTATTTATTTTTTTTGCAATATGATTACATTGACTCATGAAGTAAGTACATGCATTTTGTTTCCAAAATCTGAGCACAATGTTAATGTTTAACATTTTACAGTGGCAACCAAAAATCTTTTTAAAATCCAAATCTCTGCCCCGACAAGCAAAAACTTTGGCCAATGACATGACTATATTTGAATTCTCTCACGTGATTGGCCATTATTCGATTTCAAGTTTTCGCCATTCAACATTAGTCGACTTGATGATTTCAACATTGATAGGACTTGAGGAGCTCATGATGGCGAAAGTGATTGTCCGGCGTTATGCTTGGCGTTCCCTGTCCTGGTGTTGCATCCATCTCTGAATGTTCTGAACTCCTGCTTGTACCGATGCGTGCATGGCGCAGGAGTTTGGCCTGCATTGTGTGACAACTTGAGCAAACATGTTGCGCTTGGAATGCGGGCGGAGGATCGTTCAAAAGTAAAAATTAGGAGTAAGTATTCTGTCCCAATTTAAGAGAGAACGCTCTTTTTTTGGGGGGTATTTAGAGACGTCATTTCCATCAACGTGTGGCCCTCATCCACTAATATTTCTTTTTTAACGTGCAGCTCTCAACATGACTAACCCGTCTTAAATCATTCGGATGGGCTTTAATCACCAACCGCTGCTCGCACTTTGTGCACGCCATAAGCCTCTTTCCATCAAGCGCATCTCCTGCCCTGCATGAAGTCATGCGTAAGGGACGCCAACAGAGATAACCGACAAACGTTTTTTAGGAATACACACCATATTACCAATACGGTGATGCCGCCATTCAACGCAGGCAGGCCTTACATTCCAGACCCACCCGACAGTGTTGAAAACGGGTGAGATAGAGAGATCACATGAAAAGAAAACTTTTATTTGTATTGTTTCGTCCTCCCTCATGGTTTGAACCACACCTTGTAAGCTGATTTTCAACGCACACAATAAAAAACATTTTAGCGAGTTCAAGTTCAGTCCATCTCGTCACTTTAACTTGTTTGGTCACGCGACGTTCCACATGAAGCCGATTTGCGCATACGCGGCAATGTTATATTCATATTTAAAAAATATTTTCAAATTGTTTTTCAGCATTTCTTTCTTTTTGGGGGGGGGGGGCAGAGAGGCACCCTTTTTTTCATGAAAAACATGAATTGGAAGCTTATCAGGGGTTTTTGTTCCAGACTTTTTTCGTTTAATAAAAAAATACATTTAAAATGAGCATCAATTATATATGCTGTTGAGAGGCAATTTGGACAATTTGAAATGAAACAAAAGTCTCAAAACCAGGATGCATTAAAAGCTGGGAGAGGCTTTGGTTCACCAAGTCCACAAAGAGATCGTGTTCATTCCAAATTTTCCCAAACAGATGACACACACTTAAACATCCTGTTTGTAGAAATACGGTACTTTTATTGATGTGGATCGCAGTCCACACAGTCGCTGTTGAAAGGTACCGCAACAAGACGACAAACCAGAACAAGTCGTCCTGTCCCGATGCGAGCAAGGAATAAAGCGCCTCAAGGAAAACAAATTCATTTTTAATGAGGATAAATGCGGCAACCAATCGGAGGCGGGTCATTAAAGGAGCGCGTTCACAGTGACCTCGCGGCTGCTTTTCCTTTCTCCTTCTTCATCTTCAGCAAGCATCTCCCCCAAACACCCGCCATTACAGTCAATCTGAAGCTGGAGTTGTGAACGACAACCAGCGGGTTTGTGACGCAACCTGGCTCTCATCCGGCCTGGCGGAAAGTAAACGAGTGGAGCCAAGCAAAACTTTGAAGTTGTGCAAGGCGTCTTCAGAGAGACGCGGGCATGTTTTGATGTTCAAGAGGAGCGCTCGCTTTCAAGCGGTGACACTTTCCCCTGGAAATAATAGTCAGAGGCGTATGCATGAGCTCCCACCACACACCTGCTTTGTTTGTGTGTATATATATATATATATATATATATCTCAAAAGTCACATGAGGCAGCCGTGTTAACTACGAGCTACTGCAGAGCCCACAAAAATTCACATTTCCTCTCATAAATGAACATATTTTGTATCCTTCATTGGTTTGTATTTACATGTCAATGTCATGTCCCCAAGTCATCCCAATCTTTGCCATTCTGAAAAGCAATCAATGTTGTTTTGTTCCGGCCTTCCAGGACGCTCCATGTCACAAACAATGTCCGGATATGTCTTTCACATTTTTGACTTCCCCAATTGTGGCCCGGTCAGAGGAGGATTCATCTCACGTTTGTTTTTTTTTTAAAGCAATCCATCAGGATTTTGGCAGGCCATCTCACAATGGGTTTCTTTTGAATGCAATATCGAACATCCCGGCCTTATGTCTGCGAGTGCATTCTGTCCACATTTTTCTTTTTTATTTTCTTACTAATGAGTCTCCGATCTGAGTTGAAAGACAAGCGTGACTTGAGGGTTTGTTTATGAGCGTCATTACCGAGTCACGCAGAAGAGACGTTTTGTGTCGCATCATTTATTGCTTTAAATTGCATCCAATTTGAAGAATCTTTTTTCTTGTTTTTTTTGTTTTGTTTTGTTTTACAATTTAATTGTTTTACTCACTGATTGCACCGCAACTTCTTGAGCGATTCCCCATGACAGGCTCCACTGCATATGACTTTCAAAATAAATCGTGCTATTTTTTATAGACTAGCCTGACTTCCTGCTTATTTGTGTCAGGTGTGTTAGAGGAGAAAGAGGGGTTTGGAAGATCGGACTTGGGCAACCCTGATATAGAGAAACAATATAAAAAACTTTTTGGGGCCCCTCCCACACGCTTTCAACCCATTTAAATGCAGTAAATATTCAATGCGTGGTTTTAAATTTTATTATTTATTTTTTTTACACTCAACACTTGACAATAAACGTCTTGAATCTTGAGTCTATTAACACACTTTCAAACAGCTTGTAAAAAGTATTGGTATGTTAATACAAAAAAATGTCGCCATGTGAGTGACGCCTGCTCTAAAATATAGTGAAGTCCGGCATAATCCGTCATCTCTAATCATAAGAATGGTATACAACTTTTTTTAATCAATAAAAATAAAGCTTAAAATCATTTCTAAAATTACAACTCTCTTTGAGCAGAATTGCGTTTTTATTTTACACTGTGGCCCAAATGCTCTGTGCCACTGTACTGTAATAATCCTAATCTCAAAATGCCACCGGCTACATGTATTAGCTTCTCCTCAGCATGCTGGGCCTCTTGTGGTTTTCACACAGTCATTATACACACATTTGTTGACGCCCGGGGACGTGCTCCTTCTCCACGCTCCTCCTATCGACGTCACTCTCGCGCATCATCGACAGAGGCCTCAAAAATAAAACGTGGCAGCTTCTTTACCCGCTGTGATGCTAAATAGCATACATAGCTGACAAAATAGCGAGTGCACACACACACACACAAACACGTGCACCATCCCGCCACATGCCCACGCTTCCTATCTGGATTCTGAAGCACTTCTTATTCTCTTGGCTTTCGTTTGTTCGCTGTAAACCCAATCCACTCTGTGGCGAGGATTACAGGTGTGCGCGGTGGCAGATTAATGACTGACAAGTCCTCGGCGCCATGAACGAGGCCCGCCGCTCGGTAGATGGCGTTTGGTCTCCCACCGAGACGACGCCAGTCTTGAGTGGAAGCTGTCATACGTGCAAAACAATTGTGTTGATGTTTGACTGGCACAAAAAAAAAACGGCCCTGACGTTTTGACTTGGAGCGGGACGCGCCCACCTACACGTCCGCAAAAGCATATCCAATCCACAATTTCTGAATCGTGCTCACAAGCAGGATCGAGTCTAAGTCAAAAGAAATGTTTGGCTTCGATAATGTCATTTTATTTGTCGTTGCTTTGTTTATACTGTCTGCTTCTTTTTTGCATTTGCTAACTAACAGCCAACCAAGGCCTACGTGGTTTTGCAAACTGTGATAATAAGCAATTCTTTCAAATCAAACCCTATCTCATCTTTTCATGCTTCACAATTCTGAAAACTACTTTGTACTCATGTTTGTTCCTCTTTGTGTTAAGCAAGGTTGTGTCTAAGTGTGACTTTTATTTCATGAAACAATGACTGTGGCTGGTACGATGAACAATGACTTCTCAGCCATGTCGATTGGTTGCTACGGTGGGAAAATCATGACATTGACTATCCGAATCAAATTTTGAGATATTATTTGAAAATCCCTGGCTTCTGCCCTAAAAAGATGTCAAGCAAACCCACATCTATTGTGATGTTCCGTGGCCAGTCACTGAAAAACTCCTCTTTCTAAAACAGCATCAAATGCCACAAGTTGGAAGCAAGCGCTTGGCTGGAAGGAGTAGTAATTGGTGTCACGGAAGTATGTTGATGTGATCCTTCTCCACTTCTATCAGGGAGGAGCCAAGTTTAGCGTAGATTATTAGTGGAAGTTAAGGAGAGTCTTTGCTGCATGCGCATACACACACGAGAGCACATTTTTCTTTTTCTTTTTCAAAATCAAATCTTTCAGCCATTTGAGGCTAAGTGGAATGTGAAATGTTGCGTGCTTTGGGATCATCGTTTCTGGTGGAAACTATTAATGTGAGCAATTATAAGCGAGTGCATTCTTCTTCTTGGCAAGGCTTGGTTTTTCGGTTTACCGCATCTTTGCTTGGCTGTGCTATTGAGGACCAAACTGAATTTGAGCCAATCAGGGAAAGTAGTCACCAAACAAGTTCCAAAAAGTTTTGCTTGTCTTCTAAAACCGAAAGGAGGCCAGAAGCTCCGAGCACCTCGGAGCCTTGCGACAAGCGGCTTATGTGTGTCATGAATCACTAAGTAGTAATATTTGTGACTTGTCACAGCCGTCAAAGAGCTGAGGCTTAATTTCCTCCGAGTTGCCCTGCAGTGTCCAGGAAAGTGGGCGGCTGTGTGTGAGTGAAAAGGACAAAAAAAAAAACATTACAAGCTGGTCCGGTTGTGACCGTCGCCGCACAGACGCTTAATCTTTAAAAATGTCCTGGATTAGGCACAAACTACTCCAACATTTTCCTTCTGTACCGGTAAACATACTTTTAAAAGAATCAGCTCCATTATTTCATATGAATTGATTTCAATCATGAGACTCGGAGCATTGTTGCCAAATTCACGTTTGAACATTTTAGGGATGAAATGAGATGAGCCATAAAGAATATGGAATTTCTTTTATTTTTATTCTCCGTCACGACATTTTCGATAGGCTTGGCATGAAATCAACGTACATAACTTACCTTTACGCTGCGGTGTTCTACTCCTGAGTCTCCATTTTGCTGCAGCACCATCTTCACTCGCCGATCGGATGAATTGAGTTTTGGAAAAGAGTTCTGACGGATTTCTTTAATGCGGCGTAGTTTTTGTCACCGCAGGCGACGTATGCAGTATTTTTGCTACACGCATCAAAGGCTGAACGAAAGAAAGAGGCCACACCCCAAACAGCTGTGATAAAATACTTTGGTTTTTTTTTAATAGAGCATGAATCCATATCCGAAATATAACATGGCAAATATGTACAGAAGTCTCTTATATACTTTGGATGTAAATGGACTTTGCTTATATACGTGTGGAGAGTGTGTGTGTGTGTGTGTGTGTGAGGCAAGGGCAAGTGAGTGATTGCTCATGTGGAAATACGCAGTGGTTTTCGCCCACAATTAGAATAGTAAAAGAAGTCTTTGATGGTATCTTTTTTTTTTTTTGTCTCTGAATATAAAAGCTGGTGTTCTGACCCTCATTAGTCCATTAATGACGATGACTCCAAATTGTCTTTGTTGTAAAACAGCTCCTTTTGATATTTGACTCTATCGACGTATATATTTGTACACCGCTCAAAGAAAATTTGGGGTGTTGGGCTTTTTTTTCCTGAAATTTCAGGATGAACCTAACATGCACCTTTACACGTCAACTTAATTCGACCTTCTCTCAATGTTGACTGCACGTCTTGGGTCTTTTGGTCCCTTTAACACAACAACCTGCTGTTCTCCCAAATTCACATCAGGTGCATTTTCGGTTCATTGTGAGATTTCCCCCAAAAGCCGTCTTGCCTGAACTTTTTGTGCGTATGGTGGATGATCTGTATTCATTCTCTTTCCATCTGGTCATTGCTTAGTCATATTGCACTTGAAGCGACCATGCCGCGCCATAACAAAGCAGAGGAGGCCCTCTTTGGAGAGCTCGAAAAGTACATCAAGGCATTGTCAATTTGTCGTCACCGCCAACAAAAAGGCGCTCGAATGTCAACCTTTGTCATGTCCTCCCACCGTTTTTCTTTTGTGTATTTGCTTGTCGTAATGCTCCGAGGTCGCTCATGAAATCCCGTCTGTGGGGGTATTGCGGAAGCAAAAGTCATTTGGTTTCTTTTTTTTTTCTTTGATTTTCAGAGGAACCAGAAGCATTTCTTTCTGTTCTTCTTGGTTGGTGCCGCGGGACGCACAGTCTGGGGGGAGTCCTGTTGGCTGGGCGTGCTGGAGGGAGGGGTTGAGGTCTGGGGCGAGCCCTCGGGCGGGTCGCCCACCTTCCACGTGCGGACCACCTGCCCTTCCTGAAGACGGAAGTCGTGTTCTACGCTACGTGGGTAGATGTGACATAAAAACATGTTGGTGAGTCACACAAGTGTAGATACAGTGGATATAAAAAGTCTACACACCCCAGCTGATATCATGTACGCAACCTGCTTTTGTGATGGAATTGATTTGACCAAAGAAAAATCATTTCTCAGCTTTTTGTGTCACACCATACTTTTGAAACAGGATGCAATAGCCAGAGAAGTAGTGTGGTTGCACAAGTGTGCACACCCTCTTATAATTGGGACGTGGAGGTGTTTAGAAACAGCACAAAGAGATAGATTAAAATATCTCAATCTCAAAGTCAAAGTAGTTTGTTTACAAAATGTCGGTCATATCACAATGCTATCCGAGTAACAAAAATGCGATCCTACAATCTGGAACAGAAAGCCGGATCACTGACTATTTATTAGCAGATGGGAGCTAACTACTAGATAGCATTAGAAGCTAACATTGCAGCCCACATCTTCGCTTACACTTCAGAGAGCAAAAACTGAAATGACACGCAAACAAATCAGAAAAATAAAAAACGATACTATACAAAACAAGGATTGGATTTCAATGAATTGCACATTGTTTCACTGTAAAATGAACCTTAATAAATAAATATAAAATAAATAAATAACAGCAGTTCTTGTCGATAAAATGGAAAAGTTAAATACAACTGAACTGTACATATGTAGCAATTCCACTAGAGGGAGTCCCCATCCCGTGAGTGGGACTTGAATCAGAGAGTCCACGTAATATTCAATCATTTTGTATTCCCGCTTCCTTGGTATATTTTTTTCCAACAATGAGGCAGTTGAGGCTAATGTTGGAGCTAAAATGCCCAAAAGAATGAAATAATCGCTCAGTCATGTGAGCGATATCAGCGAGCGATGTGCTGCTTCCTGCTTGTGCGCCCACCCTCTCTCACGCTCTTTTTTTTTTTTTTGTTGCCGTTCCTTTGCTGCTATTCTCGCTTATTATTATGCGGTGGCCTAGTTAGCGGGTGTTTCTCATCACGCAGCAGAAGCAGATGCTGGGAATAAATGCAAGGACTCCCACTGTGGAGGCAAAGCAGGGCCTGGTGGATGATGCTCAGGTTTATTCCCGCCTGGCTGGAAATCAGCAACCTAACGCCTCTTTTTACTCACCGGGGCCACTTATTCTTCCTCGTCGACTCCTCTGGTTCATGCGCACAGGCGCGGTCTGACTTGGGCTAATCTTGTTTTCTCTCCTTTCCAGCGCATACCTCCACCTTTGTGTTCCTCCAACTGCTCTCCCCGCTTTCACCGCACATCACAATGTCATCTGTGAACTTCCTTCCTTGAGATTTCCTGACATTCCTGTCAACCTAACATTGCTTGACAATATTCAAGCATTTTTTACTCGCACATGCGCACCATCAGATGCTTGAAAAAGTGACACCGCACTGACTTTTTTTTCTTTTTTTTTTTACTTGATACCCTCTCCCACGATGAATGGATTTAATCGACCGATATTGGGTGTTTTAAATATATTTTTTTTGTGGTGGTTGTTGTTTTGACAGAAATAAATCAAATAGGTGAATGGAAATCTGCAAATAAGTAAAGGTTGACTGTGCTCCACCTTTTCTACCATTCCTTCTCAAGTTGTAGCGGTACGGAAAATGTTTTTGTTATTCCGGCTGCAATAATGCGACCATATCATTCTGCCTTGAACGCTGAAGTGCCATCTTGTTCTTTCACAGAAAACCATCAACATTGCATCGAGCCACTGATCAAATCCCCGGAGGATTGGAGGAAATTGAAATGAAATGAAAATTGAAGAACAAAAGCCCCCAACGACAACAACGTGGGGGAGGAAGCGGACGAGGCGACTGAACAAGAGAAGGCCTCAACGTGAATAAATAATCCCTCGGGGATCCATCATGCAGTCATCTAAGGTAGG